>NC_140465.1:0-366729 GCF_051167445.1 Perissodus microlepis
GAAAGATCACAGGCTTTGTCACAAAGGAAAGAAGGATGGAAGGAAAGGTCACAAGTTTGTCACAAAGGAAAGAAGGATGGAAGGAAAGATCACAAGCTTTGTCCCAAAGGAAAGAAGGATGGAAGGAAAGGTCACAAGTTTGTCACAAAGGAAAGAAGGATGGAAGGAAAGATAACAAGCTTTGTCACAAAGGAAAGAAGGATGGAAGGAAAGATCACAAGCTTTGTCACAAAGGAAAGAAGGATGGAAGGAAAGATCACAGGCTTTGTCCCAAAGGAAAGAAGGATGGAAGGAAAGGTCACAAGTTTGTCACAAAGGAAAGAAGGATGGAAGGAAAGGTCACAAGTTTGTCACAAAGGAAAGAAGGATGGAAGGAAAGGTCACAAGTTTGTCACAAAGGAAAGAAGGATGGAAGGAAAGATCACAAGCTTTGTCACAAAGGAAAGAAGGATGGAAGGAAAGATCACAAGCTTTGTCCCAAAGGAAAGAAGGATGGAAGGAAAGATCACAGGCTTTGTCACAAAGGAAAGAAGGATGGAAGGAAAGATCACAAGCTTTGTCCCAAAGGAAAGAAGGATGGAAGGAAAGATCACAGGCTTTGTCACAAAGGAAAGAAGGATGGAAGGAAAGGTCACAAGTTTTGTCCCAAAGGAAAGAAGGATGGAAGGAAAGGTCACAAGTTTGTCACCAAGGAAAGAAGGATGGAAGGAAAGATCACAAGCTTTGTCCCAAAGGAAAGAAGGATGGAAGGAAAGATCACAAGCTTTGTCACCAAGGAAAGAAGGATGGAAGGAAAGATCACAAGCTTTGTCCCAAAGGAAAGAAGGATGGAAGGAAAGATCACAAGCTTTGTCCCAAAGGAAAGAAGGATGGAAGGAAAGATCACAAGCTTTGTCCCAAAGGAAAGAAGGATGGAAGGAAAGATCACAGGCTTTGTCACAAAGGAAAGAAGGATGGAAGGAAAGGTCACAAGTTTGTCACAAAGGAAAGAAGGATGGAAGGAAAGGTCACAAGTTTGTCACAAAGGAAAGAAGGATGGAAGGAAAGGTCACAAGTTTGTCACAAAGGAAAGAAGGATGGAAGGAAAGGTCACAAGTTTGTCACAAAGGAAAGAAGGATGGAAGGTGTGATCACAAGCTTTGTCACAAAGGAAAGAAGGATGGAAGGAAAGGTCACAAGTTTGTCACAAAGGAAAGAAGGATGGAAGGAAAGGTCACAAGTTTGTCACAAAGGAAAGAAGGATGGAAGGAAAGGTCACAAGTTTGTCACAAAGCAAAGAAGGATGGAAGGAAAGATCACAAGCTTTGTCACAAAGGAAAGAAGGATGGAAGGAAAGATCACAAGCTTTGTCCCAAAGGAAAGAAGGATGGAAGGAAAGATCACAAGCTTTGTCACAAAGGAAAGAAGGATGGAAGGTGTGATCACAAGCTTTGTCACAAAGGAAAGAAGGATGGAAGGTGTGGTCACAAGCTTTGTCACAAAGGAAAGAAGGATGGAAGGTGTGATCACAAGCTTTGTCACAAAGGAAAGAAGGATGGAAGGTGTGATCACAAGCTTTGTCACAAAGGAAAGAAGGATGGAAGGAAAGGTCACAAGTTTGTCACAAAGGAAAGAAGGATGGAAGGAAAGGTCACAAGTTTGTCACAAAGGAAAGAAGGATGGAAGGTGTGATCACAAGCTTTGTCACAAAGGAAAGAAGGATGGAAGGAAAGGTCACAAGTTTGTCATAAAGGAAAGAAGGATGGAAGGAAAGGTCACAAGTTTGTCACAAAGGAAAGAAGGATGGAAGGAAAGGTCACAAGTTTGTCACAAAGGAAAGAAGGATGGAAGGAAAGATCACAAGCTTTGTCACAAAGGAAAGAAGGATGGAAGGAAAGATCACAAGCTTTGTCACAAAGGAAAGAAGGATGGAAGGAAAGATCACAAGCTTTGTCCCAAAGGAAAGAAGGATGGAAGGTGTGATCACAAGCTTTGTCCCAAAGGAAAGAAGGATGGAAGGTGTGATCACAAGCTTTGTCACAAAGGAAAGAAGGATGGAAGGTGTGATCACAAGCTTTATCACAAAGGAAAGAAGGATGGAAGGAAAGATCACAAGCTTTGTCACAAAGGAAAGAAGGATGGAAGGAAAGATCACAAGCTTTGTCACAAAGCAAAGAAGGATGGAAGGAAAGATCACAAGCTTTGTCCCAAAGGAAAGAAGGATGGAAGGAAAGATCACAAGCTTTGTCCCAAAGGAAAGAAGGATGGAAGGAAAGATCACAAGCTTTGTCCCAAAGGAAAGAAGGATGGAAGGAAAGATCACAAGCTTTGTCCCAAAGGAAAGAAGGATGGAAGGAAAGATCACAAGCTTTGTCCCAAAGGAAAGAAGGATGGAAGGAAAGATCACAGGCTTTGTCACAAAGGAAAGAAGGATGGAAGGAAAGATCACAGGCTTTGTCACAAAGGAAAGAAGGATGGAAGGAAAGATCACAGGCTTTGTCACAAAGGAAAGAAGGATGGAAGGAAAGGTCACAAGTTTGTCACAAAGGAAAGAAGGATGGAAGGAAAGGTCACAAGTTTGTCACAAAGGAAAGAAGGATGGAAGGTGTGATCACAAGCTTTGTCACCAAGGAAAGAAGGATGGAAGGAAAGATCACAGGCTTTGTCACAAAGGAAAGAAGGATGGAAGGAAAGATCACAAGCTTTGTCACAAAGGAAAGAAGGATGGAAGGAAAGGTCACAAGTTTGTCACAAAGGAAAGAAGGATGGAAGGAAAGGTCACAAGTTTGTCACAAAGGAAAGAAGGATGGAAGGAAAGGTCACAAGTTTGTCACAAAGGAAAGAAGGATGGAAGGAAAGATCACAGGCTTTGTCACAAAGGAAAGAAGGATGGAAGGAAAGATCACAAGCTTTGTCACAAAGGAAAGAAGGATGGAAGGAAAGGTCACAAGTTTGTCACAAAGGAAAGAAGGATGGAAGGAAAGGTCACAAGTTTGTCACAAAGGAAAGAAGGATGGAAGGAAAGGTCACAAGTTTGTCACAAAGGAAAGAAGGATGGAAGGAAAGATCACAAGCTTTGTCACAAAGGAAAGAAGGATGGAAGGAAAGATCACAAGCTTTGTCCCAAAGGAAAGAAGGATGGAAGGAAAGATCACAAGCTTTGTCCCAAAGGAAAGAAGGATGGAAGGAAAGATCACAAGCTTTGTCACAAAGGAAAGAAGGATGGAAGGTGTGATCACAAGCTTTGTCACAAAGGAAAGAAGGATGGAAGGAAAGGTCACAAGTTTGTCACAAAGGAAAGAAGGATGGAAGGAAAGGTCACAAGTTTGTCACAAAGGAAAGAAGGATGGAAGGTGTGATCACAAGCTTTGTCACAAAGGAAAGAAGGATGGAAGGAAAGGTCACAAGTTTGTCACAAAGGAAAGAAGGATGGAAGGAAAGGTCACAAGTTTGTCACAAAGGAAAGAAGGATGGAAGGTGTGATCACAAGCTTTGTCACCAAGGAAAGAAGGATGGAAGGAAAGATCACAGGCTTTGTCACAAAGGAAAGAAGGATGGAAGGAAAGGTCACAAGGTTGTCACAAAGGAAAGAGGGTGGAAGGAAAGATCACAAGCTTTGTCACAAAGGAAAGAAGGATGGAAGGAAAGATCACAAGCTTTGTCCCAAAGGAAAGAAGGATGGAAGGAAAGGTCACAAGTTTGTCACAAAGGAAAGAAGGATGGAAGGAAAGATCACAAGCTTTGTCACAAAGGAAAGAAGGATGGAAGGAAAGATCACAAGCTTTGTCACAAAGGAAAGAAGGATGGAAGGAAAGGTCACAAGTTTGTCACAAAGGAAAGAAGGATGGAAGGAAAGGTCACAAGTTTGTCACAAAGGAAAGAAGGATGGAAGGAAAGGTCACAAGTTTGTCACAAAGGAAAGAAGGATGGAAGGAAAGGTCACAAGTTTGTCACAAAGGAAAGAAGGATGGAAGGTGTGATCACAAGCTTTGTCACAAAGGAAAGAAGGATGGAAGGAAAGGTCACAAGTTTGTCACAAAGGAAAGAAGGATGGAAGGAAAGGTCACAAGTTTGTCACAAAGGAAAGAAGGATGGAAGGAAAGGTCACAAGTTTGTCACAAAGGAAAGAAGGATGGAAGGAAAGATCACAAGCTTTGTCACAAAGGAAAGAAGGATGGAAGGAAAGATCACAAGCTTTGTCACAAAGGAAAGAAGGATGGAAGGAAAGATCACAAGCTTTGTCCCAAAGGAAAGAAGGATGGAAGGTGTGATCACAAGCTTTGTCACAAAGGAAAGAAGGATGGAAGGAAAGGTCACAAGTTTGTCACAAAGGAAAGAAGGATGGAAGGAAAGGTCACAAGTTTGTCACAAAGGAAAGAAGGATGGAAGGAAAGGTCACAAGTTTGTCACAAAGCAAAGAAGGATGGAAGGAAAGATCACAAGCTTTGTCCCAAAGGAAAGAAGGATGGAAGGAAAGATCACAAGCTTTGTCACAAAGGAAAGAAGGATGGAAGGTGTGATCACAAGCTTTGTCACAAAGGAAAGAAGGATGGAAGGTGTGATCACAAGCTTTGTCACAAAGGAAAGAAGGATGGAAGGAAAGATCACAAGCTTTGTCCCAAAGGAAAGAAGGATGGAAGGAAAGATCACAAGCTTTGTCACAAAGGAAAGAAGGATGGAAGGTGTGGTCACAAGCTTTGTCACAAAGGAAAGAAGGATGGAAGGTGTGATCACAAGCTTTGTCACAAAGGAAAGAAGGATGGAAGGTGTGATCACAAGCTTTGTCACAAAGGAAAGAAGGATGGAAGGAAAGGTCACAAGTTTGTCACAAAGGAAAGAAGGATGGAAGGAAAGGTCACAAGTTTGTCACAAAGGAAAGAAGGATGGAAGGAAAGATCACAAGTTTGTCACAAAGCAAAGAAGGATGGAAGGAAAGATCACAAGCTTTGTCCCAAAGGAAAGAAGGATGGAAGGAAAGATCACAAGCTTTGTCCCAAAGGAAAGAAGGATGGAAGGAAAGATCACAAGCTTTGTCACAAAGGAAAGAAGGATGGAAGGAAAGATCACAAGCTTTGTCACAAAGGAAAGAAGGATGGAAGGTGTGATCACAAGCTTTGTCACAAAGGAAAGAAGGATGGAAGGTGTGATCACAAGCTTTGTCACAAAGGAAAGAAGGATGGAAGGTGTGATCACAAGCTTTGTCACAAAGGAAAGAAGGATGGAAGGTGTGATCACAAGCTTTGTCACAAAGGAAAGAAGGATGGAAGGAAAGATCACAAGCTTTGTCACAAAGCAAAGAAGGATGGAAGGAAAGATCACAAGCTTTGTCACAAAGGAAAGAAGGATGGAAGGTGTGATCACAAGCTTTGTCACAAAGGAAAGAAGGATGGAAGGAAAGATCACAAGCTTTGTCACAAAGCAAAGAAGGATGGAAGGAAAGATCACAAGCTTTGTCACAAAGGAAAGAAGGATGGAAGGTGTGATCACAAGCTTTGTCACAAAGGAAAGAAGGATGGAAGGAAAGATCACGAGCTTTGTCACAAAGGAAAGAAGGATGGAAGGAAAGATCACAGGCTTTGTCACAAAGGAAAGAAGGATGGAAGGAAAGATCACAGGCTTTGTCACAAAGGAAAGAAGGATGGAAGGTGTGATCACAAGCTTTGTCACAAAGGAAAGAAGGATGGAAGGAAAGATCACAAGCTTTGTCACAAAGCAAAGAAGGATGGAAGGAAAGATCACAAGCTTTGTCACAAAGGAAAGAAGGATGGAAGGTGTGATCACAAGCTTTGTCACAAAGGAAAGAAGGATGGAAGGAAAGATCACGAGCTTTGTCACAAAGGAAAGAAGGATGGAAGGAAAGATCACAGGCTTTGTCACAAAGGAAAGAAGGATGGAAGGAAAGATCACAGGCTTTGTCACAAAGGAAAGAAGGATGGAAGGAAAGATCACAAACTTTGTCACAAAGGAAAGAAGGATGGAAGGAAAGATCACAAACTTTGTCACAAAGGAAAGAAGGATGGAAGGAAAGATCACAGGCTTTGTCACAAAGGAAAGAAGGATGGAAGGAAAGATCACAAGCTTTGTCACAAAGCAAAGAAGGATGGAAGGAAAGGTCACAAGCTTTGTCACAAAGGAAAGAAGGATGGAAGGAAAGGTCACAAGCTTTGTCACAAAGGAAAGAAGGATGGAAGGAAAGGTCGCAAGCTTTGTCACAAAGGAAAGAAGGATGGAAGGAAAGATCACAAGCTTTGTCACAAAGGAAAGAAGGATGGAAGGAAAGATCACAAGCTTTGTCACAAAGGAAAGAAGGATGGAAGGAAAGATCACATGCTTTGTCACAAAGGAAAGAAGGATGGAAGGAAAGGTCACAAGTTTGTCACAAAGGAAAGAAGGATGGAAGGTGTGATCACAAGCTTTGTCACAAAGGAAAGAAGGATGGAAGGAAAGGTCACAAGTTTGTCACAAAGGAAAGAAGGATGGAAGGAAAGGTCACAAGTTTGTGACAAAGGAAAGAAGGATGGAAGGAAAGATCACAAGCTTTGTCACAAAGGAAAGAAGGATGGAAGGAAAGATCACAAGCTTTGTCACAAAGGAAAGAAGGATGGAAGGAAAGATCACAACCTTTGTCCCAAAGGAAAGAAGGATGGAAGGAAAGATCACAAGCTTTGTCACAAAGGAAAGAAGGATGGAAGGAAAGGTCACAAGCTTTGTCACAAAGGAAAGAAGGATGGAAGGAAAGATCACAAGCTTTGTCCCAAAGGAAAGAAGGATGGAAGGAAAGAACACAAGCTTTGTCACAAAGCAAAGAAGGATGGAAGGAAAGATCACAAGCTTTGTCACAAAGCAAAGAAGGATGGAAGGAAAGGTCACAAGCTTTGTCACAAAGGAAAGAAGGATGGAAGGTGTGATCACAAGCTTTGTCCCAAAGGAAAGAAGGATGGAAGGAAAGATCACAAGCTTTGTCACAAAGCAAAGAAGGATGGAAGGAAAGGTCACAAGCTTGTCACAAAGCAAAGAAGGATGGAAGGTGTGATCACAAGCTTTGTCACAAAGGAAAGAAGGATGGAAGGAAAGATCACAAGCTTTGTCACAAAGCAAAGAAGGATGGAAGGAAAGATCACAGGCTTTGTCACAAAGGAAAGAAGGATGGAAGGAAAGATCACAAGCTTTGTCAAAAAGGAAAGAAGGATGGAAGGAAAGGTCACAAGCTTTGTCACAAAGGAAAGAAGGATGGAAGGTGTGATCACAAGCTTTGTCACAAAGGAAAGAAGGATGGAAGGAAAGATCACAAGCTTTGTCACAAAGGAAAGAAGGATGGAAGGTGTGATCACAAGCTTTGTCCCAAAGGAAAGAAGGATGGAAGGAAAGATCACAAGCTTTGTCACAAAGCAAAGAAGGATGGAAGGAAAGGTCACAAGCTTTGTCACAAAGGAAAGAAGGATGGAAGGTGTGATCACAAGCTTTGTCACAAAGGAAAGAAGGATGGAAGGAAAGGTCACAAGCTTTGTCACAAAGCAAAGAAGGATGGAAGGTGTGATGACAAGCTTTGTCACAAAGGAAAGAAGGATGGAAGGAAAGATCACAAGCTTTGTCACAAAGCAAAGAAGGATGGAAGGAAAGGTCACAAGCTTGTCACAAAGCAAAGAAGGATGGAAGGAAAGGTCACAAGCTTTGTCACAAAGGAAAGAAGGATGGAAGGTGTGATCACAAGCTTTGTCCCAAAGGAAAGAAGGATGGAAGGAAAGATCACAAGCTTTGTCACAAAGCAAAGAAGGATGGAAGGAAAGGTCACAAGCTTGTCACAAAGCAAAGAAGGATGGAAGGAAAGGTCACAAGCTTTGTCACAAAGCAAAGAAGGATGGAAGGAAAGATCACAAGCTTTGTCACAAAGGAAAGAAGGATGGAAGGAAAGGTCACAAGCTTTGTCACAAAGGAAAGAAGGATGGAAGGTGTGATCACAAGCTTTGTCCCAAAGGAAAGAAGGATGGAAGGAAAGAACACAAGCTTTGTCACAAAGCAAAGAAGGATGGAAGGAAAGATCACAAGCTTTGTCACAAAGCAAAGAAGGATGGAAGGAAAGGTCACAAGCTTTGTCACAAAGGAAAGAAGGATGGAAGGTGTGATCACAAGCTTTGTCCCAAAGGAAAGAAGGATGGAAGGAAAGAACACAAGCTTTGTCACAAAGCAAAGAAGGATGGAAGGAAAGATCACAAGCTTTGTCACAAAGCAAAGAAGGATGGAAGGAAAGATCACAAGCTTTGTCCCAAAGGAAAGAAGGATGGAAGGAAAGATCACAAGCTTTGTCACAAAGCAAAGAAGGATGGAAGGAAAGATCACAGGCTTTGTCACAAAGGAAAGAAGGATGGAAGGAAAGATCACAAGCTTTGTCAAAAAGGAAAGAAGGATGGAAGGAAAGGTCACAAGCTTGTCACAAAGCAAAGAAGGATGGAAGGTGTGATCACAAGCTTTGTCACAAAGGAAAGAAGGATGGAAGGAAAGATCACAGGCTTTGTCACAAAGGAAAGAAGGATGGAAGGAAAGATCACAAGCTTTGTCAAAAAGGAAAGAAGGATGGAAGGAAAGGTCACAAGCTTTGTCACAAAGGAAAGAAGGATGGAAGGTGTGATCACAAGCTTTGTCACAAAGGAAAGAAGGATGGAAGGAAAGATCACAAGCTTTGTCACAAAGGAAAGAAGGATGGAAGGAAAGATCACAAGCTTTGTCACAAAGGAAAGAAGGATGGAAGGTGTGATCACAAGCTTTGTCCCAAAGGAAAGAAGGATGGAAGGAAAGATCACAAGCTTTGTCACAAAGCAAAGAAGGATGGAAGGAAAGGTCACAAGCTTTGTCACAAAGGAAAGAAGGATGGAAGGTGTGATCACAAGCTTTGTCACAAAGGAAAGAAGGATGGAAGGTGTGATCACAAGCTTTGTCACAAAGCAAAGAAGGATGGAAGGAAAGATCACAAGCTTTGTCACAAAGCAAAGAAGGATGGAAGGAAAGGTCACAAGCTTTGTCACAAAGCAAAGAAGGATGGAAGGTGTGATGACAAGCTTTGTCACAAAGGAAAGAAGGATGGAAGGAAAGATCACAAGCTTTGTCACAAAGGAAAGAAGGATGGAAGGTGTGATCACAAGCTTTGTCCCAAAGGAAAGAAGGATGGAAGGAAAGATCACAAGCTTTGTCACAAAGGAAAGAAGGATGGAAGGTGTGATCACAAGCTTTGTCCCAAAGGAAAGAAGGATGGAAGGAAAGATCACGAGCTTTGTCACAAAGCAAAGAAGGATGGAAGGAAAGATCACAAGCTTTGTCACAAAGCAAAGAAGGATGGAAGGAAAGATCACAAGCTTTGTCACAAAGGAAAGAAGGATGGAAGGAAAGATCACAAGCTTTGTCACAAAGGAAAGAAGGATGGAAGGTGTGATCACAAGCTTTGTCCCAAAGGAAAGAAGGATGGAAGGAAAGATCACAAGCTTTGTCACAAAGCAAAGAAGGATGGAAGGAAAGATCACAAGCTTTGTCACAAAGCAAAGAAGGATGGAAGGAAAGGTCACAAGCTTTGTCACAAAGGAAAGAAGGATGGAAGGTGTGATCACAAGCTTTGTCCCAAAGGAAAGAAGGATGGAAGGAAAGATCACAAGCTATGTCACAAAGCAAAGAAGGATGGAAGGAAAGGTCACAAGCTTGTCACAAAGGAAAGAAGGATGGAAGGTGTGATCACAAGCTTTGTCCCAAAGGAAAGAAGGATGGAAGGAAAGATCACAAGCTTTGTCACAAAGCAAAGAAGGATGGAAGGAAAGGTCACAAGCTTTGTCCCAAAGGAAAGAAGGATGGAAGGAAAGATCACAAGCTTTGTCACAAAGCAAAGAAGGATGGAAGGAAAGGTCACAAGCTTGTCACAAAGCAAAGAAGGATGGAAGGTGTGATCACAAGCTTTGTCACAAAGGAAAGAAGGATGGAAGGAAAGATCACAAGCTTTGTCACAAAGCAAAGAAGGATGGAAGGAAAGATCACAAGCTTTGTCACAAAGGAAAGAAGGATGGAAGGAAAGATCACTAGCTTTGTCACAAAGGAAAGAAGGATGGAAGGAAAGATCACAAGCTTTGTCACAAAGGAAAGAAGGATGGAAGGAAAGGTCACAAGCTTTGTCACAAAGGAAAGAAGGATGGAAGGAAAGGTCACAAGCTTTGTCACAAAGGAAAGAAGGATGGAAGGAAAGATCACAAGCTTTGTCACAAAGGAAAGAAGGATGGAAGGAAAGATCACAAGCTTTGTCACAAAGGAAAGAAGGATGGAAGGAAAGATCACAGGCTTTGTCACAAAGGAAAGAAGGATGGAAGGAAAGATCACAAGCTTTGTCACAAAGGAAAGAAGGATGGAAGGAAAGGTCACAAGCTTTGTCACAAAGGAAAGAAGGATGGAAGGAAAGGTCACAAGCTTTGTCACAAAGGAAAGAAGGATGGAAGGAAAGGTCACAAGCTTTGTCACAAAGGAAAGAAGGATGGAAGGAAAGATCACAAGCTTTGTCACAAAGGAAAGAAGGATGGAAGGAAAGGTCACAAGCTTTGTCACAAAGGAAAGAAGGATGGAAGGAAAGGTCACAAGCTTTGTCACAAAGGAAAGAAGGATGGAAGGAAAGGTCACAAGCTTTGTCACAAAGGAAAGAAGGATGGAAGGAAAGGTCACAAGCTTTGTCACAAAGGAAAGAAGGATGGAAGGAAAGATCACAAGCTTTGTCACAAAGGAAAGAAGGATGGAAGGAAAGATCACAAGCTTTGTCACAAAGGAAAGAAGGATGGAAGGAAAGATCACAAGCTTTGTCACAAAGGAAAGAAGGATGGAAGGAAAGGTCACAAGTTTGTCACAAAGGAAAGAAGGATGGAAGGTGTGATCACAAGCTTTGTCACAAAGGAAAGAAGGATGGAAGGAAAGGTCACAAGTTTGTCACAAAGGAAAGAAGGATGGAAGGAAAGGTCACAAGTTTGTGACAAAGGAAAGAAGGATGGAAGGAAAGATCACAAGCTTTGTCACAAAGGAAAGAAGGATGGAAGGAAAGATCACAAGCTTTGTCACAAAGGAAAGAAGGATGGAAGGAAAGATCACAAGCTTTGTCACAAAGGAAAGAAGGATGGAAGGTGTGATCACAAGCTTTGTCACAAAGGAAAGAAGGATGGAAGGAAAGATCACAAGCTTTGTCACAAAGCAAAGAAGGATGGAAGGTGTGATCACAAGCTTTGTCCCAAAGGAAAGAAGGATGGAAGGAAAGATCACAAGCTTTGTCACAAAGGAAAGAAGGATGGAAGGAAAGATCACAAGCTTTGTCCCAAAGGAAAGAAGGATGGAAGGAAAGATCACAAGCTTTGTCACAAAGGAAAGAAGGATGGAAGGAAAGATCACAGGCTTTGTCACAAAGGAAAGAAGGATGGAAGGAAAGATCACAAGCTTTGTCACAAAGGAAAGAAGGATGGAAGGTGTGATCACAAGCTTTGTCACAAAGGAAAGAAGGATGGAAGGAAAGATCACAAGCTTTGTCACAAAGCAAAGAAGGATGGAAGGAAAGGTCACAAGCTTTGTCACAAAGGAAAGAAGGATGGAAGGTGTGATCACAAGCTTTGTCCCAAAGGAAAGAAGGATGGAAGGAAAGATCACAAGCTTTGTCACAAAGCAAAGAAGGATGGAAGGAAAGGTCACAAGCTTGTCACAAAGCAAAGAAGGATGGAAGGTGTGATCACAAGCTTTGTCACAAAGGAAAGAAGGATGGAAGGAAAGATCACAAGCTTTGTCACAAAGCAAAGAAGGATGGAAGGAAAGATCACAGGCTTTGTCACAAAGGAAAGAAGGATGGAAGGAAAGATCACAAGCTTTGTCACAAAGGAAAGAAGGATGGAAGGAAAGGTCACAAGCTTTGTCACAAAGGAAAGAAGGATGGAAGGAAAGGTCACAAGCTTTGTCACAAAGGAAAGAAGGATGGAAGGAAAGGTCACAAGCTTTGTCACAAAGGAAAGAAGGATGGAAGGAAAGGTCACAAGCTTTGTCACAAAGGAAAGAAGGATGGAAGGAAAGATCACAAGCTTTGTCACAAAGGAAAGAAGGATGGAAGGAAAGATCACAGGCTTTGTCACAAAGGAAAGAAGGATGGAAGGAAAGATCACAAGCTTTGTCCCAAAGGAAAGAAGGATGGAAGGAAAGGTCACAAGCTTTGTCACAAAGGAAAGAAGGATGGAAGGAAAGGTCACAAGCTTTGTCACAAAGGAAAGAAGGATGGAAGGAAAGGTCACAAGCTTTGTCACAAAGGAAAGAAGGATGGAAGGAAAGATCACAAGCTTTGTCACAAAGGAAAGAAGGATGGAAGGAAAGGTCACAAGCTTTGTCACAAAGGAAAGAAGGATGGAAGGAAAGGTCACAAGCTTTGTCACAAAGGAAAGAAGGATGGAAGGAAAGGTCACAAGCTTTGTCACAAAGGAAAGAAGGATGGAAGGAAAGGTCACAAGCTTTGTCACAAAGGAAAGAAGGATGGAAGGAAAGATCACAAGCTTTGTCACAAAGGAAAGAAGGATGGAAGGAAAGGTCACAAGCTTTGTCACAAAGGAAAGAAGGATGGAAGGAAAGATCACAAGCTTTGTCACAAAGGAAAGAAGGATGGAAGGAAAGATCACAAGCTTTGTCACAAAGGAAAGAAGGATGGAAGGAAAGATCACAAGCTTTGTCACAAAGGAAAGAAGGATGGAAGGAAAGGTCACAAGTTTGTCACAAAGGAAAGAAGGATGGAAGGTGTGATCACAAGCTTTGTCACAAAGGAAAGAAGGATGGAAGGAAAGGTCACAAGTTTGTCACAAAGGAAAGAAGGATGGAAGGAAAGGTCACAAGTTTGTGACAAAGGAAAGAAGGATGGAAGGAAAGATCACAAGCTTTGTCACAAAGGAAAGAAGGATGGAAGGAAAGATCACAAGCTTTGTCACAAAGGAAAGAAGGATGGAAGGAAAGATCACAAGCTTTGTCACAAAGGAAAGAAGGATGGAAGGAAAGATCACAAGCTTTGTCACAAAGGAAAGAAGGATGGAAGGTGTGATCACAAGCTTTGTCACAAAGGAAAGAAGGATGGAAGGAAAGATCACAAGCTTTGTCACAAAGCAAAGAAGGATGGAAGGAAAGGTCACAAGCTTGTCACAAAGCAAAGAAGGATGGAAGGTGTGATCACAAGCTTTGTCACAAAGGAAAGAAGGATGGAAGGAAAGATCACAAGCTTTGTCACGAAGCAAAGAAGGATGGAAGGTGTGATCACAAGCTTTGTCACAAAGGAAAGAAGGATGGAAGGAAAGATCACAGGCATTGTCACAAAGGAAAGAAGGATGGAAGGAAAGATCACAAGCTTTGTCACAAAGGAAAGAAGGATGGAAGGAAAGGTCACAACTTTGTCACAAAGGAAAGAAGGATGGAAGGAAAGGTCACAAGCTTTGTCACAAAGGAAAGAAGGATGGAAGGAAAGGTCACAAGCTTTGTCACAAAGGAAAGAAGGATGGAAGGAAAGATCACAAGCTTTGTCACAAAGGAAAGAAGGATGGAAGGAAAGGTCACAAGCTTTGTCACAAAGGAAAGAAGGATGGAAGGAAAGGTCACAAGCTTTGTCACAAAGGAAAGAAGGATGGAAGGAAAGGTCACAAGCTTTGTCACAAAGGAAAGAAGGATGGAAGGAAAGGTCACAAGCTTTGTCACAAAGGAAAGAAGGATGGAAGGAAAGATCACAAGCCTTGTCACAAAGGAAAGAAGGATGGAAGGAAAGATCACAAGCTTTGTCACAAAGGAAAGAAGGATGGAAGGAAAGATCACAAGCTTTGTCACAAAGGAAAGAAGGATGGAAGGAAAGGTCACAAGTTTGTCACAAAGGAAAGAAGGATGGAAGGTGTGATCACAAGCTTTGTCACAAAGGAAAGAAGGATGGAAGGAAAGGTCACAAGTTTGTCACAAAGGAAAGAAGGATGGAAGGAAAGGTCACAAGTTTGTGACAAAGGAAAGAAGGATGGAAGGTGTGATCACAAGCTTTGTCACAAAGGAAAGAAGGATGGAAGGAAAGATCACAAGCTTTGTCACAAAGCAAAGAAGGATGGAAGGAAAGGTCACAAGCTTGTCACAAAGCAAAGAAGGATGGAAGGAAAGATCACGAGCTTTGTCACAAAGGAAAGAAGGATGGAAGGTGTGATCACAAGCTTTGTCACAAAGGAAAGAAGGATGGAAGGTGTGATCACAAGCTTTGTCACAAAGGAAAGAAGGATGGAAGGAAAGGTCACAAGCTTTGTCACAAAGGAAAGAAGGATGGAAGGAAAGGTCACAAGCTTTGTCACAAAGGAAAGAAGGATGGAAGGAAAGATCACAAGCTTTGTCACAAAGGAAAGAAGGATGGAAGGAAAGGTCACAAGCTTTGTCACAAAGGAAAGAAGGATGGAAGGAAAGGTCACAAGCTTTGTCACAAAGGAAAGAAGGATGGAAGGAAAGGTCACAAGCTTTGTCACAAAGGAAAGAAGGATGGAAGGAAAGGTCACAAGCTTTGTCACAAAGGAAAGAAGGATGGAAGGAAAGATCACAAGCCTTGTCACAAAGGAAAGAAGGATGGAAGGAAAGATCACAAGCTTTGTCACAAAGGAAAGAAGGATGGAAGGAAAGATCACAAGCTTTGTCACAAAGGAAAGAAGGATGGAAGGAAAGGTCACAAGTTTGTCACAAAGGAAAGAAGGATGGAAGGTGTGATCACAAGCTTTGTCACAAAGGAAAGAAGGATGGAAGGAAAGGTCACAAGTTTGTCACAAAGGAAAGAAGGATGGAAGGAAAGGTCACAAGTTTGTGACAAAGGAAAGAAGGATGGAAGGAAAGATCACAAGCTTTGTCACAAAGGAAAGAAGGATGGAAGGAAAGATCACAAGCTTTGTCACAAAGGAAAGAAGGATGGAAGGAAAGATCACAAGCTTTGTCACAAAGGAAAGAAGGATGGAAGGAAAGATCACAAGCTTTGTCACAAAGGAAAGAAGGATGGAAGGAAAGATCACAAGCTTTGTCACAAAGTAAAGAAGGATGGAAGGAAAGATCACAAGCTTTGTCACAAAGGAAAGAAGGATGGAAGGAAAGATCACAAGCTTTGTCACAAAGCAAAGAAGGATGGAAGGAAAGATCACAAGCTTTGTCACAAAGGAAAGAAGGATGGAAGGAAAGATCACAAGCTTTGTCCCAAAGGAAAGAAGGATGGAAGGAAAGATCACAAGCTTTGTCCCAAAGGAAAGAAGGATGGAAGGAAAGATCACAAGCTTTGTCACAAAGGAAAGAAGGATGGAAGGTGTGATCACAAGCTTTGTCACAAAGGAAAGAAGGATGGAAGGAAAGATCACAAGCTTTGTCACAAAGGAAAGAAGGATGGAAGGTGTGATCACAAGCTTTGTCACAAAGGAAAGAAGGATGGAAGGAAAGATCACAAGCTTTGTCACAAAGCAAAGAAGGATGGAAGGAAAGGTCACAAGCTTGTCACAAAGCAAAGAAGGATGGAAGGAAAGATCACGAGCTTTGTCACAAAGGAAAGAAGGATGGAAGGTGTGATCACAAGCTTTGTCACAAAGGAAAGAAGGATGGAAGGTGTGATCACAAGCTTTGTCACAAAGGAAAGAAGGATGGAAGGAAAGATCACAAGCTTTGTCACAAAGCAAAGAAGGATGGAAGGAAAGGTCACAAGCTTGTCACAAAGCAAAGAAGGATGGAAGGTGTGATCACAAGCTTTGTCACAAAGGAAAGAAGGATGGAAGGAAAGATCACAGGCTTTGTCACAAAGGAAAGAAGGATGGAAGGAAAGATCACAAGCTTTGTCACAAAGGAAAGAAGGATGGAAGGAAAGGTCACAAGCTTTGTCACAAAGGAAAGAAGGATGGAAGGAAAGGTCACAAGCTTTGTCACAAAGGAAAGAAGGATGGAAGGAAAGGTCACAAGCTTTGTCACAAAGGAAAGAAGGATGGAAGGAAAGATCACAAGCTTTGTCACAAAGGAAAGAAGGATGGAAGGAAAGGTCACAAGCTTTGTCACAAAGGAAAGAAGGATGGAAGGAAAGGTCACAAGCTTTGTCACAAAGGAAAGAAGGATGGAAGGAAAGGTCACAAGCTTTGTCACAAAGGAAAGAAGGATGGAAGGAAAGATCACAAGCTTTGTCACAAAGGAAAGAAGGATGGAAGGAAAGATCACAAGCTTTGTCACAAAGGAAAGAAGGATGGAAGGAAAGATCACAAGCTTTGTCACAAAGGAAAGAAGGATGGAAGGAAAGGTCACAAGTTTGTCACAAAGGAAAGAAGGATGGAAGGTGTGATCACAAGCTTTGTCACAAAGGAAAGAAGGATGGAAGGAAAGGTCACAAGTTTGTCACAAAGGAAAGAAGGATGGAAGGAAAGGTCACAAGTTTGTCACAAAGGAAAGAAGGATGGAAGGAAAGATCACAAGCTTTGTCACAAAGGAAAGAAGGATGGAAGGTGTGATCACAAGCTTTGTCACAAAGGAAAGAAGGATGGAAGGAAAGATCACAAGCTTTGTCACAAAGGAAAGAAGGATGGAAGGAAAGATCACAAGCTTTGTCACAAAGTAAAGAAGGATGGAAGGAAAGATCACAAGCTTTGTCACAAAGGAAAGAAGGATGGAAGGAAAGATCACAAGCTTTGTCCCAAAAGAAAGAAGGATGGAAGGAAAGATCACAAGCTTTGTCCCAAAGGAAAGAAGGATGGAAGGAAAGATCACAAGCTTTGTCCCAAAGGAAAGAAGGATGGAAGGAAAGATCACAAGCTTTGTCCCAAAGGAAAGAAGGATGGAAGGAAAGATCACAAGCTTTGTCACAAAGGAAAGAAGGATGGAAGGTGTGATCACAAGCTTTGTCCCAAAGGAAAGAAGGATGGAAGGAAAGATCACAAGCTTTGTCACAAAGGAAAGAAGGATGGAAGGTGTGATCACAAGCTTTGTCCCAAAGGAAAGAAGGATGGAAGGAAAGATCACAAGCTTTGTCACAAAGGAAAGAAGGATGGAAGGAAAGATCACAAGCTTTGACCCAAAGGAAAGAAGGATGGAAGGTGTGATCACAAGCTTTGTCCCAAAGGAAAGAAGGATGGAAGGAAAGATCACAAGCTTTGTCACAAAGGAAAGAAGGATGGAAGGTGTGATCACAAGCTTTGTCCCAAAGGAAAGAAGGATGGAAGGAAAGATCACAAGCTTTGTCACAAAGGAAAGAAGGATGGAAGGAAAGATCACAAGCTTTGACCCAAAGGAAAGAAGGATGGAAGGAAAGATCACAAGCTTTGTCCCAAAGGAAAGAAGGATGGAAGGAAAGATCACAAGCTTTGTCCCAAAGGAAAGAAGGATGGAAGGAAAGATCACAAGCTTTGTCACAAAGGAAAGAAGGATGGAAGGAAAGATCACAAGCTTTGTCCCAAAGGAAAGAAGGATGGAAGGAAAGATCACAAGCTTTGTCCCAAAGGAAAGAAGGATGGAAGGAAAGATCACAAGCTTTGTCACAAAGGAAAGAAGGATGGAAGGAAAGATCACAAGCTTTGTCACAAAGGAAAGAAGGATGTAAGGAAAGATCACAAGCTTTGTCCCAAAGGAAAGAAGGATGGAAGGAAAGATCACAAGCTTTGTCCCAAAGGAAAGAAGGATGGAAGGAAAGATCACAAGCTTTGTCCCAAAGGAAAGAAGGATGGAAGGAAAGATCACAAGCTTTGTCCCAAAGGAAAGAAGGATGGAAGGAAAGATCACAAGCTTTGTCCCAAAGGAAAGAAGGATGGAAGGAAAGATCACAAGCTTTGTCACAAAGGAAAGAAGGATGGAAGGAAAGATCACAAGCTTTGTCACAAAGGAAAGAAGGATGGAAGGAAAGATCACAAGCTTTGTCCCAAAGGAAAGAAGGATGGAAGGAAAGATCACAAGCTTTGTCACAAAGGAAAGAAGGATGGAAGGAAAGATCACAAGCTTTGTCCCAAAGGAAAGAAGGATGGAAGGAAAGATCACAAGCTTTGTCACAAAGGAAAGAAGGATGGAAGGTGTGATCACAAGCTTTGTCCCAAAGGAAAGAAGGATGGAAGGAAAGATCACAAGCTTTGTCCCAAAGGAAAGAAGGATGGAAGGAAAGATCACAGGCTTTGTCACAAAGGAAAGAAGGATGGAAGGTGTGATCACAAGCTTTGTCACAAAGGAAAGAAGGATGGAAGGAAAGGTCACAAGTTTGTCACAAAGGAAAGAAGGATGGAAGGAAAGGTCACAAGTTTGTCACAAAGGAAAGAAGGATGGAAGGAAAGGTCACAAGTTTGTCACAAAGGAAAGAAGGATGGAAGGAAAGGTCACAAGTTTGTCACAAAGGAAAGAAGGATGGAAGGAAAGATCACAAGCTTTGTCACAAAGGAAAGAAGGATGGCAGGAAAGGTCACAAGTTTGTCACAAAGGAAAGAAGGATGGAAGGAAAGGTCACAACTTTGTCACAAAGGAAAGAAGGATGGAAGGAAAGGTCACAAGTTTGTCACAAAGCAAAGAAGGATGGAAGGAAAGATCACAAGCTTTGTCACAAAGGAAAGAAGGATGGAAGGAAAGATCACAAGCTTTGTCCCAAAGGAAAGAAGGATGGAAGGAAAGATCACAAGCTTTGTCACAAAGGAAAGAAGGATGGAAGGTGTGATCACAAGCTTTGTCACAAAGGAAAGAAGGATGGAAGGAAAGGTCACAAGTTTGTCACAAAGGAAAGAAGGATGGAAGGAAAGGTCACAAGTTTGTCACAAAGGAAAGAAGGATGGAAAGAAAGGTTAGAAGTTTGTCACAAAGCAAAGAAGGATGGAAGGAAAGATCACAAGCTTTGTCACAAAGGAAAGAAGGATGGAAGGAAAGATCACAAGCTTTGTCCCAAAGGAAAGAAGGATGGAAGGAAAGATCACAAGCTTTGTCACAAAGGAAAGAAGGATGGAAGGTGTGATCACAAGCTTTGTCACAAAGGAAAGAAGGATGGAAGGAAAGATCACAAGCTTTGTCACAAAGCAAAGAAGGATGGAAGGAAAGATCACAAGCTTTGTCACAAAGGAAAGAAGGATGGAAGGTGTGATCACAAGCTTTGTCACAAAGGAAAGAAGGATGGAAGGAAAGATCACAAGCTTTGTCACAAAGCAAAGAAGGATGGAAGGAAAGATCACAAGCTTTGTCACAAAGGAAAGAAGGATGGAAGGAAAGATCACAAGCTTTGTCACAAAGGAAAGAAGGATGTAAGGAAAGATCACAAGCTTTGTCCGAAAGGAAAGAAGGATGGAAGGAAAGATCACAAGCTTTGTCCCAAAGGAAAGAAGGATGGAAGGAAAGATCACAAGCTTTGTCCCAAAGGAAAGAAGGATGGAAGGAAAGATCACAAGCTTTGTCCCAAAGGAAAGAAGGATGGAAGGAAAGATCACAAGCTTTGTCACAAAGGAAAGAAGGATGGAAGGAAAGATCACAAGCTTTGTCACAAAGGAAAGAAGGATGGAAGGAAAGATCACAAGCTTTGTCACAAAGGAAAGAAGGATGGAAGGAAAGATCACAAGCTTTGTCCCAAAGGAAAGAAGGATGGAAGGAAAGATCACAAGCTTTGTCACAAAGGAAAGAAGGATGGAAGGAAAGATCACAAGCTTTGTCCCAAAGGAAAGAAGGATGGAAGGAAAGATCACAAGCTTTGTCACAAAGGAAAGAAGGATGGAAGGTGTGATCACAAGCTTTGTCCCAAAGGAAAGAAGGATGGAAGGAAAGATCACAAGCTTTGTCCCAAAGGAAAGAAGGATGGAAGGAAAGATCACAGGCTTTGTCACAAAGGAAAGAAGGATGGAAGGTGTGATCACAAGCTTTGTCACAAAGGAAAGAAGGATGGAAGGAAAGGTCACAAGTTTGTCACAAAGGAAAGAAGGATGGAAGGAAAGGTCACAAGTTTGTCACAAAGGAAAGAAGGATGGAAGGAAAGGTCACAAGTTTGTCACAAAGGAAAGAAGGATGGAAGGAAAGGTCACAAGTTTGTCACAAAGGAAAGAAGGATGGAAGGTGTGATCACAAGCTTTGTCACAAAGGAAAGAAGGATGGCAGGAAAGGTCACAAGTTTGTCACAAAGGAAAGAAGGATGGAAGGAAAGGTCACAACTTTGTCACAAAGGAAAGAAGGATGGAAGGAAAGGTCACAAGTTTGTCACAAAGCAAAGAAGGATGGAAGGAAAGATCACAAGCTTTGTCACAAAGGAAAGAAGGATGGAAGGAAAGATCACAAGCTTTGTCCCAAAGGAAAGAAGGATGGAAGGAAAGATCACAAGCTTTGTCACAAAGGAAAGAAGGATGGAAGGAAAGATCACAAGCTTTGTCACAAAGGAAAGAAGGATGGAAGGTGTGATCACAAGCTTTGTCACAAAGGAAAGAAGGATGGAAGGTGTGATCACAAGCTTTGTCACAAAGGAAAGAAGGATGGAAGGAAAGGTCACAAGTTTGTCACAAAGGAAAGAAGGATGGAAGGAAAGGTCACAAGTTTGTCACAAAGGAAAGAAGGATGGAAAGAAAGGTTAGAAGTTTGTCACAAAGCAAAGAAGGATGGAAGGAAAGATCACAAGCTTTGTCACAAAGGAAAGAAGGATGGAAGGAAAGATCACAAGCTTTGTCCCAAAGGAAAGAAGGATGGAAGGAAAGATCACAAGCTTTGTCACAAAGGAAAGAAGGATGGAAGGTGTGATCACAAGCTTTGTCACAAAGGAAAGAAGGATGGAAGGAAAGATCACAAGCTTTGTCACAAAGCAAAGAAGGATGGAAGGAAAGATCACAAGCTTTGTCACAAAGGAAAGAAGGATGGAAGGTGTGATCACAAGCTTTGTCACAAAGGAAAGAAGGATGGAAGGAAAGATCACAAGCTTTGTCCCAAAGGAAAGAAGGATGGAAGGAAAGATCACAAGCTTTGTCCCAAAGGAAAAAAGGATGGAAGGAAAGATCACAAGCTTTGTCACAAAGGAAAGAAGGATGGAAGGAAAGATCACAAGCTTTGTCCCAAAGGAAAGAAGGATGGAAGGAAAGATCACAAGCTTTGTCCCAAAGGAAAGAAGGATGGAAGGAAAGATCACAGGCTTTGTCACAAAGGAAAGAAGGATGGAAGGAAAGATCACAAGCTTTGTCACAAAGGAAAGAAGGATGGAAGGAAAGATCACAAGCTTTGTCACAAAGGAAAGAAGGATGGAAGGAAAGATCACAAGCTTTGTCACAAAGGAAAGAAGGATGGAAGGAAAGATCACAAGCTTTGTCACAAAGCAAAGAAGGATGGAAGGAAAGGTCACAAGCTTTGTCACAAAGGAAAGAAGGATGGAAGGAAAGATCACAAGCTTTGTCACAAAGCAAAGAAGGATGGAAGGAAAGGTCACAAGCTTTGTCACAAAGGAAAGAAGGATGGAAGGTGTGATCACAAGCTTTGTCACAAAGGAAAGAAGGATGGAAGGAAAGATCACAGGCTTTGTCACAAAGGAAAGAAGGATGGAAGGAAAGATCACAAGCTTTGTCCCAAAGGAAAGAAGGATGGAAGGAAAGATCACAAGCTTTGTCCCAAAGGAAAGAAGGATGGAAGGAAAGATCACAGGCTTTGTCACAAAGTAAAGAAGGATGGAAGGAAAGATCACAGGCTTTGTCACAAAGCAAAGAAGGATGGAAGGTGTGATCACAAGCTTTGTCACAAAGGAAAGAAGGATGGAAGGAAAGATCACAAGCTTTGTCCCAAAGGAAAGAAGGATGGAAGGAAAGATCACAAGCTTTGTCACAAAATAAAGAAGGATGGAAGGTGTGATCACAAGCTTTGTCACAAAGGAAAGAAGGATGGAAGGAAAGATCACAAGCTTTGTCACAAAGGAAAGAAGGATGGAAGGAAAGATCACAAGCTTTGTCCCAAAGGAAAGAAGGATGGAAGGTGTGATCACAAGCTTTGTCACAAAGGAAAGAAGGATGGAAGGAAAGGTCACAAGCTTTGTCACAAAGGAAAGAAGGATGGAAGGAAAGGTCACAAGCTTTGTCACAAAGGAAAGAAGGATGGAAGGAAAGGTCACAAGCTTTGTCACAAAGGAAAGAAGGATGGAAGGTGTGATCACAAGCTTTTTCACAAAGGAAAGAAGGATGGAAGGAAAGATCACAAGCTTTGTCACAAAGGAAAGAAGGATGGAAGGTGTGATCACAAGCTTTGTCACAAAGGAAAGAAGGATGGAAGGAAAGGTCACAAGCTTTGTCACAAAGGAAAGAAGGATGGAAGGTGTGATCACAAGCTTTGTCCCAAAGGAAAGAAGGATGGAAGGAAAGATCACAAGCTTTGTCCCAAAGGAAAGAAGGATGGAAGGAAAGATCACAAGCTTTGTCACAAAGGAAAGAAGGATGGAAGGAAAGATCACAGGCTTTGTCACAAAGGAAAGAAGGATGGAAGGAAAGATCACAAGCTTTGTCACAAAGCAAAGAAGGATGGAAGGAAAGGTCACAAGCTTTGTCACAAAGGAAAGAAGGATGGAAGGAAAGATCACAAGCTTTGTCACAAAGCAAAGAAGGATGGAAGGTGTGATCACAAGCTTTGTCACAAAGGAAAGAAGGATGGAAGGAAAGGTCACAAGCTTTGTCACAAAGGAAAGAAGGATGGAAGGAAAGGTCACAAGCTTTGTCAAAAAGGAAAGAAGGAAGGAAGGAAAGATCACAAGCTTTGTCACAAAGGAAAGAAGGATGGAAGGAAAGATCACAAGCTTTGTCACCAAGGAAAGAAGGATGGAAGGAAAGATCACAAGCTTTGTCACAAAGCAAAGAAGGATGGAAGGAAAGATCACAAGCTTTGTCACAAAGCAAAGAAGGATGGAAGGTGTGGTCACAAGCTTTGTCACAAAGGAAAGAAGGATGGAAGGAAAGATCACAAGCTTTGTCACAAAGGAAAGAAGGATGGAAGGAAAGATCACAGGCTTTGTCACAAAGCAAAGAAGGATGGAAGGTGTGATCACAAGCTTTGTCACAAAGGAAAGAAGGATGGAAGGAAAGATCACAAGCTTTGTCACAAAGCAAAGAAGGATGGAAGGAAAGGTCACAAGCTTTGTCACAAAGGAAAGAAGGATGGAAGGTGTGATCACAAGCTTTGTCACAAAGGAAGGAAGGATGGAAGGTGTGATCACAAGCTTTGTCACAAAGGAAAGAAGGATGGAAGGAAAGATCACAAGCTTTGTCACAAAGCAAAGAAGGATGGAAGGAAAGGTCACAAGCTTTGTCACAAAGGAAAGAAGGATGGAAGGTGTGATCACAAGCTTTGTCACAAAGGAAAGAAGGATGGAAGGAAAGATCACAAGCTTTGTCACAAAGCAAAGAAGGATGGAAGGAAAGGTCACAAGCTTTGTCACAAAGCAAAGAAGGATGGAAGGAAAGGTCACAAGCTTTGTCACAAAGGAAAGAAGGATGGAAGGTGTGATCACAAGCTTTGTCACAAAGGAAAGAAGGATGGAAGGAAAGATCACAAGCTTTGTCACAAAGGAAAGAAGGATGGAAGGAAAGATCACAAGCTTTGTCACAAAGGAAAGAAGGATGGAAAGAAAGATCACAAGCTTTGTCACAAAGGAAAGAAGGATGGAAGGAAAGATCACAGGCTTTGTCACAAAGCAAAGAAGGATGGAAGGAAAGGTCACAAGCTTTGTCACAAAGGAAAGAAGGATGGAAGGTGTGATCACAAGCTTTGTCACAAAGGAAAGAAGGATGGAAGGTGTGATCACAAGCTTTGTCACAAAGGAAAGAAGGATGGAAGGAAAGATCACGAGCTTTGTCACAAAGGAAAGAAGGATGGAAGGAAAGATCACAAGCTTTGTCACAAAGGAAAGAAGGATGGAAGGAAAGATCACAGGCTTTGTCACAAAGGAAAGAAGGATGGAAGGAAAGATCACGAGCTTTGTCACAAAGGAAAGAAGGATGGAAGGAAAGGTCACAAGCTTTGTCACAAAGCAAAGAAGGATGGAAGGAAAGGTCACAAGCTTTGTCACAAAGGAAAGAAGGATGGAAGGAAAGGTCACAAGCTTTGTCACAAAGGAAAGAAGGATGGAAGGAAAGGTCACAAGCTTTGTCACAAAGGAAAGAAGGATGGAAGGAAAGATCACAAGCTTTGTCACAAAGGAAAGAAGGATGGAAGGTGTGATCACAAGCTTTGTCACAAAGGAAAGAAGGATGGAAGGAAAGGTCACAAGTTTGTCACAAAGGAAAGAAGGATGGAAGGAAAGGTCACAAGTTTGTGACAAAGGAAAGAAGGATGGAAGGAAAGATCACAACCTTTGTCACAAAGGAAAGAAGGATGGAAGGAAAGATCACAACCTTTGTCCCAAAGGAAAGAAGGATGGAAGGAAAGATCACAACCTTTGTCCCAAAGGAAAGAAGGATGGAAGGAAAGATCACAAGCTTTGTCACAAAGGAAAGAAGGATGGAAGGAAAGATCACAACCTTTGTCCCAAAGGAAAGAAGGATGGAAGGAAAGATCACAAGCTTTGTCCCAAAGGAAAGAAGGATGGAAGGAAAGATCACGAGCTTTGTCACAAAGGAAAGAAGGATGGAAGGAAAGATCACAAGCTTTGTCACAAAGGAAAGAAGGATGGAAGGAAAGATCACAACCTTTGTCCCAAAGGAAAGAAGGATGGAAGGAAAGATCACAAGCTTTGTCACAAAGGAAAGAAGGATGGAAGGTGTGATCACAAGCTTTGTCCCAAAGGAAAGAAGGATGGAAGGAAAGGTCAAAAGCTTTGTCACAAAGGAAAGAAGGATGGAAGGTGTGATCACAAGCTTTGTCCCAAAGGAAAGAAGGATGGAAGGAAAGATCACAAGCTTTGTCCCAAAGGAAAGAAGGATGGAAGGAAAGATCACAAGCTTTGTCACAAAGCAAAGAAGGATGGAAGGAAAGGTCACAAGCTTTGTCACAAAGGAAAGAAGGATGGAAGGTGTGATCACAAGCTTTGTCCCAAAGGAAAGAAGGATGGAAGGAAAGATCACAAGCTTTGTCACAAAGCAAAGAAGGATGGAAGGTGTGATCACAAGCTTTGTCACAAAGGAAAGAAGGATGGAAGGTGTGATCACAAGCTTTGTCACAAAGCAAAGAAGGATGGAAGGTGTGATCACAAGCTTTGTCACAAAGGAAAGAAGGATGGAAGGAAAGATCACAAGCTTTGTCACAAAGGAAAGAAGGATGGAAGGTGTGATCACAAGCTTTGTCACAAAGGAAAGAAGGATGGAAGGAAAGGTCACAAGTTTGTCACAAAGGAAAGAAGGATGGAAGGTGTGATCACAAGCTTTGTCACAAAGGAAAGAAGGATGGAAGGAAAGGTCACAAGCTTTGTCACAAAGGAAAGAAGGATGGAAGGAAAGATCACAAGCTTTGTCACAAAGGAAAGAAGGATGGAAGGTGTGATCACAAGCTTTGTCACAAAGGAAAGAAGGATGGAAGGAAAGGTCACAAGTTTGTCACAAAGGAAAGAAGGATGGAAGGTGTGATCACAAGCTTTGTCACAAAGGAAAGAAGGATGGAAGGAAAGGTCACAAGTTTGTCACAAAGGAAAGAAGGATGGAAGGAAAGGTCACAAGTTTGTGACAAAGGAAAGAAGGATGGAAGGAAAGATCACAAGCTTTGTCACAAAGGAAAGAAGGATGGAAGGAAAGATCACAAGCTTTGTCACAAAGGAAAGAAGGATGGAAGGAAAGATCACAAGCTTTGTCCCAAAGGAAAGAAGGATGGAAGGAAAGATCACAAGCTTTGTCACAAAGGAAAGAAGGATGGAAGGTGTGATCACAAGCTTTGTCCCAAAGGAAAGAAGGATGGAAGGAAAGGTCACAAGCTTTGTCACAAAGGAAAGAAGGATGGAAGGTGTGATCACAAGCTTTGTCCCAAAGGAAAGAAGGATGGAAGGTGTGATCACAAGCTTTGTCCCAAAGGAAAGAAGGATGGAAGGAAAGATCACAAGCTTTGTCACAAAGCAAAGAAGGATGGAAGGAAAGGTCACAAGCTTTGTCACAAAGGAAAGAAGGATGGAAGGTGTGATCACAAGCTTTGTCCCAAAGGAAAGAAGGATGGAAGGTGTGATCACAAGCTTTGTCACAAAGGAAAGAAGGATGGAAGGTGTGATCACAAGCTTTGTCACAAAGCAAAGAAGGATGGAAGGTGTGATCACAAGCTTTGTCACAAAGGAAAGAAGGATGGAAGGAAAGATCACAGGCTTTGTCACAAAGGAAAGAAGGATGGAAGGAAAGATCACAAGCTTTGTCACAAAGGAAAGAAGGATGGAAGGAAAGGTCACAAGCTTTGTCACAAAGGAAAGAAGGATGGAAGGTGTGATCACAAGCTTTGTCACAAAGGAAAGAAGGATGGAAGGAAAGATCACAAGCTTTGTCACAAAGGAAAGAAGGATGGAAGGTGTGATCACAAGCTTTGTCCCAAAGGAAAGAAGGATGGAAGGAAAGATCACAAGCTTTGTCACAAAGCAAAGAAGGATGGAAGGAAAGATCACAAGCTTTGTCACAAAGGAAAGAAGGATGGAAGGAAAGGTCACAAGCTTTGTCACAAAGGAAAGAAGGATGGAAGGAAAGATCACAGGCTTTGTCACAAAGCAAAGAAGGATGGAAGGAAAGATCACAAGCTTTGTCACAAAGGAAAGAAGGATGGAAGGAAAGGTCACAAGCTTTGTCACAAAGGAAAGAAGGATGGAAGGAAAGATCACAGGCTTTGTCACAAAGCAAAGAAGGATGGAAGGAAAGATCACAAGCTTTGTCACAAAGGAAAGAAGGATGGAAGGAAAGGTCACAAGCTTTGTCACAAAGGAAAGAAGGATGGAAGGAAAGGTCACAAGCTTTGTCACAAAGGAAAGAAGGATGGAAGGAAAGGTCACAAGCTTTGTCACAAAGGAAAGAAGGATGGAAGGAAAGATCACAAGCTTTGTCACAAAGGAAAGAAGGATGGAAGGAAAGATCACAGGCTTTGTCACAAAGGAAAGAAGGATGGAAGGAAAGGTCACAAGCTTTGTCACAAAGGAAAGAAGGATGGAAGGAAAGGTCACAAGCTTTGTCACAAAGGAAAGAAGGATGGAAGGAAAGGTCACAAGCTTTGTCACAAAGGAAAGAAGGATGGAAGGAAAGGTCACAAGCTTTGTCACAAAGGAAAGAAGGATGGAAGGTGTGATCACAAGCTTTGTCACAAAGGAAAGAAGGATGGAAGGAAAGATCACAAGCTTTGTCACAAAGGAAAGAAGGATGGAAGGAAAGGTCACAAGCTTTGTCACAAAGGAAAGAAGGATGGAAGGAAAGGTCACAAGCTTTGTCACAAAGGAAAGAAGGATGGAAGGAAAGGTCACAAGCTTTGTCACAAAGGAAAGAAGGATGGAAGGAAAGATCACAGGCTTTGTCACAAAGGAAAGAAGGATGGAAGGAAAGGTCACAAGCTTTGTCACAAAGGAAAGAAGGATGGAAGGAAAGGTCAAAAGCTTTGTCACAAAGGAAAGAAGGATGGAAGGAAAGGTCACAAGCTTTGTCACAAAGGAAAGAAGGATGGAAGGAAAGGTCACAAGCTTTGTCACAAAGGAAAGAAGGATGGAAGGTGTGATCACAAGCTTTGTCACAAAGGAAAGAAGGATGGAAGGAAAGGTCACAAGCTTTGTCACAAAGGAAAGAAGGATGGAAGGAAAGGTCACAAGCTTTGTCACAAAGGAAAGAAGGATGGAAGGAAAGGTCACAAGCTTTGTCACAAAGGAAAGAAGGATGGAAGGAAAGGTCACAAGCTTTGTCACAAAGGAAAGAAGGATGGAAGGAAAGGTCACAAGCTTTGTCACAAAGGAAAGAAGGATGGAAGGAAAGATCACAAGCTTTGTCCCAAAGGAAAGAAGGATGGAAGGAAAGGTCACAAGCTTTGTCACAAAGGAAAGAAGGATGGAAGGAAAGGTCACAAGCTTTGTCACAAAGGAAAGAAGGATGGAAGGAAAGGTCACAAGCTTTGTCCCAAAGGAAAGAAGGATGGAAGGTGTGATCACAAGCTTTGTCACAAAGGAAAGAAGGATGGAAGGAAAGGTCACAAGTTTGTCACAAAGGAAAGAAGGATGGAAGGAAAGGTCACAAGCTTTGTCACAAAGGAAAGAAGGATGGAAGGAAAGGTCACAAGTTTGTCACAAAGGAAAGAAGGATGGAAGGAAAGGTCACAAGTTTGTGACAAAGGAAAGAAGGATGGAAGGAAAGATCACAAGCTTTGTCACAAAGGAAAGAAGGATGGAAGGAAAGATCACAAGCTTTGTCACAAAGGAAAGAAGGATGGAAGGAAAGATCACAACCTTTGTCCCAAAGGAAAGAAGGATGGAAGGAAAGATCACAAGCTTTGTCCCAAAGGAAAGAAGGATGGAAGGAAAGATCACAAGCTTTGTCCCAAAGGAAAGAAGGATGGAAGGAAAGATCACAAGCTTTGTCACAAAGGAAAGAAGGATGGAAGGAAAGATCACAAGCTTTGTCACAAAGGAAAGAAGGATGGAAGGAAAGATCACAAGCTTTGTCACAAAGTAAAGAAGGATGGAAGGAAAGATCACAACCTTTGTCCCAAAGGAAAGAAGGATGGAAGGAAAGATCACAAGCTTTGTCCCAAAGGAAAGAAGGATGGAAGGAAAGATCACAAGCTTTGTCCCAAAGGAAAGAAGGATGGAAGGAAAGATCACAAGCTTTGTCACAAAGGAAAGAAGGATGGAAGGAAAGATCACAAGCTTTGTCACAAAGGAAAGAAGGATGGAAGGTGTGATCACAAGCTTTGTCACAAAGGAAAGAAGGATGGAAGGTGTGATCACAAGCTTTGTCCCAAAGGAAAGAAGGATGGAAGGAAAGATCACAAGCTTTGTCACAAAGGAAAGAAGGATGGAAGGAAAGATCACAACCTTTGTCCCAAAGGAAAGAAGGATGGAAGGTGTGATCACAAGCTTTGTCCCAAAGGAAAGAAGGATGGAAGGAAAGGTCACAAGCTTTGTCACAAAGGAAAGAAGGATGGAAGGTGTGATCACAAGCTTTGTCCCAAAGGAAAGAAGGATGGAAGGAAAGATCACAAGCTTTGTCACAAAGCAAAGAAGGATGGAAGGAAAGGTCACAAGCTTTGTCACAAAGGAAAGAAGGATGGAAGGAAAGGTCACAAGTTTGTCACAAAGGAAAGAAGGATGGAAGGAAAGGTCACAAGTTTGTGACAAAGGAAAGAAGGATGGAAGGAAAGATCACAAGCTTTGTCACAAAGGAAAGAAGGATGGAAGGAAAGATCACAAGCTTTGTCACAAAGGAAAGAAGGATGGAAGGAAAGATCACAACCTTTGTCCCAAAGGAAAGAAGGATGGAAGGAAAGATCACAAGCTTTGTCCCAAAGGAAAGAAGGATGGAAGGAAAGATCACAAGCTTTGTCCCAAAGGAAAGAAGGATGGAAGGAAAGATCACAAGCTTTGTCACAAAGGAAAGAAGGATGGAAGGAAAGATCACAAGCTTTGTCACAAAGGAAAGAAGGATGGAAGGAAAGATCACAAGCTTTGTCACAAAGTAAAGAAGGATGGAAGGAAAGATCACAACCTTTGTCCCAAAGGAAAGAAGGATGGAAGGAAAGATCACAAGCTTTGTCCCAAAGGAAAGAAGGATGGAAGGAAAGATCACAAGCTTTGTCCCAAAGGAAAGAAGGATGGAAGGAAAGATCACAAGCTTTGTCACAAAGGAAAGAAGGATGGAAGGAAAGATCACAAGCTTTGTCACAAAGGAAAGAAGGATGGAAGGTGTGATCACAAGCTTTGTCACAAAGGAAAGAAGGATGGAAGGTGTGATCACAAGCTTTGTCCCAAAGGAAAGAAGGATGGAAGGAAAGATCACAAGCTTTGTCACAAAGGAAAGAAGGATGGAAGGAAAGATCACAACCTTTGTCCCAAAGGAAAGAAGGATGGAAGGTGTGATCACAAGCTTTGTCCCAAAGGAAAGAAGGATGGAAGGAAAGGTCACAAGCTTTGTCACAAAGGAAAGAAGGATGGAAGGTGTGATCACAAGCTTTGTCCCAAAGGAAAGAAGGATGGAAGGAAAGATCACAAGCTTTGTCACAAAGCAAAGAAGGATGGAAGGAAAGGTCACAAGCTTTGTCACAAAGGAAAGAAGGATGGAAGGTGTGATCACAAGCTTTGTCCCAAAGGAAAGAAGGATGGAAGGAAAGATCACAAGCTTTGTCACAAAGCAAAGAAGGATGGAAGGTGTGATCACAAGCTTTGTCACAAAGGAAAGAAGGATGGAAGGAAAGGTCACAAGCTTTGTCACAAAGGAAAGAAGGATGGAAGGAAAGATCACAGGCTTTGTCACAAAGGAAAGAAGGATGGAAGGAAAGATCACGAGCTTTGTCACAAAGGAAAGAAGGATGGAAGGAAAGATCACAAGCTTTGTCACAAAGGAAAGAAGGATGGAAGGAAAGATCACAGGCTTTGTCACAAAGGAAAGAAGGATGGAAGGAAAGATCACAAGCTTTGTCACAAAGCAAAGAAGGATGGAAGGAAAGGTCACAAGCTTTGTCACAAAGGAAAGAAGGATGGAAGGAAAGGTCACAAGCTTTGTCACAAAGGAAAGAAGGATGGAAGGAAAGATCACAGGCTTTGTCACAAAGCAAAGAAGGATGGAAGGAAAGATCACAAGCTTTGTCACAAAGGAAAGAAGGATGGAAGGAAAGGTCACAAGCTTTGTCACAAAGGAAAGAAGGATGGAAGGAAAGATCACAGGCTTTGTCACAAAGCAAAGAAGGATGGAAGGAAAGATCACAAGCTTTGTCACAAAGGAAAGAAGGATGGAAGGAAAGGTCACAAGCTTTGTCACAAAGGAAAGAAGGATGGAAGGAAAGGTCACAAGCTTTGTCACAAAGGAAAGAAGGATGGAAGGAAAGGTCACAAGCTTTGTCACAAAGGAAAGAAGGATGGAAGGAAAGATCACAAGCTTTGTCACAAAGGAAAGAAGGATGGAAGGAAAGATCACAGGCTTTGTCACAAAGGAAAGAAGGATGGAAGGAAAGGTCACAAGCTTTGTCACAAAGGAAAGAAGGATGGAAGGAAAGGTCACAAGCTTTGTCACAAAGGAAAGAAGGATGGAAGGAAAGGTCACAAGCTTTGTCACAAAGGAAAGAAGGATGGAAGGAAAGGTCACAAGCTTTGTCACAAAGGAAAGAAGGATGGAAGGTGTGATCACAAGCTTTGTCACAAAGGAAAGAAGGATGGAAGGAAAGATCACAAGCTTTGTCACAAAGGAAAGAAGGATGGAAGGAAAGGTCACAAGCTTTGTCACAAAGGAAAGAAGGATGGAAGGAAAGGTCACAAGCTTTGTCACAAAGGAAAGAAGGATGGAAGGAAAGGTCACAAGCTTTGTCACAAAGGAAAGAAGGATGGAAGGAAAGATCACAGGCTTTGTCACAAAGGAAAGAAGGATGGAAGGAAAGGTCACAAGCTTTGTCACAAAGGAAAGAAGGATGGAAGGAAAGGTCAAAAGCTTTGTCACAAAGGAAAGAAGGATGGAAGGAAAGGTCACAAGCTTTGTCACAAAGGAAAGAAGGATGGAAGGAAAGGTCACAAGCTTTGTCACAAAGGAAAGAAGGATGGAAGGTGTGATCACAAGCTTTGTCACAAAGGAAAGAAGGATGGAAGGAAAGGTCACAAGCTTTGTCACAAAGGAAAGAAGGATGGAAGGAAAGGTCACAAGCTTTGTCACAAAGGAAAGAAGGATGGAAGGAAAGGTCACAAGCTTTGTCACAAAGGAAAGAAGGATGGAAGGTGTGATCACAAGCTTTGTCACAAAGGAAAGAAGGATGGAAGGAAAGGTCACAAGCTTTGTCACAAAGGAAAGAAGGATGGAAGGAAAGGTCACAAGCTTTGTCACAAAGGAAAGAAGGATGGAAGGAAAGGTCACAAGCTTTGTCACAAAGGAAAGAAGGATGGAAGGAAAGGTCACAAGCTTTGTCACAAAGGAAAGAAGGATGGAAGGAAAGATCACAAGCTTTGTCACAAAGGAAAGAAGGATGGAAGGAAAGGTCACAAGTTTGTCACAAAGGAAAGAAGGATGGAAGGAAAGGTCACAAGCTTTGTCACAAAGGAAAGAAGGATGGAAGGAAAGGTCACAAGTTTGTCACAAAGGAAAGAAGGATGGAAGGAAAGGTCACAAGTTTGTGACAAAGGAAAGAAGGATGGAAGGAAAGATCACAAGCTTTGTCACAAAGGAAAGAAGGATGGAAGGAAAGATCACAAGATTTGTCACAAAGGAAAGAAGGATGGAAGGAAAGATCACAACCTTTGTCCCAAAGGAAAGAAGGATGGAAGGAAAGATCACAAGCTTTGTCCCAAAGGAAAGAAGGATGGAAGGAAAGATCACAAGCTTTGTCCCAAAGGAAAGAAGGATGGAAGGAAAGATCACAAGCTTTGTCACAAAGGAAAGAAGGATGGAAGGAAAGATCACAAGCTTTGTCACAAAGTAAAGAAGGATGGAAGGAAAGATCACAAGCTTTGTCACAAAGTAAAGAAGGATGGAAGGAAAGATCACAAGCTTTGTCACAAAGGAAAGAAGGATGGAAGGAAAGATCACAAGCTTTGTCACAAAGGAAAGAAGGATGGAAGGAAAGATCACAAGCTTTGTCCCAAAGGAAAGAAGGATGGAAGGAAAGATCACAAGCTTTGTCCCAAAGGAAAGAAGGATGGAAGGAAAGATCACAAGCTTTGTCACAAAGGAAAGAAGGATGGAAGGTGTGATCACAAGCTTTGTCCCAAAGGAAAGAAGGATGGAAGGAAAGATCACAAGCTTTGTCCCAAAGGAAAGAAGGATGGAAGGAAAGATCACAAGCTTTGTCACAAAGGAAAGAAGGATGGAAGGTGTGATCACAAGCTTTGTCACAAAGGAAAGAAGGATGGAAGGAAAGATCACAAGCTTTGTCACAAAGGAAAGAAGGATGGAAGGTGTGATCACAAGCTTTGTCCCAAAGGAAAGAAGGATGGAAGGAAAGATCACAAGCTTTGTCACAAAGGAAAGAAGGATGGAAGGAAAGATCACAAGCTTTGACCCAAAGGAAAGAAGGATGGAAGGAAAGATCACAAGCTTTGTCCCAAAGGAAAGAAGGATGGAAGGAAAGATCACAAGCTTTGTCCCAAAGGAAAGAAGGATGGAAGGAAAGATCACAAGCTTTGTCACAAAGGAAAGAAGGATGGAAGGAAAGATCACAAGCTTTGTCCCAAAGGAAAGAAGGATGGAAGGAAAGATCACAAGCTTTGTCCCAAAGGAAAGAAGGATGGAAGGAAAGATCACAAGCTTTGTCCCAAAGGAAAGAAGGATGGAAGGAAAGATCACAAGCTTTGTCCCAAAGGAAAGAAGGATGGAAGGAAAGATCACAAGCTTTGTCCCAAAGGAAAGAAGGATGGAAGGAAAGATCACAAGCTTTGTCCCAAAGGAAAGAAGGATGGAAGGAAAGATCACAAGCTTTGTCCCAAAGGAAAGAAGGATGGAAGGAAAGATCACAAGCTTTGTCACAAAGGAAAGAAGGATGGAAGGAAAGATCACAAGCTTTGTCACAAAGGAAAGAAGGATGGAAGGAAAGATCACAAGCTTTGTCACAAAGTAAAGAAGGATGGAAGGAAAGATCACAAGCTTTGTCACAAAGGAAAGAAGGATGGAAGGAAAGATCACAAGCTTTGTCACAAAGGAAAGAAGGATGGAAGGAAAGATCACAAGCTTTGTCCCAAAGGAAAGAAGGATGGAAGGAAAGATCACAAGCTTTTTCCCAAAGGAAAGAAGGATGGAAGGAAAGATCACAAGCTTTGTCCCAAAGGAAAGAAGGATGGAAGGAAAGATCACAAGCTTTGTCCCAAAGGAAAGAAGGATGGAAGGAAAGATCACAAGCTTTGTCCCAAAGGAAAGAAGGATGGAAGGAAAGATCACAAGCTTTGTCACAAAGGAAAGAAGGATGGAAGGAAAGATCACAAGCTTTGTCACAAAGGAAAGAAGGATGGAAGGAAAGATCACAAGCTTTGTCACAAAGGAAAGAAGGATGGAAGGTGTGATCACAAGCTTTGTCCCAAAGGAAAGAAGGATGGAAGGAAAGATCACAAGCTTTGTCACAAAGGAAAGAAGGATGGAAGGAAAGATCACAAGCTTTGACCCAAAGGAAAGAAGGATGGAAGGAAAGATCACAAGCTTTGTCCCAAAGGAAAGAAGGATGGAAGGAAAGATCACAAGCTTTGTCCCAAAGGAAAGAAGGATGGAAGGAAAGATCACAAGCTTTGTCACAAAGGAAAGAAGGATGGAAGGAAAGATCACAAGCTTTGTCCCAAAGGAAAGAAGGATGGAAGGAAAGATCACAAGCTTTGTCCCAAAGGAAAGAAGGATGGAAGGAAAGATCACAAGCTTTGTCCCAAAGGAAAGAAGGATGGAAGGAAAGATCACAAGCTTTGTCCCAAAGGAAAGAAGGATGGAAGGAAAGATCACAGGCTTTGTCCCAAAGGAAAGAAGGATGGAAGGAAAGATTACAAGCTTTGTCCCAAAGGAAAGAAGGATGGAAGGAAAGATCACAAGCTTTGTCACAAAGGAAAGAAGGATGGAAGGAAAGATCACAAGCTTTGTCCCAAAGGAAAGAAGGATGGAAGGAAAGATCACAAGCTTTGTCCCAAAGGAAAGAAGGATGGAAGGAAAGATCACAAGCTTTGTCACAAAGGAAAGAAGGATGGAAGGAAAGATCACAAGCTTTGTCCCAAAGGAAAGAAGGATGGAAGGAAAGATCACAAGCTTTGTCACAAAGGAAAGAAGGATGGAAGGAAAGATCACAAGCTTTGTCACAAAGGAAAGAAGGATGGAAGGTGTGATCACAAGCTTTGTCACAAAGGAAAGAAGGATGGAAGGAAAGATCACAAGCTTTGTCACAAAGGAAAGAAGGATGGAAGGTGTGATCACAAGCTTTGTCCCAAAGGAAAGAAGGATGGAAGGAAAGATCACAAGCTTTGTCCAAAAGGAAAGAAGGATGGAAGGAAAGATCACAAGCTTTGTCCCAAAGGAAAGAAGGATGGAAGGAAAGATCACAAGCTTTGTCCCAAAGGAAAGAAGGATGGAAGGAAAGATCACAAGCTTTGTCCCAAAGGAAAGAAGGATGGAAGGAAAGATCACAAGCTTTGTCCCAAAGCAAAGAAGGATGGAAGGAAAGATCACAAGCTTTGTCACAAAGGAAAGAAGGATGGAAGGAAAGATCACAAGCTTTGTCACAAAGCAAAGAAGGATGGAAGGAAAGATCACAAGCTTTGTCACAAAGGAAAGAAGGATGGAAGGAAAGATCACGAGCTTTGTCACAAAGGAAAGAAGGATGGAAGGAAAGATCACAAGCTTTGTCACAAAGGAAAGAAGGATGGAAGGAAAGATCACAAGCTTTGTCAAGAAGCAAAGAAGGATGGAAGGAAAGATCACGAGCTTTGTCACAAAGCAAAGAAGGATGGAAGGAAAGATCACGAGCTTTGTCACAAAGCAAAGAAGGATGGAAGGAAAGATCACGAGCTTTGTCACAAAGGAAAGAAGGATGGAAGGAAAGATCACAAGCTTTGTCACAAAGGAAAGAAGGATGGAAGGAAAGGTCACAAGTTTGTCACAAAGGAAAGAAGGATGGAAGGTGTGATCACAAGCTTTGTCACAAAGGAAAGAAGGATGGAAGGAAAGATCACAAGCTTTGTCACAAAGGAAAGAAGGATGGAAGGAAAGATCACGAGCTTTGTCACAAAGGAAAGAAGGATGGAAGGAAAGATCACAAGCTTTGTCACAAAGCAAAGAAGGATGGAAGGAAAGATCACGAGCTTTGTCACAAAGCAAAGAAGGATGGAAGGAAAGATCACGAGATTTGTCACAAAGCAAAGAAGGATGGAAGGAAAGATCACCAGCTTTGTCACAAAGGAAAGAAGGATGGAAGGAAAGATCACAAGTTTGTCACAAAGGAAAGAAGGATGGAAGGAAAGATCACAAGTTTGTCACAAAGGAAAGAAGGATGGAAGGTGTGATCATAAGCTTTGTCACAAAGGAAAGAAGGATGGAAGGAAAGATCACAAGCTTTGTCACAAAGCATAGAAGGATGGAAGGAAAGATCACAAGCTTTGTCACAAAGCATAGAAGGATGGAAGGAAAGATCACGAGCTTTGTCAAAAAGCAAAGAAGGATGGAAGGAAAGATCACAAGCTTTGTCACAAAGCAAAGAAGGATGGAAGGAAAGATCACAAGCTTTGTCACAAAGCAAAGAAGGATGGAAGGAAAGATCACGAGCTTTGTCAAAAAGCAAAAAAGGATGGAAGGAAAGATCACAAGCTTTGTCACAAAGCATAGAAGGATGGAAGGAAAGATCACAAGCTTTGTCACAAAGCATAGAAGGATGGAAGGAAAGATCACAAGCTTTGTCACAAAGGAAAGAAGGATGGAAGGAAAGATCACAAGCTTTGTCACAAAGCATAGAAGGATGGAAGGAAAGATCACAAGCTTTGTCACAAAGGAAAGAAGGATGGAAGGAAAGATCACAAGCTTTGTCAAAAAGCAAAGAAGGATGGAAGGAAAGATCACAAGCTTTGTCACAAAGCATAGAAGGATGGAAGGAAAGATCACAAGCTTTGTCACAAAGCATAGAAGGATGGAAGGAAAGATCACAAGCTTTGTCACAAAGGAAAGAAGGATGGAAGGAAAGATCACAAGCTTTGTCACAAAGCATAGAAGGATGGAAGGAAAGATCACAAGCTTTGTCACAAAGCATAGAAGGATGGAAGGAAAGATCACAAGCTTTGTCACAAAGGAAAGAAGGATGGAAGGAAAGATCACAAGCTTTGTCAAAAAGCAAAGAAGGATGGAAGGAAAGATCACAAGCTTTGTCACAAAGGAAAGAAGGATGGAAGGAAAGATCACAAGCTTTGTCACAAAGCATAGAAGGATGGAAGGAAAGATCACAAGCTTTGTCAAAAAGCAAAGAAGGATGGAAGGAAAGATCACAAGCTTTGTCACAAAGCATAGAAGGATGGAAGGAAAGATCACAAGCTTTGTCAAAAAGCAAAGAAGGATGGAAGGAAAGATCACAAGCTTTGTCAAAAAGCAAAGAAGGATGGAAGGAAAGATCACAAGCTTTGTCACAAAGCAAAGAAGGATGGAAGGAAAGATCACAAGCTTTGTCACAAAGCAAAGAAGGATGGAAGGAAAGATCACGAGCTTTGTCAAAAAGCAAAAAAGGATGGAAGGAAAGATCACAAGCTTTGTCACAAAGCATAGAAGGATGGAAGGAAAGATCACAAGCTTTGTCACAAAGCATAGAAGGATGGAAGGAAAGATCACAAGCTTTGTCACAAAGCATAGAAGGATGGAAGGAAAGATCACAAGCTTTGTCAAAAAGCAAAGAAGGATGGAAGGAAAGATCACAAGCTTTGTCACAAAGGAAAGAAGGATGGAAGGAAAGATCACAAGCTTTGTCACAAAGCATAGAAGGATGGAAGGAAAGATCACAAGCTTTGTCACAAAGCATAGAAGGATGGAAGGAAAGATCACAAGCTTTGTCACAAAGCATAGAAGGATGGAAGGAATGATCACGAGCTTTGTCACAAAGCAAAGAAGGATGGAAGGAAAGATCACGAGCTTTGTCACAAAGCAAAGAAGGATGGAAGGAAAGATCACAAGCTTTGTCACAAAGCAAAGAAGGATGGAAGGAAAGGTCACAAGCTTTGTCAAAAAGCAAAGAAGGATGGAAGGAAAGGTCACAAGCTTTGTCAAAAAGCAAAGAAGGATGGAAGGAAACATCACGAGCTTTGTCACAAAGCAAAGAAGGATGGAAGGAAAGATCACAAGCTTTGTCAAAAAGCAAAGAAGGATGGAAGGAATGATCACGAGCTTTGTCACAAAGCAAAGAAGGATGGAAGGAAAGATCACGAGCTTTGTCAAAAAGCAAAGAAGGATGGAAGGAAAGATCACAAGCTTTGTCACAAAGGAAAGAAGGATGGAAGGAAAGATCACAAGCTTTGTCACAAAGAATAGAAGGATGGAAGGAAAGATCACGAGCTTTGTCAAAAAGCAAAGAAGGATGGAAGGAAAGATCACAAGCTTTGTCACAAAGCAAAGAAGGATGGAAGGAAAGATCACAAGCTTTGTCACAAAGCAAAGAAGGATGGAAGGAAAGATCACGAGCTTTGTCAAAAAGCAAAGAAGGATGGAAGGAAAGATCACAAGCTTTGTCACAAAGCATAGAAGGATGGAAGGAAAGATCACAAGCTTTGTCACAAAGCATAGAAGGATGGAAGGAAAGATCACAAGCTTTGTCAAAAAGCAAAGAAGGATGGAAGGAAAGATCACAAGCTTTGTCACAAAGGAAAGAAGGATGGAAGGAAAGATCACAAGCTTTGTCACAAAGCATAGAAGGATGGAAGGAAAGATCACAAGCTTTGTCACAAAGCAAAGAAGGATGGAAGGAAAGATCACGAGCTTTGTCACAAAGCAAAGAAGGATGGAAGGAAAGATCACGAGCTTTGTCACAAAGCAAAGAAGGATGGAAGGAAAGATCACAAGCTTTGTCACAAAGCATAGAAGGATGGAAGGAATGATCACGAGCTTTGTCACAAAGCAAAGAAGGATGGAAGGAAAGATCACGAGCTTTGTCACAAAGCAAAGAAGGATGGAAGGAAAGATCACAAGCTTTGTCAAAAAGCAAAGAAGGATGGAAGGAAAGATCACAAGCTTTGTCAAAAAGCAAAGAAGGATGGAAGGAAAGATCACAAGCTTTGTCAAAAAGCAAAGAAGGATGGAAGGAAAGGTCACAAGCTTTGTCAAAAAGCAAAGAAGGATGGAAGGAATGATCACGAGCTTTGTCACAAAGCAAAGAAGGATGGAAGGAATGATCACAAGCTTTGTCACAAAGCAAAGAAGGATGGAAGGAAAGATCACGAGCTTTGTCAAAAAGCAAAGAAGGATGGAAGGAAAGATCACAAGCTTTGTCACAAAGGAAAGAAGGATGGAAGGAAAGATCACAAGCTTTGTCACAAAGGAAAGAAGGATCGAAGGAAAGATCACGAGCTTTGTCACAAAGCAAAGAAGGATGGAAGGAAAGATCAAAAGCTTTGTCACAAAGGAAAGAAGGATGGAAGGAAAGATCACAGGCTTTGTCACAAAGGAAAGAAGGATGGAAGGAAAGATCACGAGCTTTGTCACAAAGGAAAGAAGGATGGAAGGAATGATCACGAGCTTTGTCACAAAGCAAAGAAGGATGGAAGGAATGATCACAAGCTTTGTCACAAAGGAAAGAAGGATGGAAGGAAAGATCACAAGCTTTGTCACAAAGGAAAGAAGGATCGAAGGAAAGATCACGAGCTTTGTCACAAAGCAAAGAAGGATGGAAGGAAAGATCAAAAGCTTTGTCACAAAGGAAAGAAGGATGGAAGGAAAGATCACAGGCTTTGTCACAAAGGAAAGAAGGATGGAAGGAAAGATCACGAGCTTTGTCACAAAGGAAAGAAGGATGGAAGGAAAGATCACGAGCTTTGTCACAAAGCAAAGAAGGATGGAAGGAATGATCACGAGCTTTGTCACAAAGCAAAGAAGGATGGAAGGAATGATCACAAGCTTTGTCACAAAGCAAAGAAGGATGGAAGGAAAGATCACGAGCTTTGTCAAAAAGCAAAGAAGGATGGAAGGAAAGATCACAAGCTTTGTCACAAAGGAAAGAAGGATGGAAGGAAAGATCACAAGCTTTGTCACAAAGGAAAGAAGGATCGAAGGAAAGATCACGAGCTTTGTCACAAAGCAAAGAAGGATGGAAGGAAAGATCAAAAGCTTTGTCACAAAGGAAAGAAGGATGGAAGGAAAGATCACAGGCTTTGTCACAAAGGAAAGAAGGATGGAAGGAAAGATCACGAGCTTTGTCACAAAGGAAAGAAGGATGGAAGGAAAGATCACAAGCTTTGTCACAAAGGAAAGAAGGATGGAAGGAAAGATCACAGGCTTTGTCACCAAGGAAAGAAGGATGGAAGGAAAGATCACAGGCTTTGTCACAAAGGAAAGAAGGATGGAAGGAAAGGTCACAAGTTTGTCACAAAGCAAAGAAGGATGGAAGGAAAGATCACAAGCTTTGTCACAAAGGAAAGAAGGATGGAAGGAAAGATCAAAAGCTTTGTCACAAAGCAAAGAAGGATGGAAGGAAAGATCACAAGCTTTGTCACAAAGGAAAGAAGGATGGAAGGAAAGATCACGAGCTTTGTCACAAAGGAAAGAAGGATGGAAGGAAAGGTCACAAGTTTGTCACAAAGGAAAGAAGGATGGAAGGAAAGATCACAAGCTTTGTCACAAAGGAAAGAAGGATGGAAGGAAAGATCACGAGCTTTGTCACAAAGCAAAGAAGGATGGAAGGAAAGATCACAAGCTTTGTCACAAAGGAAAGAAGGATGGAAGGAAAGATCACGAGCTTTGTCACAAAGCAAAGAAGGATGGAAGGAAAGGTCACAAGTTTGTCACAAAGGAAAGAAGGATGGAAGGAAAGATCACAAGCTTTGTCACAAAGGAAAGAAGGATGGAAGGAAAGATCACAAGCTTTGTCACAAAGGAAAGAAGGATGGAAGGAAAGATCACGAGCTTTGTCACAAAGCAAAGAAGGATGGAAGGAAAGATCACAAGCTTTGTCACAAAGGAAAGAAGGATGGAAGGAAAGATCACGAGCTTTGTCACAAAGCAAAGAAGGATGGAAGGAAAGGTCACAAGTTTGTCACAAAGGAAAGAAGGATGGAAGGAAAGATCACAAGCTTTGTCACAAAGGAAAGAAGGATGGAAGGAAAGATCACAAGCTTTGTCACAAAGGAAAGAAGGATGGAAGGAAAGATCACGAGCTTTGTCACAAAGGAAAGAAGGATGGAAGGAAAGATCACAAGCTTTGTCCCAAAGGAAAGAAGGATGGAAGGAAAGATCACAAGCTTTGTCACAAAGCAAAGAAGGATGGAAGGAAAGATCACAAGCTTTGTCCCAAAGGAAAGAAGGATGGAAGGAAAGATCACAAGCTTTGTCACAAAGCAAAGAAGGATGGAAGGAAAGATCACAAGCTTTGTCACAAAGGAAAGAAGGATGGAAGGAAAGATCACGAGCTTTGTCACAAAGCAAAGAAGGATGGAAGGAAAGATCACAAGCTTTGTCACAAAGGAAAGAAGGATGGAAGGAAAGATCACAAGCTTTGTCACAAGGGAAAGAAGGATGGAAGGAAAGATCACAAGCTTTGTCACAAAGGAAAGAAGGATGGAAGGAAAGATCACAGGCTTTCTCACAAAGCAAAGAAGGATGGAAGGAAAGATCACAAGCTTTGTCACAAAGCAAAGAAGGATGGAAGGAAAGGTCACAAGTTTGTCACAAAGGAAAGAAGGATGGAAGGAAAGATCACAAGCTTTGTCACAAAGGAAAGAAGGATGGAAGGAAAGATCACAAGCTTTGTCACAAAGCAAAGAAGGATGGAAGGAAAGATCACAAGCTTTGTCACAAAGGAAAGAAGGATGGAAGGAAAGATCACAAGCTTTGTCACAAAGGAAAGAAGGATGGAAGGAAAGGTCACAAGTTTGTCACAAAGGAAAGAAGGATGGAAGGAAAGATCACAAGCTTTGTCACAAAGGAAAGAAGGATGGAAGGAAAGATCACAGGCTTTCTCACAAAGCAAAGAAGGATGGAAGGAAAGATCACAGGCTTTGTCACAAAGGAAAGAAGGATGGAAGGAAAGGTCACAAGTTTGTCACAAAGCAAAGAAGGATGGAAGGAAAGATCACAAGCTTTGTCACAAAGGAAAGAAGGATGGAAGGAAAGATCACAAGCTTTGTCACAAAGCAAAGAAGGATGGAAGGAAAGATCACAAGCTTTGTCACAAAGGAAAGAAGGATGGAAGGAAAGATCACAAGCTTTGTCACAAAGGAAAGAAGGATGGAAGGAAAGATCACGAGCTTTGTCACAAAGCAAAGAAGGATGGAAGGAAAGATCACAGGCTTTGTCACAAAGGAAAGAAGGATGGAAGGAAAGATCACAAGCTTTGTCACAAAGGAAAGAAGGATGGAAGGAAAGATCACAAGCTTTGTCACAAAGGAAAGAAGGATGGAAGGAAAGATCACAAGCTTTGTCACAAAGGAAAGAAGGATGGAAGGAAAGATCACTAGCTTTGTCACAAAGCAAAGAAGGATGGAAGGAAAGATCACAGGTTTTGTCACAAAGGAAAGAAGGATGGAAGGAAAGATCACAAGCTTTGTCACAAAGGAAAGAAGGATGGAAGGAAAGATCACAAGCTTTGTCACAAAGGAAAGAAGGATGGAAGGAAAGATCACGAGCTTTGTCACAAAGCAAAGAAGGATGGAAGGAAAGATCACAGGCTTTGTCACAAAGGAAAGAAGGATGGAAGGAAAGATCACAGGCTTTGTCACAAAGGAAAGAAGGATGGAAGGAAAGATCACAAGCTTTGTCACAAAGGAAAGAAGGATGGAAGGAAAGATCACAGGCTTTGTCACAAAGGAAAGAAGGATGGAAGGAAAGATCACAAGCTTTGTCACAAAGGAAAGAAGGATGGAAGGAAAGATCACGAGCTTTGTCACAAAGGAAAGAAGGATGGAAGGAAAGATCACAAGCTTTGTCACAAAGGAAAGAAGGATGGAAGGAAAGTTCACAAGCTTTGTCACAAAGGAAAGAAGGATGGAAGGAAAGATCACGAGCTTTGTCACAAAGCAAAGAAGGATGGAAGGAAAGATCACAGGCTTTGTCACCAAGGAAAGAAGGATGGAAGGAAAGATCACAGGCTTTGTCACCAAGGAAAGAAGGATGGAAGGAAAGATCACAGGCTTTGTCACCAAGGAAAGAAGGATGGAAGGAAAGATAACGGGCTTTGTCACAAAGGAAAGAAGGATGGAAGGAAAGATCACAAGCTTTGTCACAAAGCAAAGAAGGATGGAAGGAAAGATCACAAGCTTTGTCACAAAGGAAAGAAGGATGGAAGGAAAGATCACTAGCTTTGTCACCAAGGAAAGAAGGATGGAAGGAAAGATCACAAGCTTTGTCACCAAGGAAAGAAGGATGGAAGGAAAGATCACAAGCTTTGTCACAAAGGAAAGAAGGATGGAAGGAAAGATCCCGAGCTTTGTCACAAAGGAAAGAAGGATGGAAGGAAAGATCACAAGCTTTGTCACAAAGGAAAGAAGGATGGAAGGAAAGATCCCGAGCTTTGTCACAAAGCAAAGAAGGATGGAAGGAAAGATCACAAGCTTTGTCACAAAGGAAAGAAGGATGGAAGGAAAGATCACGAGCTTTGTCACAAAGCAAAGAAGGATGGAAGGAAAGATCACAAGCTTTGTCACAAAGGAAAGAAGGATGGAAGGAAAGATCACAAGCTTTGTCACAAAGGAAAGAAGGATGGAAGGAAAGATCACAAGCTTTGTCACAAAGGAAAGAAGGATGGAAGGAAAGATCACAGGCTTTCTCACAAAGCAAAGAAGGATGGAAGGAAAGATCACAAGCTTTGTCACAAAGCAAAGAAGGATGGAAGGAAAGGTCACAAGTTTGTCACAAAGGAAAGAAGGATGGAAGGAAAGATCACAAGCTTTGTCACAAAGGAAAGAAGGATGGAAGGAAAGATCACAAGCTTTGTCACAAAGCAAAGAAGGATGGAAGGAAAGATCACAAGCTTTGTCACAAAGGAAAGAAGGATGGAAGGAAAGATCACAAGCTTTGTCACAAAGGAAAGAAGGATGGAAGGAAAGGTCACAAGTTTGTCACAAAGGAAAGAAGGATGGAAGGAAAGATCACAAGCTTTGTCACAAAGGAAAGAAGGATGGAAGGAAAGATCACAAGCTTTGTCACAAAGGAAAGAAGGATGGAAGGAAAGGTCACAAGTTTGTCACAAAGCAAAGAAGGATGGAAGGAAAGATCACAAGCTTTGTCACAAAGGAAAGAAGGATGGAAGGAAAGATCACAAGCTTTGTCACAAAGCAAAGAAGGATGGAAGGAAAGATCACAAGTTTGTCACAAAGGAAAGAAGGATGGAAGGAAAGATCACGAGCTTTGTCACAAAGCAAAGAAGGATGGAAGGAAAGATCACAGGCTTTGTCACAAAGGAAAGAAGGATGGAAGGAAAGATCACAAGCTTTGTCACAAAGGAAAGAAGGATGGAAGGAAAGATCACAAGCTTTGTCACAAAGGAAAGAAGGATGGAAGGAAAGATCACAAGCTTTGTCACAAAGGAAAGAAGGATGGAAGGAAAGATCACAAGCTTTGTCACAAAGCAAAGAAGGATGGAAGGAAAGATCACAAGCTTTGTCACAAAGGAAAGAAGGATGGAAGGAAAGATCACTAGCTTTGTCACAAAGCAAAGAAGGATGGAAGGAAAGATCACAGGTTTTGTCACAAAGGAAAGAAGGATGGAAGGAAAGATCACAAGCTTTGTCACAAAGGAAAGAAGGATGGAAGGAAAGATCACAAGCTTTGTCACAAAGGAAAGAAGGATGGAAGGAAAGATCACAAGCTTTGTCACAAAGGAAAGAAGGATGGAAGGAAAGATCACGAGCTTTGTCACAAAGCAAAGGATGGAAGGAAAGATCACAGGCTTTGTCACAAAGGAAAGAAGGATGGAAGGAAAGATCACAGGCTTTGTCACAAAGGAAAGAAGGATGGAAGGAAAGATCACAAGCTTTGTCACAAAGGAAAGAAGGATGGAAGGAAAGATCACAGGCTTTGTCACAAAGGAAAGAAGGATGGAAGGAAAGATCACAAGCTTTGTCACAAAGGAAAGAAGGATGGAAGGAAAGATCACAGGCTTTGTCACAAAGGAAAGAAGGATGGAAGGAAAGGTCACAGGCTTTGTCACAAAGGAAAGAAGGATGGAAGGAAAGGTCACAAGTTTGTCACAAAGCAAAGAAGGATGGAAGGAAAGATCACAAGCTTTGTCACAAAGGAAAGAAGGATGGAAGGAAAGGTCACAAGTTTGTCACAAAGCAAAGAAGGATGGAAGGAAAGATCACAAGCTTTGTCACAAAGGAAAGAAGGATGGAAGGAAAGGTCACAAGTTTGTCACAAAGCAAAGAAGGATGGAAGGAAAGATCACAAGCTTTGTCACAAAGGAAAGAAGGATGGAAGGAAAGATCACAGGCTTTGTCACAAAGGAAAGAAGGATGGAAGGAAAGGTCACAAGTTTGTCACAAAGGAAAGAAGGATGGAAGGAAAGGTCACAAGTTTGTCACAAAGCAAAGAAGGATGGAAGGAAAGATCACGAGCTTTGTCACAAAGCAAAGAAGGATGGAAGGAAAGATCACAGGCTTTGTCACAAAGGAAAGAAGGATGGAAGGAAAGATCACAAGCTTTGTCACAAAGGAAAGAAGGATGGAAGGAAAGATCACGAGCTTTGTCACAAAGCAAAGAAGGATGGAAGGAAAGATCACAGGCTTTGTCACAAAGGAAAGAAGGATGGAAGGAAAGATCACAAGCTTTGTCACAAAGGAAAGAAGGATGGAAGGAAAGATCACAAGCTTTGTCACAAAGGAAAGAAGGATGGAAGGAAAGATCACAAGCTTTGTCACAAAGGAAAGAAGGATGGAAGGAAAGATCACAAGCTTTGTCACAAAGCAAAGAAGGATGGAAGGAAAGATCACAAGCTTTGTCACAAAGCAAAGAAGGATGGAAGGAAAGATCACAAGCTTTGTCACAAAGGAAAGAAGGATGGAAGGAAAGATCACAAGCTTTGTCACAAAGCAAAGAAGGATGGAAGGAAAGATCACAGGCTTTGTCACAAAGGAAAGAAGGATGGAAGGAAAGATCACAAGCTTTGTCACAAAGGAAAGAAGGATGGAAGGAAAGATCACAAGCTTTGTCACAAAGGAAAGAAGGATGGAAGGAAAGATCACAAGCTTTGTCACAAAGGAAAGAAGGATGGAAGGAAAGATCACAAGCTTTGTCACAAAGCAAAGAAGGATGGAAGGAAAGATCACAAGCTTTGTCACAAAGGAAAGAAGGATGGAAGGAAAGATCACTAGCTTTGTCACAAAGCAAAGAAGGATGGAAGGAAAGATCACAGGTTTTGTCACAAAGGAAAGAAGGATGGAAGGAAAGATCACAAGCTTTGTCACAAAGGAAAGAAGGATGGAAGGAAAGATCACAAGCTTTGTCACAAAGGAAAGAAGGATGGAAGGAAAGATCACAAGCTTTGTCACAAAGGAAAGAAGGATGGAAGGAAAGATCACGAGCTTTGTCACAAAGCAAAGGATGGAAGGAAAGATCACAGGCTTTGTCACAAAGGAAAGAAGGATGGAAGGAAAGGTCACAAGTTTGTCACAAAGCAAAGAAGGATGGAAGGAAAGATCACAAGCTTTGTCACAAAGGAAAGAAGGATGGAAGGAAAGATCACAAGCTTTGTCACAAAGGAAAGAAGGATGGAAGGAAAGATCACGAGCTTTGTCACAAAGCAAAGAAGGATGGAAGGAAAGATCACAAGCTTTGTCACAAAGGAAAGAAGGATGGAAGGAAAGATCACGAGCTTTGTCACAAAGCAAAGAAGGATGGAAGGAAAGATCACAAGCTTTGTCACAAAGGAAAGAAGGATGGAAGGAAAGATCACAAGCTTTGTCACAAAGCAAAGAAGGATGGAAGGAAAGATCACAAGCTTTGTCACAAAGGAAAGAAGGATGGAAGGAAAGATCACAAGCTTTGTCACCAAGGAAAGAAGGATGGAAGGAAAGATCACAAGCTTTGTCACCAAGGAAAGAAGGATGGAAGGAAAGATCACAAGCTTTGTCACAAAGGAAAGAAGGATGGAAGGAAAGATCCCGAGCTTTGTCACAAAGGAAAGAAGGATGGAAGGAAAGATCACAAGCTTTGTCACAAAGGAAAGAAGGATGGAAGGAAAGATCACAAGCTTTGTCACAAAGGAAAGAAGGATGGAAGGAAAGATCACAAGCTTTGTCACAAAGCAAAGAAGGATGGAAGGAAAGATCACAAGCTTTGTCACAAAGGAAAGAAGGATGGAAGGAAAGATCACAAGCTTTGTCACCAAGGAAAGAAGGATGGAAGGAAAGATCACAAGCTTTGTCACCAAGGAAAGAAGGATGGAAGGAAAGATCACAAGCTTTGTCACAAAGGAAAGAAGGATGGAAGGTGTGCTCACAAGCTTTGTCACAAAGGAAAGAAGGATGGAAGGAAAGATCACAAGCTTTGTCACAAAGGAAAGAAGGATGGAAGGAAAGATCACAAGCTTTGTCACAAAGCAAAGAAGGATGGAAGGAAAGATCACAAGCTTTGTCACAAAGGAAAGAAGGATGGAAGGAAAGATCACAAGCTTTGTCACAAAGCAAAGAAGGATGGAAGGAAAGATCACAAGCTTTGTCACAAAGGAAAGAAGGATGGAAGGTGTGCTCACAAGCTTTGTCACAAAGGAAAGAAGGATGGAAGGAAAGATCACAGGCTTTGTCACCAAGGAAAGAAGGATGGAAGGAAAGATCACAAGCTTTGTCACAAAGGAAAGAAGGATGGAAGGAAAGATCACAAGCTTTGTCACAAAGGAAAGAAGGATGGAAGGAAAGATCACAGGCTTTGTCAAAAAGGAAAGAAGGATGGAAGGAAAGGTCACAAGTTTGTCACAAAGGAAAGAAGGATGGAAGGAAAGATCACAGGCTTTGTCACAAAGGAAAGAAGGATGGAAGGAAAGATCACAAGCTTTGTCACAAAGGAAAGAAGGATGGAAGGAAAGATCACAAGTTTGTCACAAAGGAAAGAAGGATGGAAGGAAAGGTCACAAGTTTGTCACAAAGGAAAGAAGGATGGAAGGAAAGGTCACAAGTTTGTCACAAAGGAAAGAAGGATGGAAGGTGTGCTCACAAGCTTTGTCACAAAGGAAAGAAGGATGGAAGGAAAGGTCACAAGTTTGTCACAAAGGAAAGAAGGATGGAAGGAAAGATCACAAGCTTTGTCACAAAGGAAAGAAGGATGGAAGGAAAGATCACAAGCTTTGTCACAAAGCAAAGAAGGATGGAAGGAAAGATCACAAGCTTTGTCACAAAGGAAAGAAGGATGGAAGGAAAGATCACAAGCTTTGTCACCAAGGAAAGAAGGATGGAAGGAAAGATCACAAGCTTTGTCACAAAGGAAAGAAGGATGGAAGGTGTGCTCACAAGCTTTGTCACAAAGGAAAGAAGGATGGAAGGAAAGATCACAGGCTTTGTCACCAAGGAAAGAAGGATGGAAGGAAAGATCACAAGCTTTGTCACAAAGGAAAGAAGGATGGAAGGTGTGCTCACAAGCTTTGTCACAAAGGAAAGAAGGATGGAAGGTGTGCTCACAAGCTTTGTCACAAAGGAAAGAAGGATGGAAGGAAAGATCACAAGCTTTGTCACAAAGGAAAGAAGGATGGAAGGTGTGCTCACAAGCTTTGTCACAAAGGAAAGAAGGATGGAAGGAAAGATCACAAGCTTTGTCACAAAGGAAAGAAGGATGGAAGGTGTGATCACAAGCTTTGTCACAAAGGAAAGAAGGATGGAAGGTGTGATCACAAGCTTTGTCACAAAGGAAAGAAGGATGGAAGGAAAGATCACAGGCTTTGTCAAAAAGGAAAGAAGGATGGAAGGAAAGGTCACAAGTTTGTCACAAAGGAAAGAAGGATGGAAGGAAAGATCACAGGCTTTGTCACAAAGGAAAGAAGGATGGAAGGAAAGATCACAAGCTTTGTCACAAAGGAAAGAAGGATGGAAGGAAAGGTCACAAGTTTGTCACAAAGGAAAGAAGGATGGAAGGAAAGGTCACAAGTTTGTCACAAAGGAAAGAAGGATGGAAGGAAAGGTCACAAGTTTGTCACAAAGGAAAGAAGGATGGAAGGAAAGGTCACAAGTTTGTCACAAAGGAAAGAAGGATGGAAGGAAAGATCACAAGCTTTGTCACAAAGGAAAGAAGGATGGAAGGAAAGATCACAAGCTTTGTCACAAAGGAAAGAAGGATGGAAGGAAAGATCACGAGCTTTGTCACAAAGCAAAGAAGGATGGAAGGAAAGATCACAAGCTTTGTCACAAAGGAAAGAAGGATGGAAGGAAAGATCACAAGCTTTGTCACAAAGCAAAGAAGGATGGAAGGAAAGATCACAAGCTTTGTCACAAAGGAAAGAAGGATGGAAGGAAAGATCACTAGCTTTGTCACCAAGGAAAGAAGGATGGAAGGAAAGATCACAAGCTTTGTCACCAAGGAAAGAAGGATGGAAGGAAAGATCACAAGCTTTGTCACAAAGGAAAGAAGGATGGAAGGAAAGATCCCGAGCTTTGTCACAAAGGAAAGAAGGATGGAAGGAAAGATCACAAGCTTTGTCACAAAGGAAAGAAGGATGGAAGGAAAGATCACAAGCTTTGTCACAAAGGAAAGAAGGATGGAAGGAAAGATCACAAGCTTTGTCACAAAGCAAAGAAGGATGGAAGGAAAGATCACAAGCTTTGTCACAAAGGAAAGAAGGATGGAAGGAAAGATCACAAGCTTTGTCACCAAGGAAAGAAGGATGGAAGGAAAGATCACAAGCTTTGTCACCAAGGAAAGAAGGATGGAAGGAAAGATCACAAGCTTTGTCACAAAGGAAAGAAGGATGGAAGGTGTGCTCACAAGCTTTGTCACAAAGGAAAGAAGGATGGAAGGAAAGATCACAAGCTTTGTCACAAAGGAAAGAAGGATGGAAGGAAAGATCACAAGCTTTGTCACAAAGGAAAGAAGGATGGAAGGAAAGATCACAAGCTTTGTCACAAAGCAAAGAAGGATGGAAGGAAAGATCACAAGCTTTGTCACAAAGGAAAGAAGGATGGAAGGAAAGATCACTAGGTTTGTCACCAAGGAAAGAAGGATGGAAGGAAAGATCACAAGCTTTGTCACCAAGGAAAGAAGGATGGAAGGAAAGATCACAAGCTTTGTCACAAAGGAAAGAAGGATGGAAGGTGTGCTCACAAGCTTTGTCACAAAGGAAAGAAGGATGGAAGGAAAGATCACAGGCTTTGTCACCAAGGAAAGAAGGATGGAAGGAAAGATCACAAGCTTTGTCACAAAGGAAAGAAGGATGGAAGGTGTGCTCACAAGCTTTGTCACAAAGGAAAGAAGGATGGAAGGAAAGATCACAAGCTTTGTCACAAAGGAAAGAAGGATGGAAGGTGTGATCACAAGCTTTGTCACAAAGGAAAGAAGGATGGAAGGTGTGATCACAAGCTTTGTCACAAAGGAAAGAAGGATGGAAGGAAAGATCACAGGCTTTGTCAAAAAGGAAAGAAGGATGGAAGGAAAGGTCACAAGTTTGTCACAAAGGAAAGAAGGATGGAAGGAAAGATCACAGGCTTTGTCACAAAGGAAAGAAGGATGGAAGGAAAGATCACAAGCTTTGTCACAAAGGAAAGAAGGATGGAAGGAAAGATCACAAGTTTGTCACAAAGGAAAGAAGGATGGAAGGAAAGGTCACAAGTTTGTCACAAAGGAAAGAAGGATGGAAGGAAAGGTCACAAGTTTGTCACAAAGGAAAGAAGGATGGAAGGAAAGGTCACAAGTTTGTCACAAAGGAAAGAAGGATGGAAGGTGTGCTCACAAGCTTTGTCACAAAGGAAAGAAGGATGGAAGGAAAGGTCACAAGTTTGTCACAAAGGAAAGAAGGATGGAAGGAAAGATCACAAGCTTTGTCACAAAGCAAAGAAGGATGGAAGGAAAGATCACAAGCTTTGTCACAAAGCAAAGAAGGATGGAAGGAAAGATCACAAGCTTTGTCACAAAGGAAAGAAGGATGGAAGGAAAGATCACTAGGTTTGTCACCAAGGAAAGAAGGATGGAAGGAAAGATCACAAGCTTTGTCACCAAGGAAAGAAGGATGGAAGGAAAGATCACAAGCTTTGTCACAAAGGAAAGAAGGATGGAAGGTGTGCTCACAAGCTTTGTCACAAAGGAAAGAAGGATGGAAGGAAAGATCACAGGCTTTGTCACCAAGGAAAGAAGGATGGAAGGAAAGATCACAAGCTTTGTCACCAAGGAAAGAAGGATGGAAGGTGTGCTCACAAGCTTTGTCACAAAGGAAAGAAGGATGGAAGGAAAGATCACAAGCTTTGTCACAAAGGAAAGAAGGATGGAAGGTGTGATCACAAGCTTTGTCACAAAGGAAAGAAGGATGGAAGGAAAGATCACAGGCTTTGTCAAAAAGGAAAGAAGGATGGAAGGAAAGGTCACAAGTTTGTCACAAAGGAAAGAAGGATGGAAGGAAAGATCACAGGCTTTGTCACAAAGGAAAGAAGGATGGAAGGAAAGATCACAAGCTTTGTCACAAAGGAAAGAAGGATGGAAGGAAAGGTCACAAGTTTGTCACAAAGGAAAGAAGGATGGAAGGAAAGGTCACAAGTTTGTCACAAAGGAAAGAAGGATGGAAGGAAAGGTCACAAGTTTGTCACAAAGGAAAGAAGGATGGAAGGAAAGGTCACAAGTTTGTCACAAAGGAAAGAAGGATGGAAGGAAAGGTCACAAGTTTGTCCCAAAGGAAAGAAGGATGGAAGGAAAGATCACAAGCTTTGTCACAAAGGAAAGAAGGATGGAAGGTGTGATCACAAGCTTTGTCCCAAAGGAAAGAAGGATGGAAGGAAAGATCACAAGCTTTGTCCAAAAGGAAAGAAGGATGGAAGGAAAGATCACAAGCTTTGTCCCAAAGGAAAGAAGGATGGAAGGAAAGATCACAAGCTTTGTCCCAAAGGAAAGAAGGATGGAAGGAAAGATCACAAGCTTTGTCACAAAGGAAAGAAGGATGGAAGGTGTGATCACAAGCTTTGTCCAAAAGGAAAGAAGGATGGAAGGAAAGATCACAAGCTTTGTCACAAAGGAAAGAAGGATGGAAGGAAAGATCACAAGCTTTGTCACAAAGCAAAGAAGGATGGAAGGAAAGATCACAAGCTTTGTCAAAAGGAAAGAAGGATGGAAGGAAAGATCACAAGCTTTGTCAAAAGGAAAGAAGGATGGAAGGAAAGATCACAAGCTTTGTCCCAAAGGAAAGAAGGATGGAAGGAAAGATCACAAGCTTTGTCCAAAAGGAAAGAAGGATGGAAGGAAAGATCACAAGCTTTGTCACAAAGGAAAGAAGGATGGAAGGAAAGATCACAAGCTTTGTCACAAAGCAAAGAAGGATGGAAGGAAAGATCACAAGCTTTGTCAAAAGGAAAGAAGGATGGAAGGAAAGATCACAAGCTTTGTCACAAAGGAAAGAAGGATGGAAGGAAAGGTCACAAGCTTTGTCACATAGGAAAGAAGGATGGAAGGAAAGGTCACAAGCTTTGTCACAAAGGAAAGAAGGATGGAAGGAAAGGTCACAAGCTTTGTCACAAAGGAAAGAAGGATGGAAGGAAAGGTCACAAGCTTTGTCACAAAGGAAAGAAGGATGGAAGGAAAGGTCACAAGCTTTGTCACAAAGGAAAGAAGGATGGAAGGAAAGATCACAAGCTTTATCACAAAGGAAAGAAGGATGGAAGGAAAGATCACAAGCTTTGTCACAAAGGAAAGAAGGATGGAAGGAAAGATCACAAGCTTTGTCACAAAGGAAAGAAGGATGGAAGGAAAGGTCACAAGTTTGTCCCAAAGGAAAGAAGGATGGAAGGAAAGGTCACAAGTTTGTCACAAAGGAAAGAAGGATGGAAGGAAAGGTCACAAGCTTTGTCACAAAGGAAAGAAGGATGGAAGGAAAGGTCACAAGCTTTGTCACAAAGGAAAGAAGGATGGAAGGAAAGATCACAAGCTTTGTCACAAAGGAAAGAAGGATGGAAGGAAAGGTCACAAGTTTGTCACAAAGGAAAGAAGGATGGAAGGAAAGGTCACAAGTTTGTCACAAAGGAAAGAAGGATGGAAGGAAAGATCACAAGCTTTGTCCCAAAGGAAAGAAGGATGGAAGGAAAGATCACAAGCTTTGTCACAAAGGAAAGAAGGATGGAAGGTGTGATCACAAGCTTTGTCACAAAGGAAAGAAGGATGGAAGGAAAGATCACAAGCTTTGTCACAAAGGAAAGAAGGATGGAAGGAAAGATCACAAGCTTTGTCCAAAAGGAAAGAAGGATGGAAGGTGTGATCACAAGCTTTGTCACAAAGGAAAGAAGGATGGAAGGAAAGATCACAAGCTTTGTCACAAAGGAAAGAAGGATGGAAGGAAAGGTCACAAGCTTTGTCCCAAAGGAAAGAAGGATGGAAGGTGTGATCACAAGCTTTGTCACAAAGGAAAGAAGGATGGAAGGAAAGATCACAAGCTTTGTCACAAAGGAAAGAAGGATGGAAGGAAAGGTCACAAGCTTTGTCCCAAAGGAAAGAAGGATGGAAGGAAAGATCACAAGCTTTGTCACAAAGGAAAGAAGGATGGAAGGAAAGATCACAAGCTTTGTCCCAAAGGAAAGAAGGATGGAAGGAAAGATCACAAGCTTTGTCCCAAAGGAAAGAAGGATGGAAGGAAAGATCACAAGCTTTGTCCAAAAGGAAAGAAGGATGGAAGGTGTGATCACGAGCTTTGTCACAAAGGAAAGAAGGATGGAAGGAAAGATCACAAGCTTTGTCACAAAGGAAAGAAGGATGGAAGGAAAGGTCACAAGCTTTGTCCAAAAGGAAAGAAGGATGGAAGGTGTGATCACAAGCTTTGTCACAAAGGAAAGAAGGATGGAAGGAAAGATCACAAGCTTTGTCACAAAGGAAAGAAGGATGGAAGGAAAGGTCACAAGCTTTGTCCAAAAGGAAAGAAGGATGGAAGGTGTGATCACAAGCTTTGTCACAAAGGAAAGAAGGATGGAAGGAAAGATCACAAGCTTTGTCACAAAGGAAAGAAGGATGGAAGGAAAGGTCACAAGCTTTGTCCCAAAGGAAAGAAGGATGGAAGGAAAGATCACAAGCTTTGTCACAAAGGAAAGAAGGATGGAAGGAAAGATCACAAGCTTTGTCCCAAAGGAAAGAAGGATGGAAGGAAAGATCACAAGCTTTGTCCAAAAGGAAAGAAGGATGGAAGGTGTGATCACAAGCTTTGTCACAAAGGAAAGAAGGATGGAAGGAAAGATCACAAGCTTTGTCACAAAGGAAAGAAGGATGGAAGGAAAGGTCACAAGCTTTGTCCCAAAGGAAAGAAGGATGGAAGGAAAGATCACAAGCTTTGTCACAAAGGAAAGAAGGATGGAAGGAAAGATCACAAGCTTTGTCCCAAAGGAAAGAAGGATGGAAGGAAAGATCACAAGCTTTGTCCCAAAGGAAAGAAGGATGGAAGGAAAGATCACAAGCTTTGTCCCAAAGGAAAGAAGGATGGAAGGAAAGATCACAAGCTTTGTCCCAAAGGAAAGAAGGATGGAAGGTGTGATCACAAGCTTTGTCACAAAGGAAAGAAGGATGGAAGGAAAGGTCACAAGTTTGTCACAAAGGAAAGAAGGATGGAAGGTGTGATCACAAGCTTTGTCACAAAGGAAAGAAGGATGGAAGGAAAGATCACAAGCTTTGTCACAAAGGAAAGAAGGATGGAAGGACAGATCACAAGCTTTGTCACAAAGGAAAGAAGGATGGAAGGAAAGGTCACAAGTTTGTCACAAAGGAAAGAAGGATGGAAGGAAAGGTCACAAGTTTGTCACAAAGGAAAGAAGGATGGAAGGTGTGATCACAAGCTTTGTCACAAAGGAAAGAAGGATGGAAGGAAAGATCACAAGCTTTGTCACAAAGGAAAGAAGGATGGAAGGACAGATCACAAGCTTTGTCACAAAGGAAAGAAGGATGGAAGGAAAGGTCACAAGTTTGTCACAAAGGAAAGAAGGATGGAAGGAAAGGTCACAAGTTTGTCACAAAGGAAAGAAGGATGGAAGGAAAGATCACAAGCTTTGTCACAAAGCAAAGAAGGATGGAAGGAAAGATCACGAGCTTTGTCACCAAGGAAAGAAGGATGGAAGGAAAGATCACAAGCTTTGTCACCAAGGAAAGAAGGATGGAAGGAAAGATCACAGGCTTTGTCACAAAGGAAAGAAGGATGGAAGGAAAGATCACAAGCTTTGTCACCAAGGAAAGAAGGATGGAAGGAAAGATCACAAGCTTTGTCACCAAGGAAAGAAGGATGGAAGGAAAGATCACAAGCTTTGTCACCAAGGAAAGAAGGATGGAAGGAAAGATCACAGGCTTTGTCACAAAGGAAAGAAGGATGGAAGGAAAGATCACAAGCTTTGTCACCAAGGAAAGAAGGATGGAAGGAAAGATCACAAGCTTTGTCACCAAGGAAAGAAGGATGGAAGGAAAGATCACAGGCTTTGTCACAAAGCAAAGAAGGATGGAAGGAAAGATCACAAGCTTTGTCACCAAGGAAAGAAGGATGGAAGGAAAGATCACAAGCTTTGTCACAAAGCAAAGAAGGATGGAAGGAAAGATCACGAGCTTTGTCACAAAGCAAAGAAGGATGGAAGGAAAGATCACGAGCTTTGTCACAAAGGAAAGAAGGATGGAAGGAAAGATCACAAGCTTTGTGACAAAGGAAAGAAGGATGGAAGGAAAGGTCACAAGTTTGTCACAAAGGAAAGAAGGATGGAAGGAAAGATCACAAGCTTTGTCACAAAGGAAAGAAGGATGGAAGGAAAGATCACGAGCTTTGTCACAAAGGAAAGAAGGATGGAAGGAAAGATCACAAGCTTTGTCACAAAGAAAAGAAGGATGGAAGGAAAGATCACGAGCTTTGTCACAAAGGAAAGAAGGATGGAAGGAAAGATCACAAGCTTTGTCACAAAGCAAAGAAGGATGGAAGGAAAGATCACGAGCTTTGTCACAAAGCAAAGAAGGATGGAAGGAAAGATCACGAGCTTTGTCACAAAGCAAAGAAGGATGGAAGGAAAGATCACGAGCTTTGTCACAAAGCAAAGAAGGATGGAAGGAAAGATCACAAGCTTTGTCACAAAGCAAAGAAGGATGGAAGGAAAGATCACGAGCTTTGTCACAAAGGAAAGAAGGATGGAAGGAAAGATCACAAGCTTTGTCACAAAGCAAAGAAGGATGGAAGGAAAGATCACGAGCTTTGTCACAAAGCAAAGAAGGATGGAAGGAAAGATCACGAGCTTTGTCACAAAGCAAAGAAGGATGGAAGGAAAGATCACGAGCTTTGTCACAAAGCAAAGAAGGATGGAAGGAAAGATCACAAGCTTTGTCACAAAGCAAAGAAGGATGGAAGGAAAGATCACAAGCTTTGTCACAAAGCAAAGAAGGATGGAAGGAAAGATCACGAGCTTTGTCACAAAGCAAAGAAGGATGGAAGGAAAGATCACGAGCTTTGTCACAAAGGAAAGAAGGATGGAAGGAAAGATCACAAGCTTTGTGACAAAGGAAAGAAGGATGGAAGGAAAGGTCACAAGTTTGTCACAAAGGAAAGAAGGATGGAAGGAAAGATCACAAGCTTTGTCACAAAGGAAAGAAGGATGGAAGGAAAGATCACGAGCTTTGTCACAAAGGAAAGAAGGATGGAAGGAAAGATCACAAGCTTTGTCACAAAGGAAAGAAGGATGGAAGGAAAGATCACGAGCTTTGTCACAAAGGAAAGAAGGATGGAAGGAAAGATCACAAGCTTTGTCACAAAGGAAAGAAGGATGGAAGGAAAGATCACGAGCTTTGTCACAAAGCAAAGAAGGATGGAAGGAAAGATCACGAGCTTTGTCACAAAGGAAAGAAGGATGGAAGGAAAGATCACAAGCTTTGTCACAAAGGAAAGAAGGATGGAAGGAAAGGTCACAAGTTTGTCACAAAGGAAAGAAGGATGGAAGGAAAGATCACAAGCTTTGTCACAAAGGAAAGAAGGATGGAAGGAAAGATCACAAGGTTTGTCACAAAGCATAGAAGGATGGAAGGAAAGATCACGAGCTTTGTCACAAAGCAAAGAAGGATGGAAGGAAAGATCACGAGCTTTGTCACAAAGCAAAGAAGGATGGAAGGAAAGATCACGAGCTTTGTCACAAAGCAAAGAAGGATGGAAGGAAAGATCACGAGCTTTGTCACAAAGGAAAGAAGGATGGAAGGAAAGATCACAAGCTTTGTCACAAAGGAAAGAAGGATGGAAGGAAAGGTCACAAGTTTGTCACAAAGGAAAGAAGGATGGAAGGTGTGATCACAAGCTTTGTCACAAAGGAAAGAAGGATGGAAGGAAAGATCACAAGGTTTGTCACAAAGCAAAGAAGGATGGAAGGAAAGATCACAGGCTTTGTCACAAAGCAAAGAAGGATGGAAGGAAAGATCACAGGCTTTGTCACAAAGCATAGAAGGATGGAAGGAAAGATCACAAGTTTGTCACAAAGGAAAGAAGGATGGAAGGAAAGGTCACAAGTTTGTCACAAAGGAAAGAAGGATGGAAGGTGTGATCACAAGCTTTGTCACAAAGGAAAGAAGGATGGAAGGAAAGATCACAAGCTTTGTCACAAAGCATAGAAGGATGGAAGGAAAGATCACAAGCTTTGTCACAAAGGAAAGAAGGATGGAAGGAAAGATCACGAGCTTTGTCACAAAGGAAAGAAGGATGGAAGGAAAGATCACAAGCTTTGTCACAAAGGAAAGAAGGATGGAAGGAAAGGTCACAAGTTTGTCACAAAGGAAAGAAGGATGGAAGGAAAGATCACAAGGTTTGTCACAAAGCAAAGAAGGATGGAAGGAAAGATCACAAGTTTGTCACAAAGGAAAGAAGGATGGAAGGAAAGATCACAAGCTTTGTCACAAAGGAAAGAAGGATGGAAGGAAAGATCACAAGGTTTGTCACAAAGCAAAGAAGGATGGAAGGAAAGATCACAGGCTTTGTCACAAAGCATAGAAGGATGGAAGGAAAGATCACAAGTTTGTCACAAAGGAAAGAAGGATGGAAGGAAAGGTCACAAGTTTGTCACAAAGGAAAGAAGGATGGAAGGTGTGATCACAAGCTTTGTCACAAAGGAAAGAAGGATGGAAGGAAAGATCACAAGCTTTGTCACAAAGCATAGAAGGATGGAAGGAAAGATCACGAGCTTTGTCACAAAGCAAAGAAGGATGGAAGGAAAGATCACAAGCTTTGTCACAAAGCAAAGAAGGATGGAAGGAAAGATCACAAGCTTTGTCACAAAGCAAAGAAGGATGGAAGGAAAGATCACAAGCTTTGTCACAAAGGAAAGAAGGATGGAAGGAAAGATCACAAGCTTTGTCCCAAAGGAAAGAAGGATGGAAGGAAAGATCACAAGCTTTGTCCCAAAGGAAAGAAGGATGGAAGGAAAGATCACAAGCTTTGTCCCAAAGGAAAGAAGGATGGAAGGAAAGATCACAAGCTTTGTCCCAAAGGAAAGAAGGATGGAAGGAAAGATCACAAGCTTTGTCCCAAAGGAAAGAAGGATGGAAGGAAAGATCACGAGCTTTGTCCCAAAGGAAAGAAGGATGGAAGGAAAGATCACGAGCTTTGTCCCAAAGGAAAGAAGGATGGAAGGAAAGATCACAAGCTTTGTCCCAAAGGAAAGAAGGATGGAAGGAAAGATCAGGAGCTTTGTCCCAAAGGAAAGAAGGATGGAAGGTGTGATCACAGGCTTTGTCACAAAGGAAAGAAGGATGGAAGGTGTGATCACAAGCTTTGTCACAAAGGAAAGAAGGATGGAAGGAAAGGTCACAACTTTGTCACAAAGGAAAGAAGGATGGAAGGAAAGGTCACAAGTTTGTCCCAAAGGAAAGAAGGATGGAAGGTGTGATCACAAGCTTTGTCACAAAGGAAAGAAGGATGGAAGGAAAGGTCACAAGTTTGTCACAAAGGAAAGAAGGATGGAAGGAAAGATCACAAGCTTTGTCCCAAAGGAAAGAAGGATGGAAGGAAAGATCACAAGCTTTGTCCCAAAGGAAAGAAGGATGGAAGGAAAGATCACAAGCTTTGTCCCAAAGGAAAGAAGGATGGAAGGAAAGATCACAAGCTTTGTCCCAAAGGAAAGAAGGATGGAAGGAAAGATCACGAGCTTTGTCCCAAAGGAAAGAAGGATGGAAGGTGTGATCACAGGCTTTGTCACAAAGGAAAGAAGGATGGAAGGTGTGATCACAAGCTTTGTCACAAAGGAAAGAAGGATGGAAGGAAAGGTCACAAGTTTGTCACAAAGGAAAGAAGGATGGAAGGAAAGGTCACAAGTTTGTCCCAAAGGAAAGAAGGATGGAAGGTGTGATCACAAGCTTTGTCACAAAGCAAAGAAGGATGGAAGGAAAGATCACGAGCTTTGTCACAAAGCAGAGAAGGATGGAAGGAAAGATCACAAGCTTTGTCACAAAGCAAAGAAGGATGGAAGGAAAGATCACAAGCTTTGTCCCAAAGGAAAGAAGGATGGAAGGAAAGATCACAAGCTTTGTCCCAAAGGAAAGAAGGATGGAAGGAAAGATCACAAGCTTTGTCCCAAAGGAAAGAAGGATGGAAGGAAAGATCACAAGCTTTGTCACAAAGGAAAGAAGGATGGAAGGTGTGATCACAAGCTTTGTCACAAAGGAAAGAAGGATGGAAGGAAAGATCACAAGCTTTGTCACAAAGGAAAGAAGGATGGAAGGTGTGATCACAAGCTTTGTCCCAAAGGAAAGAAGGATGGAAGGAAAGATCACAAGCTTTGACCCAAAGGAAAGAAGGATGGAAGGAAAGATCACAAGCTTTGTCACAAAGGAAAGAAGGATGGAAGGAAAGATCACAAGCTTTGACCCAAAGGAAAGAAGGATGGAAGGAAAGATCACAAGCTTTGTCCCAAAGGAAAGAAGGATGGAAGGAAAGATCACAAGCTTTGTCCCAAAGGAAAGAAGGATGGAAGGAAAGATCACAAGCTTTGTCCCAAAGGAAAGAAGGATGGAAGGAAAGGTCACAAGTTTGTGACAAAGGAAAGAAGGATGGAAGGAAAGATCACAAGCTTTGTCACAAAGGAAAGAAGGATGGAAGGAAAGATCACAAGCTTTGTCACAAAGGAAAGAAGGATGGAAGGTGTGATCACAAGCTTTGTCCCAAAGGAAAGAAGGATGGAAGGAAAGATCACAAGCTTTGTCACAAAGCAAAGAAGGATGGAAGGAAAGATCACAAGCTTTGTCACAAAGCAAAGAAGGATGGAAGGAAAGGTCACAAGCTTTGTCACAAAGGAAAGAAGGATGGAAGGTGTGATCACAAGCTTTGTCCCAAAGGAAAGAAGGATGGAAGGAAAGATCACAAGCTTTGTCACAAAGCAAAGAAGGATGGAAGGAAAGATCACAAGCTTTGTCACAAAGGAAAGAAGGATGGAAGGAAAGATCACAGGCTTTGTCACAAAGGAAAGAAGGATGGAAGGAAAGATCACAAGCTTTGTCACAAAGGAAAGAAGGATGGAAGGAAAGATCACAAGCTTTGTCACAAAGGAAAGAAGGATGGAAGGAAAGGTCACAAGCTTTGTCACAAAGGAAAGAAGGATGGAAGGAAAGGTCACAAGCTTTGTCACAAAGGAAAGAAGGATGAAAGGAAAGGTCACAAGCTTTGTCACAAAGGAAAGAAGGATGGAAGGAAAGGTCACAAGCTTTGTCACAAAGGAAAGAAGGATGAAAGGAAAGGTCACAAGCTTTGTCACAAAGGAAAGAAGGATGGAAGGAAAGGTCACAAGCTTTGTCACAAAGGAAAGAAGGATGGAAGGAAAGATCACAGGCTTTGTCACAAAGGAAAGAAGGATGGAAGGAAAGATCACAAGCTTTGTCACAAAGGAAAGAAGGATGGAAGGAAAGATCACAAGCTTTGTCACAAAGGAAAGAAGGATGGAAGGTGTGATCACAAGCTTTGTCACAAAGGAAAGAAGGATGGAAGGAAAGATCACAAGCTTTGTCACAAAGGAAAGAAGGATGGAAGGAAAGATCACAGGCTTTGTCACAAAGGAAAGAAGGATGGAAGGAAAGATCACAAGCTTTGTCACAAAGGAAAGAAGGATGGAAGGAAAGGTCACAAGCTTTGTCACAAAGGAAAGAAGGATGAAAGGAAAGGTCACAAGCTTTGTCACAAAGGAAAGAAGGATGGAAGGAAAGGTCACAAGCTTTGTCACAAAGGAAAGAAGGATGGAAGGAAAGGTCACAAGTTTGTCACAAAGGAAAGAAGGATGGAAGGAAAGATCACAAGCTTTGTCACAAAGGAAAGAAGGATGGAAGGAAAGGTCACAAGTTTGTCACAAAGGAAAGAAGGATGGAAGGAAAGGTCACAAGTTTGTGACAAAGGAAAGAAGGATGGAAGGAAAGATCACAAGCTTTGTCACAAATGAAAGAAGGATGGAAGGAAAGATCACAAGCTTTGTCACAAAGGAAAGAAGGATGGAAGGAAAGATCACAACCTTTGTCCCAAAGGAAAGAAGGATGGAAGGAAAGATCACAAGCTTTGTCCCAAAGGAAAGAAGGATGGAAGGAAAGGTCACAAGTTTGTGACAAAGGAAAGAAGGATGGAAGGAAAGATCACAAGCTTTGTCACAAAGGAAAGAAGGATGGAAGGAAAGATCACAAGCTTTGTCACAAAGGAAAGAAGGATGGAAGGAAAGATCACAAGCTTTGTCCCAAAGGAAAGAAGGATGGAAGGAAAGATCACAAGCTTTGACCCAAAGGAAAGAAGGATGGAAGGAAAGATCACAAGCTTTGTCCCAAAGGAAAGAAGGATGGAAGGAAAGATCACAAGCTTTGTCCCAAAGGAAAGAAGGATGGAAGGAAAGATCACAAGCTTTGTCCAAAAGGAAAGAAGGATGGAAGGAAAGATCACAAGCTTTGTCCCAAAGGAAAGAAGGATGGAAGGAAAGATCACAAGCTTTGTCCCAAAGGAAAGAAGGATGGAAGGAAAGATCACAAGCTTTGTCCCAAAGGAAAGAAGGATGGAAGGAAAGATCACAAGCTTTGTCACAAAGGAAAGAAGGATGGAAGGAAAGATCACAAGCTTTGTCCCAAAGGAAAGAAGGATGGAAGGAAAGATCACAAGCTTTGTCCCAAAGGAAAGAAGGATGGAAGGAAAGATCACAAGCTTTGTCACAAAGGAAAGAAGGATGGAAGGTGTGATCACAAGCTTTGTACCAAAGGAAAGAAGGATGGAAGGAAAGATCACAAGCTTTGTCCAAAAGGAAAGAAGGATGGAAGGAAAGATCACAAGCTTTGTCCCAAAGGAAAGAAGGATGGAAGGAAAGATCACAAGCTTTGTCCCAAAGGAAAGAAGGATGGAAGGAAAGATCACAAGCTTTGTCCCAAAGGAAAGAAGGATGGAAGGAAAGATCACAAGCTTTGTCCCAAAGGAAAGAAGGATGGAAGGAAAGATCACAAGCTTTGTCCCAAAGGAAAGAAGGATGGAAGGAAAGATCACAAGCTTTGTCCCAAAGGAAAGAAGGATGGAAGGAAAGATCACAAGCTTTGTCACAAAGGAAAGAAGGATGGAAGGTGTGATCACAAGCTTTGTCACAAAGGAAAGAAGGATGGAAGGAAAGATCACAAGCTTTGTCACAAAGGAAAGAAGGATGGAAGGTGTGATCACAAGCTTCGTCCCAAAGGAAAGAAGGATGGAAGGAAAGATCACAAGCTTTGTCACAAAGGAAAGAAGGATGGAAGGAAAGATCACAAGCTTTGACCCAAAGGAAAGAAGGATGGAAGGAAAGATCACAAGCTTTGTCACAAAGGAAAGAAGGATGGAAGGAAATATCACAAGCTTTGTCCCAAAGGAAAGAAGGATGGAAGGAAAGATCACAAGCTTTGTCCCAAATGAAAGAAGGATGGAAGGAAAGATCACAAGCTTTGTCAAAAAGCAAAGAAGGATGGAAGGAAAGATCACAAGCTTTGTCACAAAGGAAAGAAGGATGGAAGGTGTGATCACAAGCTTTGTCACAAAGGAAAGAAGGATGGAAGGAAAGATCACAAGCTTTGTCACAAAGGAAAGAAGGATGGAAGGTGTGATCACAAGCTTTGTCCCAAAGGAAAGAAGGATGGAAGGAAAGATCACAAGCTTTGTCACAAAGGAAAGAAGGATGGAAGGAAAGATCACAAGCTTTGACCCAAAGGAAAGAAGGATGGAAGGAAAGATCACAAGGTTTGTCCCAAAGGAAAGAAGGATGGAAGGAAATATCACAAGCTTTGTCCCAAAGGAAAGAAGGATGGAAGGAAAGATCACAAGCTTTGTCCCAAATGAAAGAAGGATGGAAGGAAAGATCACAAGCTTTGTCAAAAAGCAAAGAAGGATGGAAGGAAAGATCACAAGCTTTGTCACAAAGGAAAGAAGGATGGAAGGAAAGATCACAAGCTTTGTCACAAAGCATAGAAGGATGGAAGGAAAGATCACAAGCTTTGTCACAAAGCATAGAAGGGTGGAAGGAAAGATCACAAGCTTTGTCACAAAGCAAAGAAGGATGGAAGGAAAGATCACGAGCTTTGTCACAAAACATAGAAGGATGGAAGGAAAGATCACAAGCTTTGTCACAAAGCAAAGAAGGATGGAAGGAAAGATCACAAGCTTTGTCCCAAATGAAAGAAGGATGGAAGGAAAGATCACGAGCTTTGTCAAAAAGCAAAGAAGGATGGAAGGAAAGATCACAAGCTTTGTCACAAAGCAAAGAAGGATGGAAGGAAAGATCACAAGCTTTGTCACAAAGCAAAGAAGGATGGAAGGAAAGATCACAAGCTTTGTCACAAAGCAAAGAAGGATGGAAGGAAAGATCACAAGCTTTGTCCCAAAGGAAAGAAGGATGGAAGGTGTGATCACAAGCTTTGTCACAAAGGAAAGAAGGATGGAAGGAAAGATCACAAGCTTTGTCACAAAGGAAAGAAGGATGGAAGGTGTGATCACAAGCTTTGTACCAAAGGAAAGAAGGATGGAAGGAAAGATCACAAGCTTTGTCCAAAAGGAAAGAAGGATGGAAGGAAAGATCACAAGCTTTGTCCCAAAGGAAAGAAGGATGGAAGGAAAGATCACAAGCTTTGTCCCAAAGGAAAGAAGGATGGAAGGAAAGATCACAAGCTTTGTCCCAAAGGAAAGAAGGATGGAAGGAAAGATCACAAGCTTTGTCACAAAGCAAAGAAGGATGGAAGGAAAGATCACAAGCTTTGTCACAAAGCAAAGAAGGATGGAAGGAAAGATCACAAGCTTTGTCCCAAAGGAAAGAAGGATGGAAGGTGTGATCACAAGCTTTGTCACAAAGGAAAGAAGGATGGAAGGAAAGATCACAAGCTTTGTACCAAAGGAAAGAAGGATGGAAGGAAAGATCACAAGCTTTGTCACAAAGCAAAGAAGGATGGAAGGAAAGATCACAAGCTTTGTCACAAAGCAAAGAAGGATGGAAGGAAAGATCACAAGCTTTGTCCCAAAGGAAAGAAGGATGGAAGGTGTGATCACAAGCTTTGTCACAAAGGAAAGAAGGATGGAAGGAAAGATCACAAGCTTTGTCACAAAGGAAAGAAGGATGGAAGGTGTGATCACAAGCTTTGTACCAAAGGAAAGAAGGATGGAAGGAAAGATCACAAGCTTTGTCCAAAAGGAAAGAAGGATGGAAGGAAAGATCACAAGCTTTGTCCCAAAGGAAAGAAGGATGGAAGGAAAGATCACAAGCTTTGTCCCAAAGGAAAGAAGGATGGAAGGAAAGATCACAAGCTTTGTCCCAAAGGAAAGAAGGATGGAAGGAAAGATCACAAGCTTTGTCCCAAAGGAAAGAAGGATGGAAGGAAAGATCACAAGCTTTGTCCCAAAGGAAAGAAGGATGGAAGGAAAGATCACAAGCTTTGTCCCAAAGGAAAGAAGGATGGAAGGAAAGATCACAAGCTTTGTCCCAAAGGAAAGAAGGATGGAAGGAAAGATCACAAGCTTTGTCACAAAGGAAAGAAGGATGGAAGGTGTGATCACAAGCTTTGTCACAAAGGAAAGAAGGATGGAAGGAAAGATCACAAGCTTTGTCACAAAGGAAAGAAGGATGGAAGGTGTGATCACAAGCTTTGTCCCAAAGGAAAGAAGGATGGAAGGAAAGATCACAAGCTTTGTCACAAAGGAAAGAAGGATGGAAGGAAAGATCACAAGCTTTGACCCAAAGGAAAGAAGGATGGAAGGAAAGATCACAAGCTTTGTCCCAAAGGAAAGAAGGATGGAAGGAAAGATCACAAGGTTTGTCCCAAAGGAAAGAAGGATGGAAGGAAATATCACAAGCTTTGTCCCAAAGGAAAGAAGGATGGAAGGAAAGATCACAAGCTTTGTCCCAAATGAAAGAAGGATGGAAGGAAAGATCACAAGCTTTGTCAAAAAGCAAAGAAGGATGGAAGGAAAGATCACAAGCTTTGTCACAAAGGAAAGAAGGATGGAAGGAAAGATCACAAGCTTTGTCACAAAGCATAGAAGGATGGAAGGAAAGATCACAAGCTTTGTCACAAAGCATAGAAGGGTGGAAGGAAAGATCACAAGCTTTGTCACAAAGCAAAGAAGGATGGAAGGAAAGATCACAAGCTTTGTCACAAAGCAAAGAAGGATGGAAGGAAAGATCACAAGCTTTGTCACAAAGCAAAGAAGGATGGAAGGAAAGATCACAAGCTTTGTCACAAAGCAAAGAAGGATGGAAGGAAAGATCACAAGCTTTGTCACAAAGGAAAGAAGGATGGAAGGAAAGATCACAAGCTTTGTCACAAAGCAAAGAAGGATGGAAGGAAAGATCACAAGCTTTGTCCCAAATGAAAGAAGGATGGAAGGAAAGATCACGAGCTTTGTCAAAAAGCAAAGAAGGATGGAAGGAAAGATCACAAGCTTTGTCACAAAGCAAAGAAGGATGGAAGGAAAGATCACAAGCTTTGTCACAAAGCAAAGAAGGATGGAAGGAAAGATCACAAGCTTTGTCACAAAGCATAGAAGGATGGAAGGAAAGACCACAAGCTTTGTCACAAAGCATAGAAGGATGGAAGGAAAGATCACAAGCTTTGTCACAAAGCATAGAAGGATGGAAGGAAAGATCACAAGCTTTGTCACAAAGCATAGAAGGATGGAAGGAAAGATCACAAGCTTTGTCACAAAGCAAAGAAGGATGGAAGGAAAGATCACAAGCTTTGTCACAAAGCAAAGAAGGATGGAAGGAAAGATCACAAGCTTTGTCACAAAGCATAGAAGGATGGAAGGAAAGATCACAAGCTTTGTCCCAAATGAAAGAAGGATGGAAGGAAAGATCACGAGCTTTGTCACAAAGCAAAGAAGGATGGAAGGAAAGATCACAAGCTTTGTCACAAAGCAAAGAAGGATGGAAGGAAAGATCACAAGCTTTGTCACAAAGCATAGAAGGATGGAAGGAAAGATCACAAGCTTTGTCACAAAGCATAGAAGGGTGGAAGGAAAGATCACAAGCTTTGTCACAAAGCAAAGAAGGATGGAAGGAAAGATCACGAGCTTTGTCACAAAGCATAGAAGGATGGAAGGAAAGATCACAAGCTTTGTCACAAAGCAAAGAAGGATGGAAGGAAAGATCACAAGCTTTGTCCCAAATGAAAGAAGGATGGAAGGAAAGATCACGAGCTTTGTCAAAAAGCAAAGAAGGATGGAAGGAAAGATCACAAGCTTTGTCACAAAGGAAAGAAGGATGGAAGGAAAGATCACAAGCTTTGTCACAAAGCAAAGAAGGATGGAAGGAAAGATCACAAGCTTTGTCACAAAGCAAAGAAGGATGGAAGGAAAGATCACAAGCTTTGTCACAAAGCATAGAAGGATGGAAGGAAAGACCACGAGCTTTGTCACAAAGCAAAGAAGGATGGAAGGAAAGATCACAAGCTTTGTCCCAAAGGAAAGAAGGATGGAAGGAAAGATCACAAGCTTTGTCCCAAAGGAAAGAAGGATGGAAGGAAAGATCACAAGCTTTGTCCCAAAGGAAAGAAGGATGGAAGGAAAGATCACAAGCTTTGTCACAAAGCATAGAAGGATGGAAGGAAAGATCACGAGCTTTGTCACAAAGCAAAGAAGGATGGAAGGAAAGATCACGAGCTTTGTCACAAAGCAAAGAAGGATGGAAGGAAAGATCACGAGCTTTGTCACAAAGGAAAGAAGGATGGAAGGAAAGATCACAAGCTTTGTCACAAAGGAAAGAAGGATGGAAGGAAAGATCACAAGCTTTGTCACAAAGGAAAGAAGGATGGAAGGAAAGATCACAAGCTTTGTCACAAAGCAAAGAAGGATGGAAGGAAAGATCACGAGCTTTGTCACAAAGGAAAGAAGGATGGAAGGAAAGATCACAAGCTTTGTCACAAAGCAAAGAAGGATGGAAGGAAAGATCACAAGCTTTGTCACAAAGCAAAGAAGGATGGAAGGAAAGATCACGAGCTTTGTCACAAAGGAAAGAAGGATGGAAGGAAAGATCACAAGCTTTGTCACAAAGGAAAGAAGGATGGAAGGTGTGATCACAAGCTTTGTCACAAAGGAAAGAAGGATGGAAGGAAAGATCACAAGCTTTGTCACAAAGCATAGAAGGATGGAAGGAAAGATCACAAGCTTTGTCACAAAGGAAAGAAGGATGGAAGGAAAGATCACAAGCTTTGTCACAAAGCAAAGAAGGATGGAAGGTGTGATCACAAGCTTTGTCACAAAGGAAAGAAGGATGGAAGGAAAGATCACGAGCTTTGTCACAAAGGAAAGAAGGATGGAAGGAAAGATCACAAGCTTTGTCACAAAGGAAAGAAGGATGGAAGGAAAGATCACAAGCTTTGTCACAAAGGAAAGAAGGATGGAAGGAAAGATCACAAGCTTTGTCCCAAAGGAAAGAAGGATGGAAGGAAAGATCACAAGCTTTGTCACCAAGGAAAGAAGGATGGAAGGAAAGATCACAATCTTTGTCCCAAAGGAAAGAAGGATGGAAGGAAAGATCACAAGCTTTGTCCCAAAGGAAAGAAGGATGGAAGGAAAGATCACAAGCTTTGTCCCAAAGGAAAGAAGGATGGAAGGAAAGATCACAGGCTTTGTCACAAAGGAAAGAAGGATGGAAGGAAAGGTCACAAGTTTGTCACAAAGGAAAGAAGGATGGAAGGAAAGGTCACAAGTTTGTCACAAAGGAAAGAAGGATGGAAGGAAAGGTCACAAGTTTGTCACAAAGGAAAGAAGGATGGAAGGTGTGATCACAAGCTTTGTCACAAAGGAAAGAAGGATGGAAGGAAAGGTCACAAGTTTGTCACAAAGGAAAGAAGGATGGAAGGAAAGGTCACAAGTTTGTCACAAAGGAAAGAAGGATGGAAGGAAAGGTCACAAGTTTGTCACAAAGCAAAGAAGGATGGAAGGAAAGATCACAAGCTTTGTCACAAAGGAAAGAAGGATGGAAGGAAAGATCACAAGCTTTGTCACAAAGGAAAGAAGGATGGAAGGAAAGATCACAAGCTTTGTCCCAAAGGAAAGAAGGATGGAAGGTGTGATCACAAGCTTTGTCACAAAGGAAAGAAGGATGGAAGGAAAGGTCACAAGTTTGTCACAAAGGAAAGAAGGATGGAAGGAAAGGTCACAAGTTTGTCACAAAGGAAAGAAGGATGGAAGGAAAGGTCACAAGTTTGTCACAAAGGAAAGAAGGATGGAAGGAAAGGTCACAAGTTTGTCACAAAGGAAAGAAGGATGGAAGGAAAGGTCACAAGTTTGTCACAAAGGAAAGAAGGATGGAAGGAAAGGTCACAAGTTTGTCACAAAGGAAAGAAGGATGGAAGGTGTGATCACAAGCTTTGTCACAAAGGAAAGAAGGATGGAAGGAAAGGTCACAAGTTTGTCACAAAGGAAAGAAGGATGGAAGGAAAGGTCACAAGTTTGTCACAAAGGAAAGAAGGATGGAAGGAAAGATCACAAGCTTTGTCACAAAGGAAAGAAGGATGGAAGGAAAGATCACAAGCTTTGTCCCAAAGGAAAGAAGGATGGAAGGTGTGATCACAAGCTTTGTCACAAAGGAAAGAAGGATGGAAGGTGTGATCACAAGCTTTGTCACAAAGGAAAGAAGGATGGAAGGTGTGATCACAAGCTTTGTCACAAAGGAAAGAAGGATGGAAGGTGTGATCACAAGCTTTGTCACAAAGGAAAGAAGGATGGAAGGTGTGATCACAAGCTTTGTCACAAAGGAAAGAAGGATGGAAGGAAAGGTCACAAGTTTGTCACAAAGGAAAGAAGGATGGAAGGAAAGGTCACAAGTTTGTCACAAAGGAAAGAAGGATGGAAGGAAAGGTCACAAGTTTGTCACAAAGCAAAGAAGGATGGAAGGAAAGATCACAAGCTTTGTCACAAAGGAAAGAAGGATGGAAGGAAAGATCACAAGCTTTGTCCCAAAGGAAAGAAGGATGGAAGGAAAGATCACAAGCTTTGTCACAAAGGAAAGAAGGATGGAAGGAAAGATCACAAGCTTTGTCCCAAAGGAAAGAAGGATGGAAGGTGTGATCACAAGCTTTGTCACAAAGGAAAGAAGGATGGAAGGAAAGGTCACAAGTTTGTCACAAAGGAAAGAAGGATGGAAGGAAAGGTCACAAGTTTGTCCCAAAGGAAAGAAGGATGGAAGGAAAGGTCACAAGTTTGTCACAAAGGAAAGAAGGATGGAAGGAAAGGTCACAAGTTTGTCACAAAGGAAAGAAGGATGGAAGGTGTGATCACAAGCTTTGTCACAAAGGAAAGAAGGATGGAAGGAAAGGTCACAAGTTTGTCACAAAGGAAAGAAGGATGGAAAGAAAAGGTCACAAGTTTGTCACAAAGGAAAGAAGGATGGAAGGAAAGGTCACAAGTTTGTCACAAAGGAAAGAAGGATGGAAGGAAAGATCACAAGCTTTGTCACAAAGGAAAGAAGGATGGAAGGAAAGATCACAAGCTTTGTCACAAAGGAAAGAAGGATGGAAGGAAAGATCACAAGCTTTGTCACAAAGGAAAGAAGGATGGAAGGAAAGATCACAAGCTTTGTCACAAAGGAAAGAAGGATGGAAGGAAAGGTCACAAGTTTGTCACAAAGGAAAGAAGGATGGAAGGAAAGATCACAAGCTTTGTCACAAAGGAAAGAAGGATGGAAGGAAAGATCACAGGCTTTGTCACAAAGGAAAGAAGGATGGAAGGAAAGGTCACAAGTTTGTCACAAAGGAAAGAAGGATGGAAGGAAAGATCACAAGCTTTGTCACAAAGGAAAGAAGGATGGAAGGAAAGATCACAAGCTTTGTCCCAAAGGAAAGAAGGATGGAAGGAAAGATCACAAGCTTTGTCACAAAGGAAAGAAGGATGGAAGGAAAGATCACAAGCTTTGTCCCAAAGGAAAGAAGGATGGAAGGTGTGATCACAAGCTTTGTCACAAAGGAAAGAAGGATGGAAGGAAAGGTCACAAGTTTGTCACAAAGGAAAGAAGGATGGAAGGAAAGGTCACAAGTTTGTCACAAAGGAAAGAAGGATGGAAGGAAAGGTCACAAGTTTGTCACAAAGGAAAGAAGGATGGAAGGAAAGGTCACAAGTTTGTCACAAAGGAAAGAAGGATGGAAGGTGTGATCACAAGCTTTGTCACAAAGGAAAGAAGGATGGAAGGAAAGGTCACAAGTTTGTCACAAAGGAAAGAAGGATGGAAAGAAAAGGTCACAAGTTTGTCACAAAGGAAAGAAGGATGGAAGGAAAGGTCACAAGTTTGTCACAAAGGAAAGAAGGATGGAAGGAAAGATCACAAGCTTTGTCACAAAGGAAAGAAGGATGGAAGGAAAGATCACAAGCTTTGTCACAAAGGAAAGAAGGATGGAAGGAAAGATCACAAGCTTTGTCCCAAAGGAAAGAAGGATGGAAGGTGTGATCACAAGCTTTGTCACAAAGGAAAGAAGGATGGAAGGTGTGGTCACAAGCTTTGTCACAAAGGAAAGAAGGATGGAAGGTGTGATCACAAGCTTTGTCACAAAGGAAAGAAGGATGGAAGGAAAGGTCACAAGTTTGTCACAAAGGAAAGAAGGATGGAAGGAAAGGTCACAAGTTTGTCACAAAGGAAAGAAGGATGGAAGGAAAGGTCACAAGTTTGTCACAAAGGAAAGAAGGATGGAAGGTGTGATCACAAGCTTTGTCACAAAGGAAAGAAGGATGGAAGGAAAGGTCACAAGTTTGTCACAAAGGAAAGAAGGATGGAAGGAAAGGTCACAAGTTTGTCACAAAGGAAAGAAGGATGGAAGGTGTGATCACAAGCTTTGTCACCAAGGAAAGAAGGATGGAAGGAAAGATCACAGGCTTTGTCACAAAGGAAAGAAGGATGGAAGGAAAGGTCACAAGTTTGTCACAAAGGAAAGAAGGATGGAAGGAAAGATCACAAGCTTTGTCACAAAGGAAAGAAGGATGGAAGGAAAGATCACAAGCTTTGTCCCAAAGGAAAGAAGGATGGAAGGAAAGATCACAAGCTTTGTCACAAAGGAAAGAAGGATGGAAGGAAAGGTCACAAGTTTGTCACAAAGGAAAGAAGGATGGAAGGAAAGGTCACAAGTTTGTCACAAAGGAAAGAAGGATGGAAGGAAAGGTCACAAGTTTGTCACAAAGGAAAGAAGGATGGAAGGTGTGATCACAAGCTTTGTCACAAAGGAAAGAAGGATGGAAGGAAAGGTCACAAGTTTGTCACAAAGGAAAGAAGGATGGAAGGAAAGGTCACAAGTTTGTCACAAAGGAAAGAAGGATGGAAGGAAAGGTCACAAGTTTGTCACAAAGCAAAGAAGGATGGAAGGAAAGATCACAAGCTTTGTCACAAAGGAAAGAAGGATGGAAGGAAAGATCACAAGCTTTGTCACAAAGGAAAGAAGGATGGAAGGAAAGATCACAAGCTTTGTCCCAAAGGAAAGAAGGATGGAAGGAAAGATCACAAGCTTTGTCACCAAGGAAAGAAGGATGGAAGGAAAGATCACAAGCTTTGTCCCAAAGGAAAGAAGGATGGAAGGAAAGATCACAAGCTTTGTCCCAAAGGAAAGAAGGATGGAAGGAAAGATCACAAGCTTTGTCACCAAGGAAAGAAGGATGGAAGGAAAGATCACAAGCTTTGTCCCAAAGGAAAGAAGGATGGAAGGAAAGATCACAAGCTTTGTCCCAAAGGAAAGAAGGATGGAAGGAAAGATCACAAGCTTTGTCCCAAAGGAAAGAAGGATGGAAGGAAAGATCACAGGCTTTGTCACAAAGGAAAGAAGGATGGAAGGAAAGGTCACAAGTTTGTCACAAAGGAAAGAAGGATGGAAGGAAAGGTCACAAGTTTGTCACAAAGCAAAGAAGGATGGAAGGTGTGATCACAAGCTTTGTCACAAAGGAAAGAAGGATGGAAGGAAAGATCACGAGCTTTGTCACAAAGGAAAGAAGGATGGAAGGAAAGATCACAAGCTTTGTCACAAAGGAAAGAAGGATGGAAGGAAAGATCACAAGCTTTGTCACAAAGGAAAGAAGGATGGAAGGAAAGATCACAAGCTTTGTCCCAAAGGAAAGAAGGATGGAAGGAAAGATCACAAGCTTTGTCACCAAGGAAAGAAGGATGGAAGGAAAGATCACAAGCTTTGTCCCAAAGGAAAGAAGGATGGAAGGAAAGATCACAAGCTTTGTCCCAAAGGAAAGAAGGATGGAAGGAAAGATCACAAGCTTTGTCCCAAAGGAAAGAAGGATGGAAGGAAAGATCACAGGCTTTGTCACAAAGGAAAGAAGGATGGAAGGAAAGGTCACAAGCTTTGTCACAAAGGAAAGAAGGATGGAAGGAAAGGTCACAAGTTTGTCACAAAGGAAAGAAGGATGGAAGGAAAGGTCACAAGTTTGTCACAAAGGAAAGAAGGATGGAAGGAAAGGTCACAAGTTTGTCACAAAGCAAAGAAGGATGGAAGGAAAGGTCACAAGCTTTGTCACAAAGGAAAGAAGGATGGAAGGAAAGATCACAAGCTTTGTCACAAAGGAAAGAAGGATGGAAGGAAAGATCACAAGCTTTGTCCCAAAGGAAAGAAGGATGGAAGGTGTGATCACAAGCTTTGTCACAAAGGAAAGAAGGATGGAAGGAAAGGTCACAAGTTTGTCACAAAGGAAAGAAGGATGGAAGGAAAGGTCACAAGTTTGTCACAAAGCAAAGAAGGATGGAAGGTGTGATCACAAGCTTTGTCACAAAGGAAAGAAGGATGGAAGGAAAGATCACGAGCTTTGTCACAAAGGAAAGAAGGATGGAAGGAAAGATCACAAGCTTTGTCACAAAGGAAAGAAGGATGGAAGGAAAGATCACAAGCTTTGTCACAAAGGAAAGAAGGATGGAAGGAAAGATCACAAGCTTTGTCCCAAAGGAAAGAAGGATGGAAGGAAAGATCACAAGCTTTGTCACCAAGGAAAGAAGGATGGAAGGAAAGATCACAAGCTTTGTCCCAAAGGAAAGAAGGATGGAAGGAAAGATCACAAGCTTTGTCCCAAAGGAAAGAAGGATGGAAGGAAAGATCACAAGCTTTGTCCCAAAGGAAAGAAGGATGGAAGGAAAGATCACAGGCTTTGTCACAAAGGAAAGAAGGATGGAAGGAAAGGTCACAAGTTTGTCACAAAGGAAAGAAGGATGGAAGGAAAGGTCACAAGTTTGTCACAAAGGAAAGAAGGATGGAAGGAAAGGTCACAAGTTTGTCACAAAGGAAAGAAGGATGGAAGGTGTGATCACAAGCTTTGTCACAAAGGAAAGAAGGATGGAAGGAAAGGTCACAAGTTTGTCACAAAGGAAAGAAGGATGGAAGGAAAGGTCACAAGTTTGTCACAAAGGAAAGAAGGATGGAAGGAAAGGTCACAAGTTTGTCACAAAGCAAAGAAGGATGGAAGGAAAGGTCACAAGTTTGTCACAAAGGAAAGAAGGATGGAAGGAAAGGTCACAAGTTTGTCACAAAGGAAAGAAGGATGGAAGGTGTGATCACAAGCTTTGTCACCAAGGAAAGAAGGATGGAAGGAAAGATCACAGGCTTTGTCACAAAGGAAAGAAGGATGGAAGGAAAGGTCACAAGTTTGTCACAAAGGAAAGAAGGATGGAAGGAAAGATCACAAGCTTTGTCACAAAGGAAAGAAGGATGGAAGGAAAGATCACAAGCTTTGTCCCAAAGGAAAGAAGGATGGAAGGAAAGATCACAAGCTTTGTCACAAAGGAAAGAAGGATGGAAGGAAAGGTCACAAGTTTGTCACAAAGGAAAGAAGGATGGAAGGAAAGGTCACAAGTTTGTCACAAAGGAAAGAAGGATGGAAGGAAAGGTCACAAGTTTGTCACAAAGGAAAGAAGGATGGAAGGTGTGATCACAAGCTTTGTCACAAAGGAAAGAAGGATGGAAGGAAAGGTCACAAGTTTGTCACAAAGGAAAGAAGGATGGAAGGAAAGGTCACAAGTTTGTCACAAAGGAAAGAAGGATGGAAGGAAAGGTCACAAGTTTGTCACAAAGCAAAGAAGGATGGAAGGAAAGATCACAAGCTTTGTCACAAAGGAAAGAAGGATGGAAGGAAAGATCACAAGCTTTGTCACAAAGGAAAGAAGGATGGAAGGAAAGATCACAAGCTTTGTCCCAAAGGAAAGAAGGATGGAAGGAAAGATCACAAGCTTTGTCACCAAGGAAAGAAGGATGGAAGGAAAGATCACAAGCTTTGTCCCAAAGGAAAGAAGGATGGAAGGAAAGATCACAAGCTTTGTCCCAAAGGAAAGAAGGATGGAAGGAAAGATCACAAGCTTTGTCCCAAAGGAAAGAAGGATGGAAGGAAAGATCACAGGCTTTGTCACAAAGGAAAGAAGGATGGAAGGAAAGGTCACAAGTTTGTCACAAAGGAAAGAAGGATGGAAGGAAAGGTCACAAGTTTGTCACAAAGGAAAGAAGGATGGAAGGAAAGGTCACAAGTTTGTCACAAAGGAAAGAAGGATGGAAGGTGTGATCACAAGCTTTGTCACAAAGGAAAGAAGGATGGAAGGAAAGGTCACAAGTTTGTCACAAAGGAAAGAAGGATGGAAGGAAAGGTCACAAGTTTGTCACAAAGGAAAGAAGGATGGAAGGAAAGGTCACAAGTTTGTCACAAAGCAAAGAAGGATGGAAGGAAAGATCACAAGCTTTGTCACAAAGGAAAGAAGGATGGAAGGAAAGATCACAAGCTTTGTCACAAAGGAAAGAAGGATGGAAGGAAAGATCACAAGCTTTGTCCCAAAGGAAAGAAGGATGGAAGGTGTGATCACAAGCTTTGTCACAAAGGAAAGAAGGATGGAAGGAAAGGTCACAAGTTTGTCACAAAGGAAAGAAGGATGGAAGGAAAGGTCACAAGTTTGTCACAAAGGAAAGAAGGATGGAAGGAAAGGTCACAAGTTTGTCACAAAGGAAAGAAGGATGGAAGGAAAGGTCACAAGTTTGTCACAAAGGAAAGAAGGATGGAAGGAAAGGTCACAAGTTTGTCACAAAGGAAAGAAGGATGGAAGGAAAGGTCACAAGTTTGTCACAAAGGAAAGAAGGATGGAAGGTGTGATCACAAGCTTTGTCACAAAGGAAAGAAGGATGGAAGGAAAGATCACAAGCTTTGTCCCAAAGGAAAGAAGGATGGAAGGAAAGGTCACAAGTTTGTCACAAAGGAAAGAAGGATGGAAGGAAAGGTCACAAGTTTGTCACAAAGGAAAGAAGGATGGAAGGAAAGGTCACAAGTTTGTCACAAAGGAAAGAAGGATGGAAGGAAAGATCACAAGCTTTGTCACAAAGGAAAGAAGGATGGAAGGAAAGATCACAAGCTTTGTCCCAAAGGAAAGAAGGATGGAAGGTGTGATCACAAGCTTTGTCACAAAGGAAAGAAGGATGGAAGGTGTGATCACAAGCTTTGTCACAAAGGAAAGAAGGATGGAAGGTGTGATCACAAGCTTTGTCACAAAGGAAAGAAGGATGGAAGGTGTGATCACAAGCTTTGTCACAAAGGAAAGAAGGATGGAAGGTGTGATCACAAGCTTTGTCACAAAGGAAAGAAGGATGGAAGGAAAGGTCACAAGTTTGTCACAAAGGAAAGAAGGATGGAAGGAAAGGTCACAAGTTTGTCACAAAGGAAAGAAGGATGGAAGGAAAGGTCACAAGTTTGTCACAAAGCAAAGAAGGATGGAAGGAAAGATCACAAGCTTTGTCACAAAGGAAAGAAGGATGGAAGGAAAGATCACAAGCTTTGTCCCAAAGGAAAGAAGGATGGAAGGAAAGATCACAAGCTTTGTCACAAAGGAAAGAAGGATGGAAGGAAAGATCACAAGCTTTGTCCCAAAGGAAAGAAGGATGGAAGGTGTGATCACAAGCTTTGTCACAAAGGAAAGAAGGATGGAAGGAAAGGTCACAAGTTTGTCACAAAGGAAAGAAGGATGGAAGGAAAGGTCACAAGTTTGTCCCAAAGGAAAGAAGGATGGAAGGAAAGGTCACAAGTTTGTCACAAAGGAAAGAAGGATGGAAGGAAAGGTCACAAGTTTGTCCCAAAGGAAAGAAGGATGGAAGGAAAGGTCACAAGTTTGTCACAAAGGAAAGAAGGATGGAAGGAAAGGTCACAAGTTTGTCACAAAGGAAAGAAGGATGGAAGGTGTGATCACAAGCTTTGTCACCAAGGAAAGAAGGATGGAAGGAAAGATCACAGGCTTTGTCACAAAGGAAAGAAGGATGGAAGGAAAGGTCACAAGTTTGTCACAAAGGAAAGAAGGATGGAAGGAAAGATCACAAGCTTTGTCACAAAGGAAAGAAGGATGGAAGGAAAGATCACAAGCTTTGTCCCAAAGGAAAGAAGGATGGAAGGAAAGATCACAAGCTTTGTCACAAAGGAAAGAAGGATGGAAGGAAAGATCACAAGCTTTGTCCCAAAGGAAAGAAGGATGGAAGGTGTGATCACAAGCTTTGTCACAAAGGAAAGAAGGATGGAAGGAAAGGTCACAAGTTTGTCACAAAGGAAAGAAGGATGGAAGGAAAGGTCACAAGTTTGTCACAAAGGAAAGAAGGATGGAAGGAAAGGTCACAAGTTTGTCACAAAGGAAAGAAGGATGGAAGGAAAGGTCACAAGTTTGTCACAAAGGAAAGAAGGATGGAAGGTGTGATCACAAGCTTTGTCACAAAGGAAAGAAGGATGGAAGGAAAGGTCACAAGTTTGTCACAAAGGAAAGAAGGATGGAAGGAAAGGTCACAAGTTTGTCACAAAGGAAAGAAGGATGGAAGGAAAGGTCACAAGTTTGTCACAAAGGAAAGAAGGATGGAAGGAAAGATCACAAGCTTTGTCACAAAGGAAAGAAGGATGGAAGGAAAGATCACAAGCTTTGTCACAAAGGAAAGAAGGATGGAAGGAAAGATCACAAGCTTTGTCCCAAAGGAAAGAAGGATGGAAGGTGTGATCACAAGCTTTGTCACAAAGGAAAGAAGGATGGAAGGTGTGGTCACAAGCTTTGTCACAAAGGAAAGAAGGATGGAAGGTGTGATCACAAGCTTTGTCACAAAGGAAAGAAGGATGGAAGGAAAGGTCACAAGTTTGTCACAAAGGAAAGAAGGATGGAAGGAAAGGTCACAAGTTTGTCACAAAGGAAAGAAGGATGGAAGGAAAGGTCACAAGTTTGTCACAAAGGAAAGAAGGATGGAAGGTGTGATCACAAGCTTTGTCACAAAGGAAAGAAGGATGGAAGGAAAGGTCACAAGTTTGTCACAAAGGAAAGAAGGATGGAAGGAAAGGTCACAAGTTTGTCACAAAGGAAAGAAGGATGGAAGGTGTGATCACAAGCTTTGTCACCAAGGAAAGAAGGATGGAAGGAAAGATCACAGGCTTTGTCACAAAGGAAAGAAGGATGGAAGGAAAGGTCACAAGTTTGTCACAAAGGAAAGAAGGATGGAAGGAAAGATCACAAGCTTTGTCACAAAGGAAAGAAGGATGGAAGGAAAGATCACAAGCTTTGTCCCAAAGGAAAGAAGGATGGAAGGAAAGATCACAAGCTTTGTCACAAAGGAAAGAAGGATGGAAGGAAAGGTCACAAGTTTGTCACAAAGGAAAGAAGGATGGAAGGAAAGATCACAAGCTTTGTCACAAAGGAAAGAAGGATGGAAGGAAAGATCACAAGCTTTGTCACAAAGGAAAGAAGGATGGAAGGAAAGATCACAAGCTTTGTCCCAAAGGAAAGAAGGATGGAAGGTGTGATCACAAGCTTTGTCACAAAGGAAAGAAGGATGGAAGGAAAGGTCACAAGTTTGTCACAAAGGAAAGAAGGATGGAAGGAAAGGTCACAAGTTTGTCACAAAGGAAAGAAGGATGGAAGGTGTGATCACAAGCTTTGTCACAAAGGAAAGAAGGATGGAAGGAAAGGTCACAAGTTTGTCACAAAGGAAAGAAGGATGGAAGGAAAGGTCACAAGTTTGTCACAAAGGAAAGAAGGATGGAAGGTGTGATCACAAGCTTTGTCACAAAGGAAAGAAGGATGGAAGGAAAGGTCACAAGTTTGTCACAAAGGAAAGAAGGATGGAAGGAAAGGTCACAAGTTTGTCACAAAGGAAAGAAGGATGGAAGGAAAGGTCACAAGTTTGTCACAAAGCAAAGAAGGATGGAAGGAAAGATCACAAGCTTTGTCACAAAGGAAAGAAGGATGGAAGGAAAGATCACAAGCTTTGTCACAAAGGAAAGAAGGATGGAAGGAAAGATCACAAGCTTTGTCCCAAAGGAAAGAAGGATGGAAGGTGTGATCACAAGCTTTGTCACAAAGGAAAGAAGGATGGAAGGAAAGGTCACAAGTTTGTCACAAAGGAAAGAAGGATGGAAGGAAAGGTCACAAGTTTGTCACAAAGGAAAGAAGGATGGAAGGAAAGGTCACAAGTTTGTCACAAAGGAAAGAAGGATGGAAGGAAAGGTCACAAGTTTGTCACAAAGGAAAGAAGGATGGAAGGAAAGGTCACAAGTTTGTCACAAAGGAAAGAAGGATGGAAGGAAAGGTCACAAGTTTGTCACAAAGGAAAGAAGGATGGAAGGTGTGATCACAAGCTTTGTCACAAAGGAAAGAAGGATGGAAGGAAAGGTCACAAGTTTGTCACAAAGGAAAGAAGGATGGAAGGAAAGGTCACAAGTTTGTCACAAAGGAAAGAAGGATGGAAGGAAAGATCACAAGCTTTGTCACAAAGGAAAGAAGGATGGAAGGAAAGATCACAAGCTTTGTCCCAAAGGAAAGAAGGATGGAAGGTGTGATCACAAGCTTTGTCACAAAGGAAAGAAGGATGGAAGGTGTGATCACAAGCTTTGTCACAAAGGAAAGAAGGATGGAAGGTGTGATCACAAGCTTTGTCACAAAGGAAAGAAGGATGGAAGGTGTGATCACAAGCTTTGTCACAAAGGAAAGAAGGATGGAAGGTGTGATCACAAGCTTTGTCACAAAGGAAAGAAGGATGGAAGGAAAGGTCACAAGTTTGTCACAAAGGAAAGAAGGATGGAAGGAAAGGTCACAAGTTTGTCACAAAGGAAAGAAGGATGGAAGGAAAGGTCACAAGTTTGTCACAAAGCAAAGAAGGATGGAAGGAAAGATCACAAGCTTTGTCACAAAGGAAAGAAGGATGGAAGGAAAGATCACAAGCTTTGTCCCAAAGGAAAGAAGGATGGAAGGAAAGATCACAAGCTTTGTCACAAAGGAAAGAAGGATGGAAGGAAAGATCACAAGCTTTGTCCCAAAGGAAAGAAGGATGGAAGGTGTGATCACAAGCTTTGTCACAAAGGAAAGAAGGATGGAAGGAAAGGTCACAAGTTTGTCACAAAGGAAAGAAGGATGGAAGGAAAGGTCACAAGTTTGTCCCAAAGGAAAGAAGGATGGAAGGAAAGGTCACAAGTTTGTCACAAAGGAAAGAAGGATGGAAGGAAAGGTCACAAGTTTGTCACAAAGGAAAGAAGGATGGAAGGAAAGGTCACAAGTTTGTCACAAAGGAAAGAAGGATGGAAGGTGTGATCACAAGCTTTGTCACCAAGGAAAGAAGGATGGAAGGAAAGATCACAGGCTTTGTCACAAAGGAAAGAAGGATGGAAGGAAAGGTCACAAGTTTGTCACAAAGGAAAGAAGGATGGAAGGAAAGATCACAAGCTTTGTCACAAAGGAAAGAAGGATGGAAGGAAAGATCACAAGCTTTGTCCCAAAGGAAAGAAGGATGGAAGGAAAGATCACAAGCTTTGTCACAAAGGAAAGAAGGATGGAAGGAAAGATCACAAGCTTTGTCCCAAAGGAAAGAAGGATGGAAGGTGTGATCACAAGCTTTGTCACAAAGGAAAGAAGGATGGAAGGAAAGGTCACAAGTTTGTCACAAAGGAAAGAAGGATGGAAGGAAAGGTCACAAGTTTGTCACAAAGGAAAGAAGGATGGAAGGAAAGGTCACAAGTTTGTCACAAAGGAAAGAAGGATGGAAGGAAAGGTCACAGGCTTTGTCACAAAGGAAAGAAGGATGGAAGGAAAGGTCACAAGTTTGTCACAAAGGAAAGAAGGATGGAAGGAAAGATCACAGGCTTTGTCACAAAGGAAAGAAGGATGGAAGGAAAGATCACAAGCTTTGTCACAAAGGAAAGAAGGATGGAAGGAAAGGTCACAAGTTTGTCACAAAGGAAAGAAGGATGGAAGGAAAGGTCACAAGTTTGTCACAAAGGAAAGAAGGATGGAAGGAAAGGTCACAAGTTTGTCACAAAGGAAAGAAGGATGGAAGGAAAGATCACAAGCTTTGTCACAAAGGAAAGAAGGATGGAAGGAAAGATCACAAGCTTTGTCACAAAGGAAAGAAGGATGGAAGGAAAGATCACAAGCTTTGTCACAAAGGAAAGAAAGATGGAAGGAAAGATCACAAGCTTTGTCACAAAGGAAAGAAGGATGGAAGGTGTGATCACAAGCTTTGTCACAAAGGAAAGAAGGATGGAAGGTGTGATCACAAGCTTTGTCACAAAGGAAAGAAGGATGGAAGGTGTGATCACAAGCTTTGTCACAAAGGAAAGAAGGATGGAAGGAAAGGTCACAAGTTTGTCACAAAGGAAAGAAGGATGGAAGGAAAGGTCACAAGTTTGTCACAAAGGAAAGAAGGATGGAAGGTGTGATCACAAGCTTTGTCACAAAGGAAAGAAGGATGGAAGGAAAGGTCACAAGTTTGTCACAAAGGAAAGAAGGATGGAAGGAAAGGTCACAAGTTTGTCACAAAGGAAAGAAGGATGGAAGGTGTGATCACAAGCTTTGTCACCAAGGAAAGAAGGATGGAAGGAAAGATCACAAGCTTTGTCACAAAGGAAAGAAGGATGGAAGGAAAGATCACAAGCTTTGTCACAAAGGAAAGAAGGATGGAAGGTGTGATCACAAGCTTTGTCACAAAGGAAAGAAGGATGGAAGGTGTGATCACAAGCTTTGTCACAAAGGAAAGAAGGATGGAAGGAAAGGTCACAAGTTTGTCACAAAGGAAAGAAGGATGGAAGGAAAGGTCACAAGTTTGTCACAAAGGAAAGAAGGATGGAAGGAAAGGTCACAAGTTTGTCACAAAGGAAAGAAGGATGGAAGGTGTGATCACAAGCTTTGTCACAAAGGAAAGAAGGATGGAAGGAAAGGTCACAAGTTTGTCACAAAGGAAAGAAGGATGGAAGGAAAGGTCACAAGTTTGTCACAAAGGAAAGAAGGATGGAAGGTGTGATCACAAGCTTTGTCACCAAGGAAAGAAGGATGGAAGGAAAGAACACAGGCTTTGTCACAAAGGAAAGAAGGATGGAAGGAAAGGTCACAAGTTTGTCACAAAGGAAAGAAGGATGGAAGGAAAGATCACAAGCTTTGTCACAAAGGAAAGAAGGATGGAAGGAAAGATCACAAGCTTTGTCCCAAAGGAAAGAAGGATGGAAGGAAAGATCACAAGCTTTGTCACAAAGGAAAGAAGGATGGAAGGAAAGGTCACAAGTTTGTCACAAAGGAAAGAAGGATGGAAGGAAAGGTCACAAGTTTGTCACAAAGGAAAGAAGGATGGAAGGAAAGATCACAAGCTTTGTCACAAAGGAAAGAAGGATGGAAGGAAAGATCACAAGCTTTGTCCCAAAGGAAAGAAGGATGGAAGGTGTGATCACAAGCTTTGTCACAAAGGAAAGAAGGATGGAAGGTGTGATCACAAGCTTTGTCACAAAGGAAAGAAGGATGGAAGGTGTGATCACAAGCTTTGTCACAAAGGAAAGAAGGATGGAAGGTGTGATCACAAGCTTTGTCACAAAGGAAAGAAGGATGGAAGGTGTGATCACAAGCTTTGTCACAAAGGAAAGAAGGATGGAAGGAAAGGTCACAAGTTTGTCACAAAGGAAAGAAGGATGGAAGGAAAGGTCACAAGTTTGTCACAAAGGAAAGAAGGATGGAAGGAAAGGTCACAAGTTTGTCACAAAGCAAAGAAGGATGGAAGGAAAGATCACAAGCTTTGTCACAAAGGAAAGAAGGATGGAAGGAAAGATCACAAGCTTTGTCCCAAAGGAAAGAAGGATGGAAGGAAAGATCACAAGCTTTGTCACAAAGGAAAGAAGGATGGAAGGAAAGATCACAAGCTTTGTCCCAAAGGAAAGAAGGATGGAAGGTGTGATCACAAGCTTTGTCACAAAGGAAAGAAGGATGGAAGGAAAGGTCACAAGTTTGTCACAAAGGAAAGAAGGATGGAAGGAAAGGTCACAAGTTTGTCCCAAAGGAAAGAAGGATGGAAGGAAAGGTCACAAGTTTGTCACAAAGGAAAGAAGGATGGAAGGAAAGGTCACAAGTTTGTCACAAAGGAAAGAAGGATGGAAGGTGTGATCACAAGCTTTGTCACAAAGGAAAGAAGGATGGAAGGAAAGGTCACAAGTTTGTCACAAAGGAAAGAAGGATGGAAGGAAAGGTCACAAGTTTGTCACAAAGGAAAGAAGGATGGAAGGTGTGATCACAAGCTTTGTCACCAAGGAAAGAAGGATGGAAGGAAAGATCACAGGCTTTGTCACAAAGGAAAGAAGGATGGAAGGAAAGGTCACAAGTTTGTCACAAAGGAAAGAAGGATGGAAGGAAAGATCACAAGCTTTGTCACAAAGGAAAGAAGGATGGAAGGAAAGATCACAAGCTTTGTCCCAAAGGAAAGAAGGATGGAAGGAAAGATCACAAGCTTTGTCACAAAGGAAAGAAGGATGGAAGGAAAGATCACAAGCTTTGTCCCAAAGGAAAGAAGGATGGAAGGTGTGATCACAAGCTTTGTCACAAAGGAAAGAAGGATGGAAGGAAAGGTCACAAGTTTGTCACAAAGGAAAGAAGGATGGAAGGAAAGGTCACAAGTTTGTCACAAAGGAAAGAAGGATGGAAGGAAAGGTCACAAGTTTGTCACAAAGGAAAGAAGGATGGAAGGTGTGATCACAAGCTTTGTCACAAAGGAAAGAAGGATGGAAGGAAAGGTCACAAGTTTGTCACAAAGGAAAGAAGGATGGAAGGAAAGGTCACAAGTTTGTCACAAAGGAAAGAAGGATGGAAGGAAAGGTCACAAGTTTGTCACAAAGGAAAGAAGGATGGAAGGAAAGATCACAAGCTTTGTCACAAAGGAAAGAAGGATGGAAGGAAAGATCACAAGCTTTGTCACAAAGGAAAGAAGGATGGAAGGAAAGATCACAAGCTTTGTCCCAAAGGAAAGAAGGATGGAAGGTGTGATCACAAGCTTTGTCACAAAGGAAAGAAGGATGGAAGGTGTGATCACAAGCTTTGTCACAAAGGAAAGAAGGATGGAAGGTGTGATCACAAGCTTTGTCACAAAGGAAAGAAGGATGGAAGGTGTGATCACAAGCTTTGTCACAAAGGAAAGAAGGATGGAAGGTGTGATCACAAGCTTTGTCACAAAGGAAAGAAGGATGGAAGGAAAGGTCACAAGTTTGTCACAAAGGAAAGAAGGATGGAAGGAAAGGTCACAAGTTTGTCACAAAGGAAAGAAGGATGGAAGGTGTGATCACAAGCTTTGTCACAAAGGAAAGAAGGATGGAAGGTGTGATCACAAGCTTTGTCACAAAGGAAAGAAGGATGGAAGGAAAGGTCACAAGCTTTGTCACAAAGGAAAGAAGGATGGAAGGTGTGATCACAAGCTTTGTCACAAAGGAAAGAAGGATGGAAGGTGTGATCACAAGCTTTGTCACAAAGGAAAGAAGGATGGAAGGAAAGGTCACAAGTTTGTCACAAAGGAAAGAAGGATGGAAGGAAAGGTCACAAGTTTGTCACAAAGGAAAGAAGGATGGAAGGAAAGGTCACAAGTTTGTCACAAAGGAAAGAAGGATGGAAGGAAAGATCACAAGCTTTGTCACAAAGGAAAGAAGGATGGAAGGAAAGATCACAAGCTTTGTCACAAAGGAAAGAAGGATGGAAGGAAAGATCACAAGCTTTGTCCCAAAGGAAAGAAGGATGGAAGGTGTGATCACAAGCTTTGTCACAAAGGAAAGAAGGATGGAAGGTGTGGTCACAAGCTTTGTCACAAAGGAAAGAAGGATGGAAGGTGTGATCACAAGCTTTGTCACAAAGGAAAGAAGGATGGAAGGTGTGATCACAAGCTTTGTCACAAAGGAAAGAAGGATGGAAGGAAAGGTCACAAGTTTGTCACAAAGGAAAGAAGGATGGAAGGAAAGGTCACAAGTTTGTCACAAAGGAAAGAAGGATGGAAGGAAAGGTCACAAGTTTGTCACAAAGGAAAGAAGGATGGAAGGTGTGATCACAAGCTTTGTCACAAAGGAAAGAAGGATGGAAGGAAAGGTCACAAGTTTGTCACAAAGGAAAGAAGGATGGAAGGAAAGGTCACAAGTTTGTCACAAAGGAAAGAAGGATGGAAGGTGTGATCACAAGCTTTGTCACCAAGGAAAGAAGGATGGAAGGAAAGATCACAGGCTTTGTCACAAAGGAAAGAAGGATGGAAGGAAAGGTCACAAGTTTGTCACAAAGGAAAGAAGGATGGAAGGAAAGATCACAAGCTTTGTCACAAAGGAAAGAAGGATGGAAGGAAAGATCACAAGCTTTGTCCCAAAGGAAAGAAGGATGGAAGGTGTGATCACAAGCTTTGTCACAAAGGAAAGAAGGATGGAAGGAAAGGTCACAAGTTTGTCACAAAGGAAAGAAGGATGGAAGGAAAGGTCACAAGTTTGTCACAAAGGAAAGAAGGATGGAAGGAAAGATCACAAGCTTTGTCACAAAGGAAAGAAGGATGGAAGGAAAGATCACAAGCTTTGTCCCAAAGGAAAGAAGGATGGAAGGTGTGATCACAAGCTTTGTCACAAAGGAAAGAAGGATGGAAGGTGTGATCACAAGCTTTGTCACAAAGGAAAGAAGGATGGAAGGAAAGGTCACAAGTTTGTCACAAAGGAAAGAAGGATGGAAGGAAAGGTCACAAGTTTGTCACAAAGGAAAGAAGGATGGAAGGAAAGGTCACAAGTTTGTCACAAAGCAAAGAAGGATGGAAGGAAAGATCACAAGCTTTGTCACAAAGGAAAGAAGGATGGAAGGAAAGATCACAAGCTTTGTCCCAAAGGAAAGAAGGATGGAAGGAAAGATCACAAGCTTTGTCACAAAGGAAAGAAGGATGGAAGGAAAGATCACAAGCTTTGTCCCAAAGGAAAGAAGGATGGAAGGTGTGATCACAAGCTTTGTCACAAAGGAAAGAAGGATGGAAGGAAAGGTCACAAGTTTGTCACAAAGGAAAGAAGGATGGAAGGAAAGGTCACAAGTTTGTCCCAAAGGAAAGAAGGATGGAAGGAAAGGTCACAAGTTTGTCACAAAGGAAAGAAGGATGGAAGGAAAGGTCACAAGTTTGTCACAAAGGAAAGAAGGATGGAAGGTGTGATCACAAGCTTTGTCACAAAGGAAAGAAGGATGGAAGGAAAGGTCACAAGTTTGTCACAAAGGAAAGAAGGATGGAAGGAAAGGTCACAAGTTTGTCACAAAGGAAAGAAGGATGGAAGGTGTGATCACAAGCTTTGTCACCAAGGAAAGAAGGATGGAAGGAAAGATCACAGGCTTTGTCACAAAGGAAAGAAGGATGGAAGGAAAGGTCACAAGTTTGTCACAAAGGAAAGAAGGATGGAAGGAAAGATCACAAGCTTTGTCACAAAGGAAAGAAGGATGGAAGGAAAGATCACAAGCTTTGTCCCAAAGGAAAGAAGGATGGAAGGAAAGATCACAAGCTTTGTCACAAAGGAAAGAAGGATGGAAGGAAAGATCACAAGCTTTGTCCCAAAGGAAAGAAGGATGGAAGGTGTGATCACAAGCTTTGTCACAAAGGAAAGAAGGATGGAAGGAAAGGTCACAAGTTTGTCACAAAGGAAAGAAGGATGGAAGGAAAGGTCACAAGTTTGTCACAAAGGAAAGAAGGATGGAAGGAAAGGTCACAAGTTTGTCACAAAGGAAAGAAGGATGGAAGGAAAGGTCACAAGTTTGTCACAAAGGAAAGAAGGATGGAAGGTGTGATCACAAGCTTTGTCACAAAGGAAAGAAGGATGGAAGGAAAGGTCACAAGTTTGTCACAAAGGAAAGAAGGATGGAAGGAAAGGTCACAAGTTTGTCACAAAGGAAAGAAGGATGGAAGGAAAGGTCACAAGTTTGTCACAAAGGAAAGAAGGATGGAAGGAAAGATCACAAGCTTTGTCACAAAGGAAAGAAGGATGGAAGGAAAGATCACAAGCTTTGTCACAAAGGAAAGAAGGATGGAAGGAAAGATCACAAGCTTTGTCCCAAAGGAAAGAAGGATGGAAGGTGTGGTCACAAGCTTTGTCACAAAGGAAAGAAGGATGGAAGGTGTGATCACAAGCTTTGTCACAAAGGAAAGAAGGATGGAAGGTGTGATCACAAGCTTTGTCACAAAGGAAAGAAGGATGGAAGGAAAGGTCACAAGTTTGTCACAAAGGAAAGAAGGATGGAAGGTGTGGTCACAAGCTTTGTCACAAAGGAAAGAAGGATGGAAGGTGTGATCACAAGCTTTGTCACAAAGGAAAGAAGGATGGAAGGTGTGATCACAAGCTTTGTCACAAAGGAAAGAAGGATGGAAGGAAAGGTCACAAGTTTGTCACAAAGGAAAGAAGGATGGAAGGAAAGGTCACAAGTTTGTCACAAAGGAAAGAAGGATGGAAGGAAAGGTCACAAGTTTGTCACAAAGGAAAGAAGGATGGAAGGTGTGATCACAAGCTTTGTCACAAAGGAAAGAAGGATGGAAGGAAAGGTCACAAGTTTGTCACAAAGGAAAGAAGGATGGAAGGAAAGGTCACAAGTTTGTCACAAAGGAAAGAAGGATGGAAGGTGTGATCACAAGCTTTGTCACCAAGGAAAGAAGGATGGAAGGAAAGATCACAGGCTTTGTCACAAAGGAAAGAAGGATGGAAGGAAAGGTCACAAGTTTGTCACAAAGGAAAGAAGGATGGAAGGAAAGATCACAAGCTTTGTCACAAAGGAAAGAAGGATGGAAGGAAAGATCACAAGCTTTGTCCCAAAGGAAAGAAGGATGGAAGGAAAGATCACAAGCTTTGTCACAAAGGAAAGAAGGATGGAAGGAAAGATCACAAGCTTTGTCCCAAAGGAAAGAAGGATGGAAGGTGTGATCACAAGCTTTGTCACAAAGGAAAGAAGGATGGAAGGAAAGGTCACAAGTTTGTCACAAAGGAAAGAAGGATGGAAGGAAAGGTCACAAGTTTGTCACAAAGGAAAGAAGGATGGAAGGAAAGGTCACAAGTTTGTCACAAAGGAAAGAAGGATGGAAGGAAAGGTCACAAGTTTGTCACAAAGGAAAGAAGGATGGAAGGTGTGATCACAAGCTTTGTCACAAAGGAAAGAAGGATGGAAGGAAAGGTCACAAGTTTGTCACAAAGGAAAGAAGGATGGAAGGAAAGGTCACAAGTTTGTCACAAAGGAAAGAAGGATGGAAGGAAAGGTCACAAGTTTGTCACAAAGGAAAGAAGGATGGAAGGAAAGATCACAAGCTTTGTCACAAAGGAAAGAAGGATGGAAGGAAAGATCACAAGCTTTGTCACAAAGGAAAGAAGGATGGAAGGAAAGATCACAAGCTTTGTCCCAAAGGAAAGAAGGATGGAAGGTGTGATCACAAGCTTTGTCACAAAGGAAAGAAGGATGGAAGGTGTGATCACAAGCTTTGTCACAAAGGAAAGAAGGATGGAAGGAAAGATCACTAGCTTTGTCACAAAGCAAAGAAGGATGGAAGGAAAGATCACAAGCTTTGTCCCAAAGGAAAGAAGGATGGAAGGAAAGATCACAAGCTTTGTCCCAAAGGAAAGAAGGATGGAAGGAAAGATCACAAGCTTTGTCCCAAAGGAAAGAAGGATGGAAGGAAAGATCACAAGCTTTGTCCCAAAGGAAAGAAGGATGGAAGGAAAGATCACAAGCTTTGTCCCAAAGGAAAGAAGGATGGAAGGAAAGATCACAGGCTTTGTCACAAAGGAAAGAAGGATGGAAGGAAAGATCACAGGCTTTGTCACAAAGGAAAGAAGGATGGAAGGTGTGATCACAAGCTTTGTCACAAAGGAAAGAAGGATGGAAGGAAAGGTCACAAGTTTGTCACAAAGGAAAGAAGGATGGAAGGAAAGGTCACAAGTTTGTCACAAAGGAAAGAAGGATGGAAGGAAAGGTCACAAGTTTGTCACAAAGGAAAGAAGGATGGAAGGAAAGGTCACAATTTTGTCACAAAGGAAAGAAGGATGGAAGGAAAGATCACAAGCTTTGTCACAAAGGAAAGAAGGATGGAAGGAAAGATCACAAGCTTTGTCCCAAAGGAAAGAAGGATGGAAGGAAAGATCACAAGCTTTGTCCCAAAGGAAAGAAGGATGGAAGGAAAGATCACAGGCTTTGTCACAAAGGAAAGAAGGATGGAAGGTGTGATCACAAGCTTTGTCACAAAGGAAAGAAGGATGGAAGGAAAGGTCACAAGTTTGTCACAAAGGAAAGAAGGATGGAAGGAAAGGTCACAAGTTTGTCACAAAGGAAAGAAGGATGGAAGGTGTGATCACAAGCTTTGTCACAAAGGAAAGAAGGATGGAAGGAAAGGTCACAAGTTTGTCACAAAGGAAAGAAGGATGGAAGGAAAGGTCACAAGTTTGTCACAAAGGAAAGAAGGATGGAAGGTGTGATCACAAGCTTTGTCACCAAGGAAAGAAGGATGGAAGGAAAGATCACAGGCTTTGTCACAAAGGAAAGAAGGATGGAAGGAAAGGTCACAAGGTTGTCAAAAAGGAAAGAAGGATGGAAGGAAAGATCACAAGCTTTGTCACAAAGGAAAGAAGGATGGAAGGAAAGGTCACACGTTTGTCACAAAGGAAAGAAGGATGGAAGGAAAGGTCACAAGTTTGTCACAAAGGAAAGAAGGATGGAAGGAAAGGTCACAAGTTTGTCACAAAGGAAAGAAGGATGGAAGGAAAGATCACAAGCTTTGTCACAAAGGAAAGAAGGATGGAAGGAAAGATCACAAGCTTTGTCCCAAAGGAAAGAAGGATGGAAGGTGTGATCACAAGCTTTGTCACCAAGGAAAGAAGGATGGAAGGAAAGATCACAGGCTTTGTCACAAAGGAAAGAAGGATGGAAGGAAAGGTCACAAGTTTGTCACAAAGGAAAGAAGGATGGAAGGTGTGATCACAAGCTTTGTCACCAAGGAAAGAAGGATGGAAGGAAAGATCACAGGCTTTGTCACAAAGGAAAGAAGGATGGAAGGAAAGGTCACAAGTTTGTCACACAGGAAAGAAGGATGGAAGGAAAGATCACAAGCTTTGTCCCAAAGGAAAGAAGGATGGAAGGAAAGGTCACAAGTTTGTCACAAAGGAAAGAAGGATGGAAGGAAAGGTCACAAGTTTGTCACAAAGGAAAGAAGGATGGAAGGAAAGATCACAAGCTTTGTCCCAAAGGAAAGAAGGATGGAAGGAAAGGTCACAAGTTTGTCACAAAGGAAAGAAGGATGGAAGGAAAGGTCACAAGTTTGTCACAAAGGAAAGAAGGATGGAAGGAAAGGTCACAAGTTTGTCACAAAGGAAAGAAGGATGGAAGGAAAGATCACAAGCTTTGTCACAAAGGAAAGAAGGATGGAAGGAAAGATCACAAGCTTTGTCCCAAAAGGAAAGAAGGATGGAAGGAAAGATCACAGGCTTTGTCACAAAGGAAAGAAGGATGGAAGGAAAGATCACAAGCTTTGTCCCAAAGGAAAGAAGGATGGAAGGAAAGATCACAGGCTTTGTCACAAAGGAAAGAAGGATGGAAGGAAAGATCACAAGTTTGTCACAAAGGAAAGAAGGATGGAAGGAAAGGTCACAAGTTTGTCACAAAGGAAAGAAGGATGGAAGGAAAGGTCACAAGCTTTGTCACAAAGGAAAGAAGGATGGAAGGAAAGGTCACAAGTTTGTCACAAAGGAAAGAAGGATGGAAGGTGTGATCACAAGCTTTGTCACAAAGGAAAGAAGGATGGAAGGAAAGGTCACAAGTTTGTCACAAAGGAAAGAAGGATGGAAGGAAAGGTAACAAGTTTGTCACAAAGGAAAGAAGGATGGAAGGAAAGGTCACAAGTTTGTCACAAAGGAAAGAAGGATGGAAGGAAAGATCACAAGCTTTGTCACAAAGCAAAGAAGGATGGAAGGAAAGATCACAAGCTTTGTCACAAAGGAAAGAAGGATGGAAGGAAAGATCACAAGCTTTGTCCCAAAGTAAAGAAGGATGGAAGGTGTGATCACAAGCTTTGTCACAAAGGAAAGAAGGATGGAAGGTGTGATCACAAGCTTTGTCACAAAGGAAAGAAGGATGGAAGGTGTGATCACAAGTTTGTCACAAAGGAAAGAAGGATGGAAGGAAAGGTCACAAGTTTGTCACAAAGGAAAGAAGGATGGAAGGAAAGGTCACAAGTTTGTCACAAAGGAAAGAAGGATGGAAGGAAAGGTCACAAGTTTGTCACAAAGCAAAGAAGGATGGAAGGAAAGATCACAAGCTTTGTCACAAAGGAAAGAAGGATGGAAGGAAAGATCACAAGCTTTGTCACAAAGGAAAGAAGGATGGAAGGTGTGATCACAAGCTTTGTCACAAAGGAAAGAAGGATGGAAGGTGTGGTCACAAGCTTTGTCACAAAGGAAAGAAGGATGGAAGGTGTGATCACAAGCTTTGTCACAAAGGAAAGAAGGATGGAAGGTGTGATCACAAGCTTTGTCACAAAGGAAAGAAGGATGGAAGGAAAGGTCACAAGTTTGTCACAAAGGAAAGAAGGATGGAAGGAAAGGTCACAAGTTTGTCACAAAGGAAAGAAGGATGGAAGGTGTGATCACAAGCTTTGTCACAAAGGAAAGAAGGATGGAAGGTGTGATCACAAGCTTTGTCACAAAGGAAAGAAGGATGGAAGGAAAGGTCACAAGTTTGTCACAAAGGAAAGAAGGATGGAAGGAAAGGTCACAAGTTTGTCACAAAGGAAAGAAGGATGGAAGGAAAGGTCACAAGTTTGTCACAAAGCAAAGAAGGATGGAAGGAAAGATCACAAGTTTGTCACAAAGGAAAGAAGGATGGAAGGAAAGGTCACAAGTTTGTCACAAAGGAAAGAAGGATGGAAGGAAAGATCACAAGCTTTGTCACAAAGGAAAGAAGGATGGAAGGTGTGATCACAAGCTTTGTCACAAAGGAAAGAAGGATGGAAGGTGTGATCACAAGTTTGTCACAAAGGAAAGAAGGATGGAAGGTGTGATCACAAGTTTGTCACAAAGGAAAGAAGGATGGAAGGAAAGGTCACAAGTTTGTCACAAAGGAAAGAAGGATGGAAGGAAAGGTCACAAGTTTGTCACAAAGGAAAGAAGGATGGAAGGAAAGGTCACAAGTTTGTCACAAAGGAAAGAAGGATGGAAGGTGTGATCACAAGCTTTGTCACAAAGGAAAGAAGGATGGAAGGTGTGATCACAAGTTTGTCACAAAGGAAAGAAGGATGGAAGGAAAGGTCACAAGTTTGTCACAAAGGAAAGAAGGATGGAAGGAAAGGTCACAAGTTTGTCACAAAGGAAAGAAGGATGGAAGGAAAGGTCACAAGTTTGTCACAAAGCAAAGAAGGATGGAAGGAAAGATCACAAGCTTTGTCACAAAGGAAAGAAGGATGGAAGGAAAGATCACAAGCTTTGTCCCAAAGGAAAGAAGGATGGAAGGAAAGATCACAAGCTTTGTCACAAAGGAAAGAAGGATGGAAGGTGTGATCACAAGCTTTGTCACAAAGGAAAGAAGGATGGAAGGAAAGGTCACAAGTTTGTCACAAAGGAAAGAAGGATGGAAGGAAAGGTCACAAGTTTGTCACAAAGGAAAGAAGGATGGAAGGTGTGATCACAAGCTTTGTCACAAAGGAAAGAAGGATGGAAGGTGTGATCACAAGCTTTGTCACAAAGGAAAGAAGGATGGAAGGAAAGGTCACAAGTTTGTCACAAAGGAAAGAAGGATGGAAGGAAAGGTCACAAGTTTGTCACAAAGGAAAGAAGGATGGAAGGAAAGGTCACAAGTTTGTCACAAAGCAAAGAAGGATGGAAGGAAAGATCACAAGTTTGTCACAAAGGAAAGAAGGATGGAAGGAAAGGTCACAAGTTTGTCACAAAGGAAAGAAGGATGGAAGGAAAGATCACAAGCTTTGTCACAAAGGAAAGAAGGATGGAAGGTGTGATCACAAGCTTTGTCACAAAGGAAAGAAGGATGGAAGGTGTGGTCACAAGCTTTGTCACAAAGGAAAGAAGGATGGAAGGTGTGATCACAAGCTTTGTCACAAAGGAAAGAAGGATGGAAGGAAAGATCACAAGCTTTGTCACAAAGGAAAGAAGGATGGAAGGTGTGATCACAAGCTTTGTCCCAAAGGAAAGAAGGATGGAAGGAAAGATCACAAGCTTTGTCACAAAGCAAAGAAGGATGGAAGGAAAGGTCACAAGCTTGTCACAAAGCAAAGAAGGATGGAAGGAAAGATCACAGGCTTTGTCACAAAGGAAAGAAGGATGGAAGGAAAGATCACAAGCTTTGTCACAAAGCAAAGAAGGATGGAAGGAAAGATCACAAGCTTGTCACAAAGCAAAGAAGGATGGAAGGTGTGATCACAAGCTTTGTCCCAAAGGAAAGAAGGATGGAAGGAAAGATCACAAGCTTTGTCACAAAGGAAAGAAGGATGGAAGGAAAGATCACAGGCTTTGTCACAAAGGAAAGAAGGATGGAAGGAAAGATCACAAGCTTTGTCACAAAGGAAAGAAGGATGGAAGGTGTGATCACAAGCTTTGTCCCAAAGGAAAGAAGGATGGAAGGAAAGATCACAAGCTTTGTCACAAAGCAAAGAAGGATGGAAGGAAAGGTCACAAGCTTTGTCACAAAGGAAAGAAGGATGGAAGGTGTGATCACAAGCTTTGTCCCAAAGGAAAGAAGGATGGAAGGAAAGATCACAAGCTTTGTCACAAAGCAAAGAAGGATGGAAGGAAAGGTCACAAGCTTGTCACAAAGCAAAGAAGGATGGAAGGTGTGATCACAAGCTTTGTCACAAAGGAAAGAAGGATGGAAGGAAAGATCACAAGCTTTGTCACAAAGCGAAGAAGGATGGAAGGAAAGATCACAGGCTTTGTCACAAAGGAAAGAAGGATGGAAGGAAAGATCACAAGCTTTGTCACAAAGGAAAGAAGGATGGAAGGAAAGGTCACAAGCTTTGTCACAAAGGAAAGAAGGATGGAAGGAAAGGTCACAAGCTTTGTCACAAAGGAAAGAAGGATGGAAGGAAAGGTCACAAGCTTTGTCACAAAGGAAAGAAGGATGGAAGGAAAGGTCACAAGCTTTGTCACAAAGGAAAGAAGGATGGAAGGAAAGGTCACAAGCTTTGTCACAAAGGAAAGAAGGATGGAAGGAAAGATCACAAGCTTTGTCACAAAGGAAAGAAGGATGGAAGGAAAGGTCACAAGCTTTGTCACAAAGGAAAGAAGGATGGAAGGAAAGGTCACAAGCTTTGTCACAAAGGAAAGAAGGATGGAAGGAAAGGTCACAAGCTTTGTCACAAAGGAAAGAAGGATGGAAGGAAAGGTCACAAGCTTTGTCACAAAGGAAAGAAGGATGGAAGGAAAGATCACAAGCTTTGTCACAAAGGAAAGAAGGATGGAAGGAAAGATCACAAGCTTTGTCACAAAGGAAAGAAGGATGGAAGGAAAGATCACAAGCTTTGTCACAAAGGAAAGAAGGATGGAAGGAAAGGTCACAAGTTTGTCACAAAGGAAAGAAGGATGGAAGGTGTGATCACAAGCTTTGTCACAAAGGAAAGAAGGATGGAAGGAAAGGTCACAAGTTTGTCACAAAGGAAAGAAGGATGGAAGGAAAGGTCACAAGTTTGTGACAAAGGAAAGAAGGATGGAAGGAAAGATCACAAGCTTTGTCACAAAGCAAAGAAGGATGGAAGGAAAGATCACAAGCTTTGTCACAAAGGAAAGAAGGATGGAAGGAAAGATCACAAGCTTTGTCACAAAGGAAAGAAGGATGGAAGGAAAGATCACAAGCTTTGTCACAAAGGAAAGAAGGATGGAAGGTGTGATCACAAGCTTTGTCACAAAGGAAAGAAGGATGGAAGGAAAGATCACAAGCTTTGTCACAAAGCAAAGAAGGATGGAAGGAAAGGTCACAAGCTTGTCACAAAGCAAAGAAGGATGGAAGGTGTGATCACAAGCTTTGTCACAAAGGAAAGAAGGATGGAAGGAAAGATCACAAGCTTTGTCACGAAGCAAAGAAGGATGGAAGGTGTGATCACAAGCTTTGTCACAAAGGAAAGAAGGATGGAAGGAAAGATCACAGGCATTGTCACAAAGGAAAGAAGGATGGAAGGAAAGATCACAAGCTTTGTCACAAAGGAAAGAAGGATGGAAGGAAAGGTCACAACTTTGTCACAAAGGAAAGAAGGATGGAAGGAAAGGTCACAAGCTTTGTCACAAAGGAAAGAAGGATGGAAGGAAAGGTCACAAGCTTTGTCACAAAGGAAAGAAGGATGGAAGGAAAGATCACAAGCTTTGTCACAAAGGAAAGAAGGATGGAAGGAAAGGTCACAAGCTTTGTCACAAAGGAAAGAAGGATGGAAGGAAAGGTCACAAGCTTTGTCACAAAGGAAAGAAGGATGGAAGGAAAGGTCACAAGCTTTGTCACAAAGGAAAGAAGGATGGAAGGAAAGGTCACAAGCTTTGTCACAAAGGAAAGAAGGATGGAAGGAAAGATCACAAGCCTTGTCACAAAGGAAAGAAGGATGGAAGGAAAGATCACAAGCTTTGTCACAAAGGAAAGAAGGATGGAAGGAAAGATCACAAGCTTTGTCACAAAGGAAAGAAGGATGGAAGGAAAGGTCACAAGTTTGTCACAAAGGAAAGAAGGATGGAAGGTGTGATCACAAGCTTTGTCACAAAGGAAAGAAGGATGGAAGGAAAGGTCACAAGTTTGTCACAAAGGAAAGAAGGATGGAAGGAAAGGTCACAAGTTTGTGACAAAGGAAAGAAGGATGGAAGGTGTGATCACAAGCTTTGTCACAAAGGAAAGAAGGATGGAAGGAAAGATCACAAGCTTTGTCACAAAGCAAAGAAGGATGGAAGGAAAGGTCACAAGCTTGTCACAAAGCAAAGAAGGATGGAAGGAAAGATCACGAGCTTTGTCACAAAGGAAAGAAGGATGGAAGGTGTGATCACAAGCTTTGTCACAAAGGAAAGAAGGATGGAAGGTGTGATCACAAGCTTTGTCACAAAGGAAAGAAGGATGGAAGGAAAGGTCACAAGCTTTGTCACAAAGGAAAGAAGGATGGAAGGAAAGGTCACAAGCTTTGTCACAAAGGAAAGAAGGATGGAAGGAAAGATCACAAGCTTTGTCACAAAGGAAAGAAGGATGGAAGGAAAGGTCACAAGCTTTGTCACAAAGGAAAGAAGGATGGAAGGAAAGGTCACAAGCTTTGTCACAAAGGAAAGAAGGATGGAAGGAAAGGTCACAAGCTTTGTCACAAAGGAAAGAAGGATGGAAGGAAAGGTCACAAGCTTTGTCACAAAGGAAAGAAGGATGGAAGGAAAGATCACAAGCCTTGTCACAAAGGAAAGAAGGATGGAAGGAAAGATCACAAGCTTTGTCACAAAGGAAAGAAGGATGGAAGGAAAGATCACAAGCTTTGTCACAAAGGAAAGAAGGATGGAAGGAAAGGTCACAAGTTTGTCACAAAGGAAAGAAGGATGGAAGGTGTGATCACAAGCTTTGTCACAAAGGAAAGAAGGATGGAAGGAAAGGTCACAAGTTTGTCACAAAGGAAAGAAGGATGGAAGGAAAGGTCACAAGTTTGTGACAAAGGAAAGAAGGATGGAAGGAAAGATCACAAGCTTTGTCACAAAGGAAAGAAGGATGGAAGGAAAGATCACAAGCTTTGTCACAAAGGAAAGAAGGATGGAAGGAAAGATCACAAGCTTTGTCACAAAGGAAAGAAGGATGGAAGGAAAGATCACAAGCTTTGTCACAAAGGAAAGAAGGATGGAAGGAAAGATCACAAGCTTTGTCACAAAGTAAAGAAGGATGGAAGGAAAGATCACAAGCTTTGTCACAAAGGAAAGAAGGATGGAAGGAAAGATCACAAGCTTTGTCACAAAGCAAAGAAGGATGGAAGGAAAGATCACAAGCTTTGTCACAAAGGAAAGAAGGATGGAAGGAAAGATCACAAGCTTTGTCCCAAAGGAAAGAAGGATGGAAGGAAAGATCACAAGCTTTGTCCCAAAGGAAAGAAGGATGGAAGGAAAGATCACAAGCTTTGTCACAAAGGAAAGAAGGATGGAAGGTGTGATCACAAGCTTTGTCACAAAGGAAAGAAGGATGGAAGGAAAGATCACAAGCTTTGTCACAAAGCAAAGAAGGATGGAAGGAAAGGTCACAAGCTTGTCACAAAGCAAAGAAGGATGGAAGGAAAGATCACGAGCTTTGTCACAAAGGAAAGAAGGATGGAAGGTGTGATCACAAGCTTTGTCACAAAGGAAAGAAGGATGGAAGGTGTGATCACAAGCTTTGTCACAAAGGAAAGAAGGATGGAAGGAAAGATCACAAGCTTTGTCACAAAGCAAAGAAGGATGGAAGGAAAGGTCACAAGCTTGTCACAAAGCAAAGAAGGATGGAAGGTGTGATCACAAGCTTTGTCACAAAGGAAAGAAGGATGGAAGGAAAGATCACAGGCTTTGTCACAAAGGAAAGAAGGATGGAAGGAAAGATCACAAGCTTTGTCACAAAGGAAAGAAGGATGGAAGGAAAGGTCACAAGCTTTGTCACAAAGGAAAGAAGGATGGAAGGAAAGGTCACAAGCTTTGTCACAAAGGAAAGCAGGATGGAAGGAAAGGTCACAAGCTTTGTCACAAAGGAAAGAAGGATGGAAGGAAAGATCACAAGCTTTGTCACAAAGGAAAGAAGGATGGAAGGAAAGGTCACAAGCTTTGTCACAAAGGAAAGAAGGATGGAAGGAAAGGTCACAAGCTTTGTCACAAAGGAAAGAAGGATGGAAGGAAAGGTCACAAGCTTTGTCACAAAGGAAAGAAGGATGGAAGGAAAGATCACAAGCTTTGTCACAAAGGAAAGAAGGATGGAAGGAAAGATCACAAGCTTTGTCACAAAGGAAAGAAGGATGGAAGGAAAGATCACAAGCTTTGTCACAAAGGAAAGAAGGATGGAAGGAAAGGTCACAAGTTTGTCACAAAGGAAAGAAGGATGGAAGGTGTGATCACAAGCTTTGTCACAAAGGAAAGAAGGATGGAAGGAAAGGTCACAAGTTTGTCACAAAGGAAAGAAGGATGGAAGGAAAGGTCACAAGTTTGTGACAAAGGAAAGAAGGATGGAAGGAAAGATCACAAGCTTTGTCACAAAGGAAAGAAGGATGGAAGGTGTGATCACAAGCTTTGTCACAAAGGAAAGAAGGATGGAAGGAAAGATCACAAGCTTTGTCACAAAGGAAAGAAGGATGGAAGGAAAGATCACAAGCTTTGTCACAAAGTAAAGAAGGATGGAAGGAAAGATCACAAGCTTTGTCACAAAGGAAAGAAGGATGGAAGGAAAGATCACAAGCTTTGTCCCAAAAGAAAGAAGGATGGAAGGAAAGATCACAAGCTTTGTCCCAAAGGAAAGAAGGATGGAAGGAAAGATCACAAGCTTTGTCCCAAAGGAAAGAAGGATGGAAGGAAAGATCACAAGCTTTGTCCCAAAGGAAAGAAGGATGGAAGGAAAGATCACAAGCTTTGTCACAAAGGAAAGAAGGATGGAAGGTGTGATCACAAGCTTTGTCCCAAAGGAAAGAAGGATGGAAGGAAAGATCACAAGCTTTGTCACAAAGGAAAGAAGGATGGAAGGTGTGATCACAAGCTTTGTCCCAAAGGAAAGAAGGATGGAAGGAAAGATCACAAGCTTTGTCACAAAGGAAAGAAGGATGGAAGGAAAGATCACAAGCTTTGACCCAAAGGAAAGAAGGATGGAAGGTGTGATCACAAGCTTTGTCCCAAAGGAAAGAAGGATGGAAGGAAAGATCACAAGCTTTGTCACAAAGGAAAGAAGGATGGAAGGTGTGATCACAAGCTTTGTCCCAAAGGAAAGAAGGATGGAAGGAAAGATCACAAGCTTTGTCACAAAGGAAAGAAGGATGGAAGGAAAGATCACAAGCTTTGACCCAAAGGAAAGAAGGATGGAAGGAAAGATCACAAGCTTTGTCCCAAAGGAAAGAAGGATGGAAGGAAAGATCACAAGCTTTGTCCCAAAGGAAAGAAGGATGGAAGGAAAGATCACAAGCTTTGTCACAAAGGAAAGAAGGATGGAAGGAAAGATCACAAGCTTTGTCCCAAAGGAAAGAAGGATGGAAGGAAAGATCACAAGCTTTGTCCCAAAGGAAAGAAGGATGGAAGGAAAGATCACAAGCTTTGTCACAAAGGAAAGAAGGATGGAAGGAAAGATCACAAGCTTTGTCACAAAGGAAAGAAGGATGTAAGGAAAGATCACAAGCTTTGTCCGAAAGGAAAGAAGGATGGAAGGAAAGATCACAAGCTTTGTCCCAAAGGAAAGAAGGATGGAAGGAAAGATCACAAGCTTTGTCCCAAAGGAAAGAAGGATGGAAGGAAAGATCACAAGCTTTGTCCCAAAGGAAAGAAGGATGGAAGGAAAGATCACAAGCTTTGTCCCAAAGGAAAGAAGGATGGAAGGAAAGATCACAAGCTTTGTCACAAAGGAAAGAAGGATGGAAGGAAAGATCACAAGCTTTGTCACAAAGGAAAGAAGGATGGAAGGAAAGATCACAAGCTTTGTCCCAAAGGAAAGAAGGATGGAAGGAAAGATCACAAGCTTTGTCACAAAGGAAAGAAGGATGGAAGGAAAGATCACAAGCTTTGTCCCAAAGGAAAGAAGGATGGAAGGAAAGATCACAAGCTTTGTCACAAAGGAAAGAAGGATGGAAGGTGTGATCACAAGCTTTGTCCCAAAGGAAAGAAGGATGGAAGGAAAGATCACAAGCTTTGTCCCAAAGGAAAGAAGGATGGAAGGAAAGATCACAGGCTTTGTCACAAAGGAAAGAAGGATGGAAGGTGTGATCACAAGCTTTGTCACAAAGGAAAGAAGGATGGAAGGAAAGGTCACAAGTTTGTCACAAAGGAAAGAAGGATGGAAGGAAAGGTCACAAGTTTGTCACAAAGGAAAGAAGGATGGAAGGAAAGGTCACAAGTTTGTCACAAAGGAAAGAAGGATGGAAGGAAAGGTCACAAGTTTGTCACAAAGGAAAGAAGGATGGAAGGAAAGATCACAAGCTTTGTCACAAAGGAAAGAAGGATGGCAGGAAAGGTCACAAGTTTGTCACAAAGGAAAGAAGGATGGAAGGAAAGGTCACAACTTTGTCACAAAGGAAAGAAGGATGGAAGGAAAGGTCACAAGTTTGTCACAAAGCAAAGAAGGATGGAAGGAAAGATCACAAGCTTTGTCACAAAGGAAAGAAGGATGGAAGGAAAGATCACAAGCTTTGTCCCAAAGGAAAGAAGGATGGAAGGAAAGATCACAAGCTTTGTCACAAAGGAAAGAAGGATGGAAGGTGTGATCACAAGCTTTGTCACAAAGGAAAGAAGGATGGAAGGAAAGGTCACAAGTTTGTCACAAAGGAAAGAAGGATGGAAGGAAAGGTCACAAGTTTGTCACAAAGGAAAGAAGGATGGAAAGAAAGGTTAGAAGTTTGTCACAAAGCAAAGAAGGATGGAAGGAAAGATCACAAGCTTTGTCACAAAGGAAAGAAGGATGGAAGGAAAGATCACAAGCTTTGTCCCAAAGGAAAGAAGGATGGAAGGAAAGATCACAAGCTTTGTCACAAAGGAAAGAAGGATGGAAGGTGTGATCACAAGCTTTGTCACAAAGGAAAGAAGGATGGAAGGAAAGATCACAAGCTTTGTCACAAAGCAAAGAAGGATGGAAGGAAAGATCACAAGCTTTGTCACAAAGGAAAGAAGGATGGAAGGAAAGATCACAAGCTTTGTCACAAAGGAAAGAAGGATGTAAGGAAAGATCACAAGCTTTGTCCGAAAGGAAAGAAGGATGGAAGGAAAGATCACAAGCTTTGTCCCAAAGGAAAGAAGGATGGAAGGAAAGATCACAAGCTTTGTCCCAAAGGAAAGAAGGATGGAAGGAAAGATCACAAGCTTTGTCCCAAAGGAAAGAAGGATGGAAGGAAAGATCACAAGCTTTGTCACAAAGGAAAGAAGGATGGAAGGAAAGATCACAAGCTTTGTCACAAAGGAAAGAAGGATGGAAGGAAAGATCACAAGCTTTGTCACAAAGGAAAGAAGGATGGAAGGAAAGATCACAAGCTTTGTCCCAAAGGAAAGAAGGATGGAAGGAAAGATCACAAGCTTTGTCACAAAGGAAAGAAGGATGGAAGGAAAGATCACAAGCTTTGTCCCAAAGGAAAGAAGGATGGAAGGAAAGATCACAAGCTTTGTCACAAAGGAAAGAAGGATGGAAGGTGTGATCACAAGCTTTGTCCCAAAGGAAAGAAGGATGGAAGGAAAGATCACAAGCTTTGTCCCAAAGGAAAGAAGGATGGAAGGAAAGATCACAGGCTTTGTCACAAAGGAAAGAAGGATGGAAGGTGTGATCACAAGCTTTGTCACAAAGGAAAGAAGGATGGAAGGAAAGGTCACAAGTTTGTCACAAAGGAAAGAAGGATGGAAGGAAAGGTCACAAGTTTGTCACAAAGGAAAGAAGGATGGAAGGAAAGGTCACAAGTTTGTCACAAAGGAAAGAAGGATGGAAGGAAAGGTCACAAGTTTGTCACAAAGGAAAGAAGGATGGAAGGTGTGATCACAAGCTTTGTCACAAAGGAAAGAAGGATGGCAGGAAAGGTCACAAGTTTGTCACAAAGGAAAGAAGGATGGAAGGAAAGGTCACAACTTTGTCACAAAGGAAAGAAGGATGGAAGGAAAGGTCACAAGTTTGTCACAAAGCAAAGAAGGATGGAAGGAAAGATCACAAGCTTTGTCACAAAGGAAAGAAGGATGGAAGGAAAGATCACAAGCTTTGTCCCAAAGGAAAGAAGGATGGAAGGAAAGATCACAAGCTTTGTCACAAAGGAAAGAAGGATGGAAGGTGTGATCACAAGCTTTGTCACAAAGGAAAGAAGGATGGAAGGTGTGATCACAAGCTTTGTCACAAAGGAAAGAAGGATGGAAGGAAAGGTCACAAGTTTGTCACAAAGGAAAGAAGGATGGAAGGAAAGGTCACAAGTTTGTCACAAAGGAAAGAAGGATGGAAAGAAAGGTTAGAAGTTTGTCACAAAGCAAAGAAGGATGGAAGGAAAGATCACAAGCTTTGTCACAAAGGAAAGAAGGATGGAAGGAAAGATCACAAGCTTTGTCCCAAAGGAAAGAAGGATGGAAGGAAAGATCACAAGCTTTGTCACAAAGGAAAGAAGGATGGAAGGTGTGATCACAAGCTTTGTCACAAAGGAAAGAAGGATGGAAGGAAAGATCACAAGCTTTGTCACAAAGCAAAGAAGGATGGAAGGAAAGATCACAAGCTTTGTCACAAAGGAAAGAAGGATGGAAGGTGTGATCACAAGCTTTGTCACAAAGGAAAGAAGGATGGAAGGAAAGATCACAAGCTTTGTCCCAAAGGAAAGAAGGATGGAAGGAAAGATCACAAGCTTTGTCACAAAGGAAAGAAGGATGGAAGGAAAGATCACAAGCTTTGTCACAAAGGAAAGAAGGATGGAAGGAAAGATCACAGGCTTTGTCACAAAGGAAAGAAGGATGGAAGGAAAGATCACAAGCTTTGTCACAAAGCAAAGAAGGATGGAAGGAAAGGTCACAAGCTTTGTCACAAAGGAAAGAAGGATGGAAGGAAAGATCACAAGCTTTGTCACAAAGCAAAGAAGGATGGAAGGAAAGGTCACAAGCTTTGTCACAAAGGAAAGAAGGATGGAAGGTGTGATCACAAGCTTTGTCACAAAGGAAAGAAGGATGGAAGGAAAGATCACAGGCTTTGTCCCAAAGGAAAGAAGGATGGAAGGAAAGATCACAAGCTTTGTCCCAAAGGAAAGAAGGATGGAAGGAAAGATCACAGGCTTTGTCACAAAGTAAAGAAGGATGGAAGGAAAGATCACAGGCTTTGTCACAAAGCAAAGAAGGATGGAAGGTGTGATCACAAGCTTTGTCACAAAGGAAAGAAGGATGGAAGGAAAGATCACAAGCTTTGTCCCAAAGGAAAGAAGGATGGAAGGAAAGATCACAGGCTTTGTCCCAAAGGAAAGAAGGATGGAAGGTGTGATCACAAGCTTTGTCACAAAATAAAGAAGGATGGAAGGTGTGATCACAAGCTTTGTCACAAAGGAAAGAAGGATGGAAGGAAAGATCACAAGCTTTGTCACAAAGGAAAGAAGGATGGAAGGAAAGATCACAAGCTTTGTCCCAAAGGAAAGAAGGATGGAAGGTGTGATCACAAGCTTTGTCACAAAGGAAAGAAGGATGGAAGGAAAGGTCACAAGCTTTGTCACAAAGGAAAGAAGGATGGAAGGAAAGGTCACAAGCTTTGTCACAAAGGAAAGAAGGATGGAAGGAAAGGTCACAAGCTTTGTCACAAAGGAAAGAAGGATGGAAGGTGTGATCACAAGCTTTTTCACAAAGGAAAGAAGGATGGAAGGAAAGATCACAAGCTTTGTCACAAAGGAAAGAAGGATGGAAGGTGTGATCACAAGCTTTGTCACAAAGGAAAGAAGGATGGAAGGAAAGGTCACAAGCTTTGTCACAAAGGAAAGAAGGATGGAAGGTGTGATCACAAGCTTTGTCCCAAAGGAAAGAAGGATGGAAGGAAAGATCACAAGCTTTGTCCCAAAGGAAAGAAGGATGGAAGGAAAGATCACAAGCTTTGTCACAAAGGAAAGAAGGATGGAAGGAAAGATCACAGGCTTTGTCACAAAGGAAAGAAGGATGGAAGGAAAGATCACAAGCTTTGTCACAAAGCAAAGAAGGATGGAAGGAAAGGTCACAAGCTTTGTCACAAAGGAAAGAAGGATGGAAGGAAAGATCACAAGCTTTGTCACAAAGCAAAGAAGGATGGAAGGTGTGATCACAAGCTTTGTCACAAAGGAAAGAAGGATGGAAGGAAAGGTCACAAGCTTTGTCACAAAGGAAAGAAGGATGGAAGGAAAGGTCACAAGCTTTGTCAAAAAGGAAAGAAGGAAGGAAGGAAAGATCACAAGCTTTGTCACAAAGGAAAGAAGGATGGAAGGAAAGATCACAAGCTTTGTCACCAAGGAAAGAAGGATGGAAGGAAAGATCACAAGCTTTGTCACAAAGCAAAGAAGGATGGAAGGAAAGATCACAAGATTTGTCACAAAGGAAAGAAGGATGGAAGGAAAGATCACAAGCTTTGTCACAAAGCAAAGAAGGATGGAAGGTGTGGTCACAAGCTTTGTCACAAAGGAAAGAAGGATGGAAGGAAAGATCACAAGCTTTGTCACAAAGGAAAGAAGGATGGAAGGAAAGATCACAAGCTTTGTCACAAAGCAAAGAAGGATGGAAGGTGTGGTCACAAGCTTTGTCACAAAGGAAAGAAGGATGGAAGGAAAGATCACAAGCTTTGTCACAAAGGAAAGAAGGATGGAAGGAAAGATCACAGGCTTTGTCACAAAGGAAAGAAGGATGGAAGGAAAGATCACAAGCTTTGTCACAAAGCAAAGAAGGATGGAAGGTGTGGTCACAAGCTTTGTCACAAAGGAAAGAAGGATGGAAGGAAAGATCACAAGCTTTGTCACAAAGCAAAGAAGGATGGAAGGAAAGGTCACAAGCTTTGTCACAAAGGAAAGAAGGATGGAAGGTGTGATCACAAGCTTTGTCACAAAGGAAAGAAGGATGGAAGGTGTGATCACAAGCTTTGTCACAAAGGAAAGAAGGATGGAAGGAAAGATCACAAGCTTTGTCACAAAGCAAAGAAGGATGGAAGGAAAGGTCACAAGCTTTGTCACAAAGGAAAGAAGGATGGAAGGTGTGATCACAAGCTTTGTCACAAAGGAAAGAAGGATGGAAGGAAAGATCACAAGCTTTGTCACAAAGCAAAGAAGGATGGAAGGAAAGGTCACAAGCTTTGTCACAAAGCAAAGAAGGATGGAAGGTGTGATCACAAGCTTTGTCACAAAGGAAAGAAGGAGGGAAAGAAAGATCACAAGCTTTGTCACAAAGGAAAGAAGGATGGAAGGAAAGATCACAGGCTTTGTCACAAAGCAAAGAAGGATGGAAGGAAAGGTCACAAGCTTTGTCACAAAGGAAAGAAGGATGGAAGGTGTGATCACAAGCTTTGTCACAAAGGAAAGAAGGATGGAAGGTGTGATCACAAGCTTTGTCACAAAGGAAAGAAGGATGGAAGGAAAGATCACGAGCTTTGTCACAAAGGAAAGAAGGATGGAAGGAAAGATCACAAGCTTTGTCACAAAGGAAAGAAGGATGGAAGGAAAGATCACAGGCTTTGTCACAAAGGAAAGAAGGATGGAAGGAAAGGTCACAAGCTTTGTCACAAAGCAAAGAAGGATGGAAGGAAAGGTCACAAGCTTTGTCACAAAGGAAAGAAGGATGGAAGGAAAGGTCACAAGCTTTGTCACAAAGGAAAGAAGGATGGAAGGAAAGGTCACAAGCTTTGTCACAAAGGAAAGAAGGATGGAAGGAAAGATCACAAGCTTTGTCACAAAGGAAAGAAGGATGGAAGGTGTGATCACAAGCTTTGTCACAAAGGAAAGAAGGATGGAAGGAAAGGTCACAAGTTTGTCACAAAGGAAAGAAGGATGGAAGGTGTGATCACAAGCTTTGTCACAAAGGAAAGAAGGATGGAAGGAAAGGTCACAAGTTTGTCACAAAGGAAAGAAGGATGGAAGGAAAGGTCACAAGTTTGTGACAAAGGAAAGAAGGATGGAAGGAAAGATCACAACCTTTGTCACAAAGGAAAGAAGGATGGAAGGAAAGATCACAACCTTTGTCCCAAAGGAAAGAAGGATGGAAGGAAAGATCACAACCTTTGTCCCAAAGGAAAGAAGGATGGAAGGAAAGATCACAAGCTTTGTCACAAAGGAAAGAAGGATGGAAGGAAAGATCACAACCTTTGTCCCAAAGGAAAGAAGGATGGAAGGAAAGATCACAAGCTTTGTCCCAAAGGAAAGAAGGATGGAAGGAAAGATCACAAGCTTTGTCCCAAAGGAAAGAAGGATGGAAGGAAAGATCACAAGCTTTGTCACAAAGGAAAGAAGGATGGAAGGAAAGATCACAACCTTTGTCCCAAAGGAAAGAAGGATGGAAGGAAAGATCACAAGCTTTGTCACAAAGGAAAGAAGGATGGAAGGTGTGATCACAAGCTTTGTCCCAAAGGAAAGAAGGATGGAAGGAAAGGTCAAAAGCTTTGTCACAAAGGAAAGAAGGATGGAAGGTGTGATCACAAGCTTTGTCCCAAAGGAAAGAAGGATGGAAGGAAAGATCACAAGCTTTGTCCCAAAGGAAAGAAGGATGGAAGGAAAGATCACAAGCTTTGTCACAAAGCAAAGAAGGATGGAAGGAAAGGTCACAAGCTTTGTCACAAAGGAAAGAAGGATGGAAGGTGTGATCACAAGCTTTGTCCCAAAGGAAAGAAGGATGGAAGGAAAGATCACAAGCTTTGTCACAAAGCAAAGAAGGATGGAAGGTGTGATCACAAGCTTTGTCACAAAGGAAAGAAGGATGGAAGGTGTGATCACAAGCTTTGTCACAAAGCAAAGAAGGATGGAAGGTGTGATCACAAGCTTTGTCACAAAGGAAAGAAGGATGGAAGGAAAGATCACAAGCTTTGTCACAAAGGAAAGAAGGATGGAAGGTGTGATCACAAGCTTTGTCACAAAGGAAAGAAGGATGGAAGGAAAGGTCACAAGCTTTGTCACAAAGGAAAGAAGGATGGAAGGAAAGATCACAAGCTTTGTCACAAAGGAAAGAAGGATGGAAGGTGTGATCACAAGCTTTGTCACAAAGGAAAGAAGGATGGAAGGAAAGGTCACAAGTTTGTCACAAAGGAAAGAAGGATGGAAGGTGTGATCACAAGCTTTGTCACAAAGGAAAGAAGGATGGAAGGAAAGGTCACAAGTTTGTCACAAAGGAAAGAAGGATGGAAGGAAAGGTCACAAGTTTGTGACAAAGGAAAGAAGGATGGAAGGAAAGATCACAAGCTTTGTCACAAAGGAAAGAAGGATGGAAGGAAAGATCACAAGCTTTGTCACAAAGGAAAGAAGGATGGAAGGAAAGATCACAAGCTTTGTCCCAAAGGAAAGAAGGATGGAAGGAAAGATCACAAGCTTTGTCACAAAGGAAAGAAGGATGGAAGGTGTGATCACAAGCTTTGTCCCAAAGGAAAGAAGGATGGAAGGAAAGGTCACAAGCTTTGTCACAAAGGAAAGAAGGATGGAAGGTGTGATCACAAGCTTTGTCCCAAAGGAAAGAAGGATGGAAGGTGTGATCACAAGCTTTGTCCCAAAGGAAAGAAGGATGGAAGGAAAGATCACAAGCTTTGTCACAAAGCAAAGAAGGATGGAAGGAAAGGTCACAAGCTTTGTCACAAAGGAAAGAAGGATGGAAGGTGTGATCACAAGCTTTGTCACAAAGCAAAGAAGGATGGAAGGTGTGATCACAAGCTTTGTCACAAAGGAAAGAAGGATGGAAGGTGTGATCACAAGCTTTGTCCCAAAGGAAAGAAGGATGGAAGGTGTGATCACAAGCTTTGTCACAAAGGAAAGAAGGATGGAAGGTGTGATCACAAGCTTTGTCACAAAGCAAAGAAGGATGGAAGGTGTGATCACAAGCTTTGTCCCAAAGGAAAGAAGGATGGAAGGTGTGATCACAAGCTTTGTCACAAAGCAAAGAAGGATGGAAGGTGTGATCACAAGCTTTGTCACAAAGCAAAGAAGGATGGAAGGTGTGATCACAAGCTTTGTCCCAAAGGAAAGAAGGATGGAAGGTGTGATCACAAGCTTTGTCACAAAGGAAAGAAGGATGGAAGGTGTGATCACAAGCTTTGTCACAAAGGAAAGAAGGATGGAAGGAAAGATCACAGGCTTTGTCACAAAGGAAAGAAGGATGGAAGGAAAGATCACAAGCTTTGTCACAAAGGAAAGAAGGATGGAAGGAAAGGTCACAAGCTTTGTCACAAAGGAAAGAAGGATGGAAGGTGTGATCACAAGCTTTGTCACAAAGGAAAGAAGGATGGAAGGAAAGATCACAAGCTTTGTCACAAAGGAAAGAAGGATGGAAGGTGTGATCACAAGCTTTGTCCCAAAGGAAAGAAGGATGGAAGGAAAGATCACAAGCTTTGTCACAAAGCAAAGAAGGATGGAAGGAAAGATCACAAGCTTTGTCACAAAGGAAAGAAGGATGGAAGGAAAGGTCACAAGCTTTGTCACAAAGGAAAGAAGGATGGAAGGAAAGATCACAGGCTTTGTCACAAAGCAAAGAAGGATGGAAGGAAAGATCACAAGCTTTGTCACAAAGGAAAGAAGGATGGAAGGAAAGGTCACAAGCTTTGTCACAAAGGAAAGAAGGATGGAAGGAAAGATCACAGGCTTTGTCACAAAGCAAAGAAGGATGGAAGGAAAGATCACAAGCTTTGTCACAAAGGAAAGAAGGATGGAAGGAAAGGTCACAAGCTTTGTCACAAAGGAAAGAAGGATGGAAGGAAAGGTCACAAGCTTTGTCACAAAGGAAAGAAGGATGGAAGGAAAGGTCACAAGCTTTGTCACAAAGGAAAGAAGGATGGAAGGAAAGATCACAAGCTTTGTCACAAAGGAAAGAAGGATGGAAGGAAAGATCACAGGCTTTGTCACAAAGGAAAGAAGGATGGAAGGAAAGGTCACAAGCTTTGTCACAAAGGAAAGAAGGATGGAAGGAAAGGTCACAAGCTTTGTCACAAAGGAAAGAAGGATGGAAGGAAAGGTCACAAGCTTTGTCACAAAGGAAAGAAGGATGGAAGGAAAGGTCACAAGCTTTGTCACAAAGGAAAGAAGGATGGAAGGTGTGATCACAAGCTTTGTCACAAAGGAAAGAAGGATGGAAGGAAAGATCACAAGCTTTGTCACAAAGGAAAGAAGGATGGAAGGAAAGGTCACAAGCTTTGTCACAAAGGAAAGAAGGATGGAAGGAAAGGTCACAAGCTTTGTCACAAAGGAAAGAAGGATGGAAGGAAAGGTCACAAGCTTTGTCACAAAGGAAAGAAGGATGGAAGGAAAGATCACAGGCTTTGTCACAAAGGAAAGAAGGATGGAAGGAAAGGTCACAAGCTTTGTCACAAAGGAAAGAAGGATGGAAGGAAAGGTCAAAAGCTTTGTCACAAAGGAAAGAAGGATGGAAGGAAAGGTCACAAGCTTTGTCACAAAGGAAAGAAGGATGGAAGGAAAGGTCACAAGCTTTGTCACAAAGGAAAGAAGGATGGAAGGTGTGATCACAAGCTTTGTCACAAAGGAAAGAAGGATGGAAGGAAAGGTCACAAGCTTTGTCACAAAGGAAAGAAGGATGGAAGGAAAGGTCACAAGCTTTGTCACAAAGGAAAGAAGGATGGAAGGAAAGGTCACAAGCTTTGTCACAAAGGAAAGAAGGATGGAAGGAAAGGTCACAAGCTTTGTCACAAAGGAAAGAAGGATGGAAGGAAAGGTCACAAGCTTTGTCACAAAGGAAAGAAGGATGGAAGGAAAGATCACAAGCTTTGTCCCAAAGGAAAGAAGGATGGAAGGAAAGGTCACAAGCTTTGTCACAAAGGAAAGAAGGATGGAAGGAAAGGTCACAAGCTTTGTCACAAAGGAAAGAAGGATGGAAGGAAAGGTCACAAGCTTTGTCACAAAGGAAAGAAGGATGGAAGGAAAGGTCACAAGCTTTGTCACAAAGGAAAGAAGGATGGAAGGAAAGGTCACAAGCTTTGTCCCAAAGGAAAGAAGGATGGAAGGTGTGATCACAAGCTTTGTCACAAAGGAAAGAAGGATGGAAGGAAAGGTCACAAGTTTGTCACAAAGGAAAGAAGGATGGAAGGAAAGGTCACAAGCTTTGTCACAAAGGAAAGAAGGATGGAAGGAAAGGTCACAAGTTTGTCACAAAGGAAAGAAGGATGGAAGGAAAGGTCACAAGTTTGTGACAAAGGAAAGAAGGATGGAAGGAAAGATCACAAGCTTTGTCACAAAGGAAAGAAGGATGGAAGGAAAGATCACAAGCTTTGTCACAAAGGAAAGAAGGATGGAAGGAAAGATCACAACCTTTGTCCCAAAGGAAAGAAGGATGGAAGGAAAGATCACAAGCTTTGTCCCAAAGGAAAGAAGGATGGAAGGAAAGATCACAAGCTTTGTCCCAAAGGAAAGAAGGATGGAAGGAAAGATCACAAGCTTTGTCACAAAGGAAAGAAGGATGGAAGGAAAGATCACAAGCTTTGTCACAAAGGAAAGAAGGATGGAAGGAAAGATCACAAGCTTTGTCACAAAGTAAAGAAGGATGGAAGGAAAGATCACAACCTTTGTCCCAAAGGAAAGAAGGATGGAAGGAAAGATCACAAGCTTTGTCCCAAAGGAAAGAAGGATGGAAGGAAAGATCACAAGCTTTGTCCCAAAGGAAAGAAGGATGGAAGGAAAGATCACAAGCTTTGTCACAAAGGAAAGAAGGATGGAAGGTGTGATCACAAGCTTTGTCACAAAGGAAAGAAGGATGGAAGGTGTGATCACAAGCTTTGTCCCAAAGGAAAGAAGGATGGAAGGAAAGATCACAAGCTTTGTCACAAAGGAAAGAAGGATGGAAGGAAAGATCACAACCTTTGTCCCAAAGGAAAGAAGGATGGAAGGAAAGATCACAAGCTTTGTCACAAAGGAAAGAAGGATGGAAGGTGTGATCACAAGCTTTGTCCCAAAGGAAAGAAGGATGGAAGGAAAGGTCACAAGCTTTGTCACAAAGGAAAGAAGGATGGAAGGTGTGATCACAAGCTTTGTCCCAAAGGAAAGAAGGATGGAAGGAAAGATCACAAGCTTTGTCACAAAGCAAAGAAGGATGGAAGGAAAGGTCACAAGCTTTGTCACAAAGGAAAGAAGGATGGAAGGTGTGATCACAAGCTTTGTCCCAAAGGAAAGAAGGATGGAAGGAAAGATCACAAGCTTTGTCACAAAGCAAAGAAGGATGGAAGGAAAGGTCACAAGCTTTGTCACAAAGGAAAGAAGGATGGAAGGAAAGATCACAGGCTTTGTCACAAAGCAAAGAAGGATGGAAGGAAAGATCACAAGCTTTGTCACAAAGGAAAGAAGGATGGAAGGAAAGGTCACAAGCTTTGTCACAAAGGAAAGAAGGATGGAAGGAAAGGTCACAAGCTTTGTCACAAAGGAAAGAAGGATGGAAGGAAAGGTCACAAGCTTTGTCACAAAGGAAAGAAGGATGGAAGGAAAGATCACAAGCTTTGTCACAAAGGAAAGAAGGATGGAAGGAAAGATCACAGGCTTTGTCACAAAGGAAAGAAGGATGGAAGGAAAGGTCACAAGCTTTGTCACAAAGGAAAGAAGGATGGAAGGAAAGGTCACAAGCTTTGTCACAAAGGAAAGAAGGATGGAAGGAAAGGTCACAAGCTTTGTCACAAAGGAAAGAAGGATGGAAGGAAAGGTCACAAGCTTTGTCACAAAGGAAAGAAGGATGGAAGGTGTGATCACAAGCTTTGTCACAAAGGAAAGAAGGATGGAAGGAAAGATCACAAGCTTTGTCACAAAGGAAAGAAGGATGGAAGGAAAGGTCACAAGCTTTGTCACAAAGGAAAGAAGGATGGAAGGAAAGGTCACAAGCTTTGTCACAAAGGAAAGAAGGATGGAAGGAAAGGTCACAAGCTTTGTCACAAAGGAAAGAAGGATGGAAGGAAAGATCACAGGCTTTGTCACAAAGGAAAGAAGGATGGAAGGAAAGGTCACAAGCTTTGTCACAAAGGAAAGAAGGATGGAAGGAAAGGTCAAAAGCTTTGTCACAAAGGAAAGAAGGATGGAAGGAAAGGTCACAAGCTTTGTCACAAAGGAAAGAAGGATGGAAGGAAAGGTCACAAGCTTTGTCACAAAGGAAAGAAGGATGGAAGGAAAGGTCACAAGCTTTGTCACAAAGGAAAGAAGGATGGAAGGTGTGATCACAAGCTTTGTCACAAAGGAAAGAAGGATGGAAGGAAAGGTCACAAGCTTTGTCACAAAGGAAAGAAGGATGGAAGGAAAGGTCACAAGCTTTGTCACAAAGGAAAGAAGGATGGAAGGAAAGGTCACAAGCTTTGTCACAAAGGAAAGAAGGATGGAAGGAAAGGTCACAAGCTTTGTCACAAAGGAAAGAAGGATGGAAGGAAAGATCACAAGCTTTGTCACAAAGGAAAGAAGGATGGAAGGAAAGGTCACAAGTTTGTCACAAAGGAAAGAAGGATGGAAGGAAAGGTCACAAGCTTTGTCACAAAGGAAAGAAGGATGGAAGGAAAGGTCACAAGTTTGTCACAAAGGAAAGAAGGATGGAAGGAAAGGTCACAAGTTTGTGACAAAGGAAAGAAGGATGGAAGGAAAGATCACAAGCTTTGTCACAAAGGAAAGAAGGATGGAAGGAAAGATCACAAGATTTGTCACAAAGGAAAGAAGGATGGAAGGAAAGATCACAACCTTTGTCCCAAAGGAAAGAAGGATGGAAGGAAAGATCACAAGCTTTGTCCCAAAGGAAAGAAGGATGGAAGGAAAGATCACAAGCTTTGTCCCAAAGGAAAGAAGGATGGAAGGAAAGATCACAAGCTTTGTCACAAAGGAAAGAAGGATGGAAGGAAAGATCACAAGCTTTGTCACAAAGTAAAGAAGGATGGAAGGAAAGATCACAAGCTTTGTCACAAAGTAAAGAAGGATGGAAGGAAAGATCACAAGCTTTGTCACAAAGGAAAGAAGGATGGAAGGAAAGATCACAAGCTTTGTCACAAAGGAAAGAAGGATGGAAGGAAAGATCACAAGCTTTGTCCCAAAGGAAAGAAGGATGGAAGGAAAGATCACAAGCTTTGTCCCAAAGGAAAGAAGGATGGAAGGAAAGATCACAAGCTTTGTCACAAAGGAAAGAAGGATGGAAGGTGTGATCACAAGCTTTGTCCCAAAGGAAAGAAGGATGGAAGGAAAGATCACAAGCTTTGTCCCAAAGGAAAGAAGGATGGAAGGAAAGATCACAAGCTTTGTCACAAAGGAAAGAAGGATGGAAGGTGTGATCACAAGCTTTGTCACAAAGGAAAGAAGGATGGAAGGAAAGATCACAAGCTTTGTCACAAAGGAAAGAAGGATGGAAGGTGTGATCACAAGCTTTGTCCCAAAGGAAAGAAGGATGGAAGGAAAGATCACAAGCTTTGTCACAAAGGAAAGAAGGATGGAAGGAAAGATCACAAGCTTTGACCCAAAGGAAAGAAGGATGGAAGGAAAGATCACAAGCTTTGTCCCAAAGGAAAGAAGGATGGAAGGAAAGATCACAAGCTTTGTCCCAAAGGAAAGAAGGATGGAAGGAAAGATCACAAGCTTTGTCACAAAGGAAAGAAGGATGGAAGGAAAGATCACAAGCTTTGTCCCAAAGGAAAGAAGGATGGAAGGAAAGATCACAAGCTTTGTCCCAAAGGAAAGAAGGATGGAAGGAAAGATCACAAGCTTTGTCCCAAAGGAAAGAAGGATGGAAGGAAAGATCACAAGCTTTGTCCCAAAGGAAAGAAGGATGGAAGGAAAGATCACAAGCTTTGTCCCAAAGGAAAGAAGGATGGAAGGAAAGATCACAAGCTTTGTCCCAAAGGAAAGAAGGATGGAAGGAAAGATCACAAGCTTTGTCACAAAGGAAAGAAGGATGGAAGGAAAGATCACAAGCTTTGTCACAAAGGAAAGAAGGATGGAAGGAAAGATCACAAGCTTTGTCACAAAGTAAAGAAGGATGGAAGGAAAGATCACAAGCTTTGTCACAAAGGAAAGAAGGATGGAAGGAAAGATCACAAGTTTGTCACAAAGGAAAGAAGGATGGAAGGAAAGATCACAAGCTTTGTCCCAAAGGAAAGAAGGATGGAAGGAAAGATCACAAGCTTTTTCCCAAAGGAAAGAAGGATGGAAGGAAAGATCACAAGCTTTGTCCCAAAGGAAAGAAGGATGGAAGGAAAGATCACAAGCTTTGTCCCAAAGGAAAGAAGGATGGAAGGAAAGATCACAAGCTTTGTCCCAAAGGAAAGAAGGATGGAAGGAAAGATCACAAGCTTTGTCACAAAGGAAAGAAGGATGGAAGGAAAGATCACAAGCTTTGTCACAAAGGAAAGAAGGATGGAAGGAAAGATCACAAGCTTTGTCACAAAGGAAAGAAGGATGGAAGGAAAGATCACAAGCTTTGACCCAAAGGAAAGAAGGATGGAAGGAAAGATCACAAGCTTTGTCCCAAAGGAAAGAAGGATGGAAGGAAAGATCACAAGCTTTGTCCCAAAGGAAAGAAGGATGGAAGGAAAGATCACAAGCTTTGTCACAAAGGAAAGAAGGATGGAAGGTGTGATCACAAGCTTTGTCCCAAAGGAAAGAAGGATGGAAGGAAAGATCACAAGCTTTGTCACAAAGGAAAGAAGGATGGAAGGAAAGATCACAAGCTTTGACCCAAAGGAAAGAAGGATGGAAGGAAAGATCACAAGCTTTGTCCCAAAGGAAAGAAGGATGGAAGGAAAGATCACAAGCTTTGTCCCAAAGGAAAGAAGGATGGAAGGAAAGATCACAAGCTTTGTCACAAAGGAAAGAAGGATGGAAGGAAAGATCACAAGCTTTGTCCCAAAGGAAAGAAGGATGGAAGGAAAGATCACAAGCTTTGTCCCAAAGGAAAGAAGGATGGAAGGAAAGATCACAAGCTTTGTCCCAAAGGAAAGAAGGATGGAAGGAAAGATCACAAGCTTTGTCCCAAAGGAAAGAAGGATGGAAGGAAAGATCACAGGCTTTGTCCCAAAGGAAAGAAGGATGGAAGGAAAGATTACAAGCTTTGTCCCAAAGGAAAGAAGGATGGAAGGAAAGATCACAAGCTTTGTCACAAAGGAAAGAAGGATGGAAGGAAAGATCACAAGCTTTGTCCCAAAGGAAAGAAGGATGGAAGGAAAGATCACAAGCTTTGTCCCAAAGGAAAGAAGGATGGAAGGAAAGATCACAAGCTTTGTCACAAAGGAAAGAAGGATGGAAGGAAAGATCACAAGCTTTGTCCCAAAGGAAAGAAGGATGGAAGGAAAGATCACAAGCTTTGTCACAAAGGAAAGAAGGATGGAAGGAAAGATCACAAGCTTTGTCACAAAGGAAAGAAGGATGGAAGGTGTGATCACAAGCTTTGTCCCAAAGGAAAGAAGGATGGAAGGAAAGATCACAAGCTTTGTCCAAAAGGAAAGAAGGATGGAAGGAAAGATCACAAGCTTTGTCCCAAAGGAAAGAAGGATGGAAGGAAAGATCACAAGCTTTGTCCCAAAGGAAAGAAGGATGGAAGGAAAGATCACAAGCTTTGTCCCAAAGGAAAGAAGGATGGAAGGAAAGATCACAAGCTTTGTCCCAAAGCAAAGAAGGATGGAAGGAAAGATCACAAGCTTTGTCACAAAGGAAAGAAGGATGGAAGGAAAGATCACAAGCTTTGTCACAAAGCAAAGAAGGATGGAAGGAAAGATCACAAGCTTTGTCACAAAGGAAAGAAGGATGGAAGGAAAGATCACGAGCTTTGTCACAAAGGAAAGAAGGATGGAAGGAAAGATCACAAGCTTTGTCACAAAGGAAAGAAGGATGGAAGGAAAGATCACAAGCTTTGTCAAGAAGCAAAGAAGGATGGAAGGAAAGATCACGAGCTTTGTCACAAAGCAAAGAAGGATGGAAGGAAAGATCACGAGCTTTGTCACAAAGGAAAGAAGGATGGAAGGAAAGATCACAAGCTTTGTCACAAAGGAAAGAAGGATGGAAGGAAAGGTCACAAGTTTGTCACAAAGGAAAGAAGGATGGAAGGTGTGATCACAAGCTTTGTCACAAAGGAAAGAAGGATGGAAGGAAAGATCACAAGCTTTGTCACAAAGGAAAGAAGGATGGAAGGAAAGATCACGAGCTTTGTCACAAAGGAAAGAAGGATGGAAGGAAAGATCACAAGCTTTGTCACAAAGGAAAGAAGGATGGAAGGAAAGATCACAAGCTTTGTCACAAAGCAAAGAAGGATGGAAGGAAAGATCACGAGCTTTGTCACAAAGCAAAGAAGGATGGAAGGAAAGATCACGAGATTTGTCACAAAGCAAAGAAGGATGGAAGGAAAGATCACGAGCTTTGTCACAAAGGAAAGAAGGATGGAAGGAAAGATCACAAGTTTGTCACAAAGGAAAGAAGGATGGAAGGAAAGATCACAAGTTTGTCACAAAGGAAAGAAGGATGGAAGGTGTGATCATAAGCTTTGTCACAAAGGAAAGAAGGATGGAAGGAAAGATCACAAGCTTTGTCACAAAGCATAGAAGGATGGAAGGAAAGATCACAAGCTTTGTCACAAAGCATAGAAGGATGGAAGGAAAGATCACGAGCTTTGTCAAAAAGCAAAGAAGGATGGAAGGAAAGATCACAAGCTTTGTCACAAAGCAAAGAAGGATGGAAGGAAAGATCACAAGCTTTGTCACAAAGCAAAGAAGGATGGAAGGAAAGATCACAAGCTTTGTCACAAAGCAAAGAAGGATGGAAGGAAAGATCACAAGCTTTGTCACAAAGCATAGAAGGATGGAAGGAAAGATCACGAGCTTTGTCAAAAAGCAAAAAAGGATGGAAGGAAAGATCACAAGCTTTGTCACAAAGCATAGAAGGATGGAAGGAAAGATCACAAGCTTTGTCACCAAGGAAAGAAGGATGGAAGGAAAGATCACAAGCTTTGTCACAAAGCATAGAAGGATGGAAGGAAAGATCACAAGCTTTGTCACAAAGCATAGAAGGATGGAAGGAAAGATCACAAGCTTTGTCACAAAGGAAAGAAGGATGGAAGGAAAGATCACAAGCTTTGTCACAAAGCATAGAAGGATGGAAGGAAAGATCACAAGCTTTGTCACAAAGCATAGAAGGATGGAAGGAAAGATCACAAGCTTTGTCACAAAGGAAAGAAGGATGGAAGGAAAGATCACAAGCTTTGTCAAAAAGCAAAGAAGGATGGAAGGAAAGATCACAAGCTTTGTCACAAAGCATAGAAGGATGGAAGGAAAGATCACAAGCTTTGTCACAAAGCATAGAAGGATGGAAGGAAAGATCACAAGCTTTGTCACAAAGGAAAGAAGGATGGAAGGAAAGATCACAAGCTTTGTCACAAAGCATAGAAGGATGGAAGGAAAGATCACAAGCTTTGTCACAAAGCATAGAAGGATGGAAGGAAAGATCACAAGCTTTGTCACAAAGCATAGAAGGATGGAAGGAAAGATCACAAGCTTTGTCACAAAGCATAGAAGGATGGAAGGAAAGATCACAAGCTTTGTCACAAAGCATAGAAGGATGGAAGGAAAGATCACGAGCTTTGTCAAAAAGCAAAAAAGGATGGAAGGAAAGATCACAAGCTTTGTCACAAAGCAAAGAAGGATGGAAGGAAAGATCACGAGCTTTGTCAAAAAGCAAAAAAGGATGGAAGGAAAGATCACAAGCTTTGTCACAAAGCATAGAAGGATGGAAGGAAAGATCACGAGCTTTGTCAAAAAGCAAAAAAGGATGGAAGGAAAGATCACGAGCTTTGTCAAAAAGCAAAAAAGGATGGAAGGAAAGATCACAAGCTTTGTCACAAAGCATAGAAGGATGGAAGGAAAGATCACAAGCTTTGTCACAAAGCATAGAAGGATGGAAGGAAAGATCACAAGCTTTGTCAAAAAGCAAAGAAGGATGGAAGGAAAGATCACAAGCTTTGTCACAAAGCATAGAAGGATGGAAGGAAAGATCACAAGCTTTGTCAAAAAGCATAGAAGGATGGAAGGAAAGATCACAAGCTTTGTCAAAAAGCAAAGAAGGATGGAAGGAAAGATCACAAGCTTTGTCACAAAGCATAGAAGGATGGAAGGAAAGATCACAAGCTTTGTCAAAAAGCAAAGAAGGATGGAAGGAAAGATCACAAGCTTTGTCACAAAGGAAAGAAGGATGGAAGGAAAGATCACAAGCTTTGTCACAAAGCATAGAAGGATGGAAGGAAAGATCACAAGCTTTGTCACAAAGCATAGAAGGATGGAAGGAAAGATCACGAGCTTTGTCACAAAGCAAAGAAGGATGGAAGGAAAGATCACGAGCTTTGTCACAAAGCATAGAAGGATGGAAGGAATGATCACGAGCTTTGTCACAAAGCAAAGAAGGATGGAAGGAAAGATCACAAGCTTTGTCACAAAGCAAAGAAGGATGGAAGGAAAGATCACAAGCTTTGTCACAAAGCAAAGAAGGATGGAAGGAAAGATCACGAGCTTTGTCACAAAGCAAAGAAGGATGGAAGGAAAGATCACAAGCTTTGTCACAAAGCATAGAAGGATGGAAGGAATGATCACGAGCTTTGTCACAAAGCAAAGAAGGATGGAAGGAAAGATCACGAGCTTTGTCACAAAGCAAAGAAGGATGGAAGGAAAGATCACGAGCTTTGTCACAAAGCAAAGAAGGATGGAAGGAAAGATCACAAGCTTTGTCACAAAGCAAAGAAGGATGGAAGGAAAGGTCACAAGCTTTGTCAAAAAGCAAAGAAGGATGGAAGGAAAGGTCACAAGCTTTGTCAAAAAGCAAAGAAGGATGGAAGGAAACATCACGAGCTTTGTCACAAAGCAAAGAAGGATGGAAGGAAAGATCACAAGCTTTGTCAAAAAGCAAAGAAGGATGGAAGGAATGATCACGAGCTTTGTCACAAAGCAAAGAAGGATGGAAGGAAAGATCACGAGCTTTGTCAAAAAGCAAAGAAGGATGGAAGGAAAGATCACAAGCTTTGTCACAAAGGAAAGAAGGATGGAAGGAAAGATCACAAGCTTTGTCACAAAGAATAGAAGGATGGAAGGAAAGATCACGAGCTTTGTCAAAAAGCAAAGAAGGATGGAAGGAAAGATCACAAGCTTTGTCACAAAGCAAAGAAGGATGGAAGGAAAGATCACAAGCTTTGTCACAAAGCAAAGAAGGATGGAAGGAAAGATCACGAGCTTTGTCAAAAAGCAAAGAAGGATGGAAGGAAAGATCACAAGCTTTGTCACAAAGCATAGAAGGATGGAAGGAAAGATCACAAGCTTTGTCACAAAGCATAGAAGGATGGAAGGAAAGATCACAAGCTTTGTCAAAAAGCAAAGAAGGATGGAAGGAAAGATCACAAGCTTTGTCACAAAGGAAAGAAGGATGGAAGGAAAGATCACAAGCTTTGTCACAAAGCATAGAAGGATGGAAGGAAAGATCACAAGCTTTGTCACAAAGCAAAGAAGGATGGAAGGAAAGATCACGAGCTTTGTCACAAAGCAAAGAAGGATGGAAGGAATGATCACGAGCTTTGTCACAAAGCAAAGAAGGATGGAAGGAAAGATCACGAGCTTTGTCACAAAGCAAAGAAGGATGGAAGGAAAGATCACAAGCTTTGTCAAAAAGCAAAGAAGGATGGAAGGAAAGATCACAAGCTTTGTCAAAAAGCAAAGAAGGATGGAAGGAAAGGTCACAAGCTTTGTCAAAAAGCAAAGAAGGATGGAAGGAATGATCACGAGCTTTGTCACAAAGCAAAGAAGGATGGAAGGAATGATCACAAGCTTTGTCACAAAGCAAAGAAGGATGGAAGGAAAGATCACGAGCTTTGTCAAAAAGCAAAGAAGGATGGAAGGAAAGATCACAAGCTTTGTCACAAAGGAAAGAAGGATGGAAGGAAAGATCACAAGCTTTGTCACAAAGGAAAGAAGGATCGAAGGAAAGATCACGAGCTTTGTCACAAAGCAAAGAAGGATGGAAGGAAAGATCAAAAGCTTTGTCACAAAGGAAAGAAGGATGGAAGGAAAGATCACAGGCTTTGTCACAAAGGAAAGAAGGATGGAAGGAAAGATCACGAGCTTTGTCACAAAGGAAAGAAGGATGGAAGGAATGATCACGAGCTTTGTCACAAAGCAAAGAAGGATGGAAGGAATGATCACAAGCTTTGTCACAAAGGAAAGAAGGATGGAAGGAAAGATCACAAGCTTTGTCACAAAGCAAAGAAGGATGGAAGGAAAGATCAAAAGCTTTGTCACAAAGGAAAGAAGGATGGAAGGAAAGATCAAAAGCTTTGTCACAAAGGAAAGAAGGATGGAAGGAATGATCACGAGCTTTGTCACAAAGCAAAGAAGGATGGAAGGAATGATCACAAGCTTTGTCACAAAGGAAAGAAGGATCGAAGGAAAGATCACGAGCTTTGTCACAAAGCAAAGAAGGATGGAAGGAAAGATCAAAAGCTTTGTCACAAAGGAAAGAAGGATGGAAGGAAAGATCACAGGCTTTGTCACAAAGGAAAGAAGGATGGAAGGAAAGATCACGAGCTTTGTCACAAAGGAAAGAAGGATGGAAGGAAAGATCACGAGCTTTGTCACAAAGCAAAGAAGGATGGAAGGAATGATCACGAGCTTTGTCACAAAGCAAAGAAGGATGGAAGGAATGATCACAAGCTTTGTCACAAAGCAAAGAAGGATGGAAGGAAAGATCACGAGCTTTGTCAAAAAGCAAAGAAGGATGGAAGGAAAGATCACAAGCTTTGTCACAAAGGAAAGAAGGATGGAAGGAAAGATCACAAGCTTTGTCACAAAGGAAAGAAGGATCGAAGGAAAGATCACGAGCTTTGTCACAAAGCAAAGAAGGATGGAAGGAAAGATCACAAGCTTTGTCACAAAGGAAAGAAGGATCGAAGGAAAGATCACAAGCTTTGTCACAAAGGAAAGAAGGATCGAAGGAAAGATCACAAGCTTTGTCACAAAGGAAAGAAGGATCGAAGGAAAGATCACAAGCTTTGTCACAAAGGAAAGAAGGATGGAAGGAAAGATCACAAGCTTTGTCACAAAGGAAAGAAGGATGGAAGGAAAGATCAAAAGCTTTGTCACAAAGGAAAGAAGGATGGAAGGAAAGATCACAGGCTTTGTCACAAAGGAAAGAAGGATGGAAGGAAAGATCACGAGCTTTGTCACAAAGGAAAGAAGGATGGAAGGAAAGATCACAAGCTTTGTCACAAAGGAAAGAAGGATGGAAGGAAAGATCACAGGCTTTGTCACCAAGGAAAGAAGGATGGAAGGAAAGATCACAGGCTTTGTCACAAAGGAAAGAAGGATGGAAGGAAAGGTCACAAGTTTGTCACAAAGCAAAGAAGGATGGAAGGAAAGATCACAAGCTTTGTCACAAAGGAAAGAAGGATGGAAGGAAAGATCAAAAGCTTTGTCACAAAGGAAAGAAGGATGGAAGGAAAGATCACGAGCTTTGTCACAAAGCAAAGAAGGATGGAAGGAAAGATCACAAGCTTTGTCACAAAGGAAAGAAGGATGGAAGGAAAGATCACGAGCTTTGTCACAAAGCAAAGAAGGATGGAAGGAAAGGTCACAAGTTTGTCACAAAGGAAAGAAGGATGGAAGGAAAGATCACAAGCTTTGTCACAAAGGAAAGAAGGATGGAAGGAAAGATCACAAGCTTTGTCACAAAGGAAAGAAGGATGGAAGGAAAGATCACGAGCTTTGTCACAAAGGAAAGAAGGATGGAAGGAAAGATCACAAGCTTTGTCCCAAAGGAAAGAAGGATGGAAGGAAAGATCACAAGCTTTGTCACAAAGCAAAGAAGGATGGAAGGAAAGATCACAAGCTTTGTCCCAAAGGAAAGAAGGATGGAAGGAAAGATCACAAGCTTTGTCACAAAGCAAAGAAGGATGGAAGGAAAGATCACAAGCTTTGTCACAAAGGAAAGAAGGATGGAAGGAAAGATCACGAGCTTTGTCACAAAGCAAAGAAGGATGGAAGGAAAGATCACAAGCTTTGTCACAAAGGAAAGAAGGATGGAAGGAAAGATCACAAGCTTTGTCACAAGGGAAAGAAGGATGGAAGGAAAGATCACAAGCTTTGTCACAAAGGAAAGAAGGATGGAAGGAAAGATCACAGGCTTTCTCACAAAGCAAAGAAGGATGGAAGGAAAGATCACAAGCTTTGTCACAAAGCAAAGAAGGATGGAAGGAAAGGTCACAAGTTTGTCACAAAGGAAAGAAGGATGGAAGGAAAGATCACAAGCTTTGTCACAAAGGAAAGAAGGATGGAAGGAAAGATCACAAGCTTTGTCACAAAGCAAAGAAGGATGGAAGGAAAGATCACAAGCTTTGTCACAAAGGAAAGAAGGATGGAAGGAAAGATCACAAGCTTTGTCACAAAGGAAAGAAGGATGGAAGGAAAGGTCACAAGTTTGTCACAAAGGAAAGAAGGATGGAAGGAAAGATCACAAGCTTTGTCACAAAGGAAAGAAGGATGGAAGGAAAGATCACAGGCTTTCTCACAAAGCAAAGAAGGATGGAAGGAAAGATCACAGGCTTTGTCACAAAGGAAAGAAGGATGGAAGGAAAGGTCACAAGTTTGTCACAAAGCAAAGAAGGATGGAAGGAAAGATCACAAGCTTTGTCACAAAGGAAAGAAGGATGGAAGGAAAGATCACAAGCTTTGTCACAAAGCAAAGAAGGATGGAAGGAAAGATCACAAGCTTTGTCACAAAGGAAAGAAGGATGGAAGGAAAGATCACAAGCTTTGTCACAAAGGAAAGAAGGATGGAAGGAAAGATCACGAGCTTTGTCACAAAGCAAAGAAGGATGGAAGGAAAGATCACAGGCTTTGTCACAAAGGAAAGAAGGATGGAAGGAAAGATCACAAGCTTTGTCACAAAGGAAAGAAGGATGGAAGGAAAGATCACAAGCTTTGTCACAAAGGAAAGAAGGATGGAAGGAAAGATCACAAGCTTTGTCACAAAGGAAAGAAGGATGGAAGGAAAGATCACTAGCTTTGTCACAAAGCAAAGAAGGATGGAAGGAAAGATCACAGGTTTTGTCACAAAGGAAAGAAGGATGGAAGGAAAGATCACAAGCTTTGTCACAAAGGAAAGAAGGATGGAAGGAAAGATCACAAGCTTTGTCACAAAGGAAAGAAGGATGGAAGGAAAGATCACGAGCTTTGTCACAAAGCAAAGAAGGATGGAAGGAAAGATCACAGGCTTTGTCACAAAGGAAAGAAGGATGGAAGGAAAGATCACAGGCTTTGTCACAAAGGAAAGAAGGATGGAAGGAAAGATCACAAGCTTTGTCACAAAGGAAAGAAGGATGGAAGGAAAGATCACAGGCTTTGTCACAAAGGAAAGAAGGATGGAAGGAAAGATCACAAGCTTTGTCACAAAGGAAAGAAGGATGGAAGGAAAGATCACGAGCTTTGTCACAAAGGAAAGAAGGATGGAAGGAAAGATCACAAGCTTTGTCACAAAGGAAAGAAGGATGGAAGGAAAGTTCACAAGCTTTGTCACAAAGGAAAGAAGGATGGAAGGAAAGATCACGAGCTTTGTCACAAAGCAAAGAAGGATGGAAGGAAAGATCACAGGCTTTGTCACCAAGGAAAGAAGGATGGAAGGAAAGATCACAGGCTTTGTCACCAAGGAAAGAAGGATGGAAGGAAAGATCACAGGCTTTGTCACCAAGGAAAGAAGGATGGAAGGAAAGATAACGGGCTTTGTCACAAAGGAAAGAAGGATGGAAGGAAAGATCACAAGCTTTGTCACAAAGGAAAGAAGGATGGAAGGAAAGATCACAAGCTTTGTCACAAAGGAAAGAAGGATGGAAGGAAAGATCACGAGCTTTGTCACAAAGCAAAGAAGGATGGAAGGAAAGATCACAAGCTTTGTCACAAAGGAAAGAAGGATGGAAGGAAAGATCACAAGCTTTGTCACAAAGCAAAGAAGGATGGAAGGAAAGATCACAAGCTTTGTCACAAAGGAAAGAAGGATGGAAGGAAAGATCACAAGCTTTGTCACCAAGGAAAGAAGGATGGAAGGAAAGATCACAAGCTTTGTCACAAAGGAAAGAAGGATGGAAGGAAAGATCCCGAGCTTTGTCACAAAGGAAAGAAGGATGGAAGGAAAGATCACAAGCTTTGTCACAAAGGAAAGAAGGATGGAAGGAAAGATCACGAGCTTTGTCACAAAGCAAAGAAGGATGGAAGGAAAGATCACAAGCTTTGTCACAAAGGAAAGAAGGATGGAAGGAAAGATCACAAGCTTTGTCACCAAGGAAAGAAGGATGGAAGGAAAGATCACAAGCTTTGTCACCAAGGAAAGAAGGATGGAAGGAAAGATCACAAGCTTTGTCACAAAGGAAAGAAGGATGGAAGGAAAGATCCCGAGCTTTGTCACAAAGGAAAGAAGGATGGAAGGAAAGATCACAAGCTTTGTCACAAAGGAAAGAAGGATGGAAGGAAAGATCACGAGCTTTGTCACAAAGCAAAGAAGGATGGAAGGAAAGATCACAAGCTTTGTCACAAAGGAAAGAAGGATGGAAGGAAAGATCACAAGCTTTGTCACAAAGGAAAGAAGGATGGAAGGAAAGATCAAAAGCTTTGTCACAAAGGAAAGAAGGATGGAAGGAAAGATCACAGGCTTTCTCACAAAGCAAAGAAGGATGGAAGGAAAGATCACAAGCTTTGTCACAAAGCAAAGAAGGATGGAAGGAAAGGTCACAAGTTTGTCACAAAGGAAAGAAGGATGGAAGGAAAGATCACAAGCTTTGTCACAAAGGAAAGAAGGATGGAAGGAAAGATCACAAGCTTTGTCACAAAGCAAAGAAGGATGGAAGGAAAGATCACAAGCTTTGTCACAAAGGAAAGAAGGATGGAAGGAAAGATCACAAGCTTTGTCACAAAGGAAAGAAGGATGGAAGGAAAGGTCACAAGTTTGTCACAAAGGAAAGAAGGATGGAAGGAAAGATCACAAGCTTTGTCACAAAGGAAAGAAGGATGGAAGGAAAGATCACAAGCTTTGTCACAAAGGAAAGAAGGATGGAAGGAAAGGTCACAAGTTTGTCACAAAGCAAAGAAGGATGGAAGGAAAGATCACAAGCTTTGTCACAAAGGAAAGAAGGATGGAAGGAAAGATCACAAGCTTTGTCACAAAGCAAAGAAGGATGGAAGGAAAGATCACAAGTTTGTCACAAAGGAAAGAAGGATGGAAGGAAAGATCACGAGCTTTGTCACAAAGCAAAGAAGGATGGAAGGAAAGATCACAGGCTTTGTCACAAAGGAAAGAAGGATGGAAGGAAAGATCACAAGCTTTGTCACAAAGGAAAGAAGGATGGAAGGAAAGATCACAAGCTTTGTCACAAAGGAAAGAAGGATGGAAGGAAAGATCACAAGCTTTGTCACAAAGGAAAGAAGGATGGAAGGAAAGATCACAAGCTTTGTCACAAAGCAAAGAAGGATGGAAGGAAAGATCACAAGCTTTGTCACAAAGGAAAGAAGGATGGAAGGAAAGATCACTAGCTTTGTCACAAAGCAAAGAAGGATGGAAGGAAAGATCACAGGTTTTGTCACAAAGGAAAGAAGGATGGAAGGAAAGATCACAAGCTTTGTCACAAAGGAAAGAAGGATGGAAGGAAAGATCACAAGCTTTGTCACAAAGGAAAGAAGGATGGAAGGAAAGATCACAAGCTTTGTCACAAAGGAAAGAAGGATGGAAGGAAAGATCACGAGCTTTGTCACAAAGCAAAGGATGGAAGGAAAGATCACAGGCTTTGTCACAAAGGAAAGAAGGATGGAAGGAAAGATCACAGGCTTTGTCACAAAGGAAAGAAGGATGGAAGGAAAGATCACAAGCTTTGTCACAAAGGAAAGAAGGATGGAAGGAAAGATCACAGGCTTTGTCACAAAGGAAAGAAGGATGGAAGGAAAGATCACAAGCTTTGTCACAAAGGAAAGAAGGATGGAAGGAAAGATCACAGGCTTTGTCACAAAGGAAAGAAGGATGGAAGGAAAGGTCACAGGCTTTGTCACAAAGGAAAGAAGGATGGAAGGAAAGGTCACAAGTTTGTCACAAAGCAAAGAAGGATGGAAGGAAAGATCACAAGCTTTGTCACAAAGGAAAGAAGGATGGAAGGAAAGGTCACAAGTTTGTCACAAAGCAAAGAAGGATGGAAGGAAAGATCACAAGCTTTGTCACAAAGGAAAGAAGGATGGAAGGAAAGGTCACAAGTTTGTCACAAAGCAAAGAAGGATGGAAGGAAAGATCACAAGCTTTGTCACAAAGGAAAGAAGGATGGAAGGAAAGATCACAGGCTTTGTCACAAAGGAAAGAAGGATGGAAGGAAAGGTCACAAGTTTGTCACAAAGGAAAGAAGGATGGAAGGAAAGGTCACAAGTTTGTCACAAAGCAAAGAAGGATGGAAGGAAAGATCACAAGCTTTGTCACAAAGGAAAGAAGGATGGAAGGAAAGATCACAAGCTTTGTCACAAAGCAAAGAAGGATGGAAGGAAAGATCACAAGTTTGTCACAAAGGAAAGAAGGATGGAAGGAAAGATCACAAGTTTGTCACAAAGGAAAGAAGGATGGAAGGAAAGATCACGAGCTTTGTCACAAAGCAAAGAAGGATGGAAGGAAAGATCACAGGCTTTGTCACAAAGGAAAGAAGGATGGAAGGAAAGATCACAAGCTTTGTCACAAAGGAAAGAAGGATGGAAGGAAAGATCACAAGCTTTGTCACAAAGGAAAGAAGGATGGAAGGAAAGATCACAAGCTTTGTCACAAAGCAAAGAAGGATGGAAGGAAAGATCACAAGCTTTGTCACAAAGCAAAGAAGGATGGAAGGAAAGATCACAAGCTTTGTCACAAAGGAAAGAAGGATGGAAGGAAAGATCACAAGCTTTGTCACAAAGGAAAGAAGGATGGAAGGAAAGATCACAAGCTTTGTCACAAAGCAAAGAAGGATGGAAGGAAAGATCACAAGCTTTGTCACAAAGGAAAGAAGGATGGAAGGAAAGATCACTAGCTTTGTCACAAAGCAAAGAAGGATGGAAGGAAAGATCACAAGCTTTGTCACAAAGGAAAGAAGGATGGAAGGAAAGATCACAAGCTTTGTCACAAAGCAAAGAAGGATGGAAGGAAAGATCACAGGCTTTGTCACAAAGGAAAGAAGGATGGAAGGAAAGATCACAAGCTTTGTCACAAAGGAAAGAAGGATGGAAGGAAAGATCACAAGCTTTGTCACAAAGGAAAGAAGGATGGAAGGAAAGATCACAAGCTTTGTCACAAAGGAAAGAAGGATGGAAGGAAAGATCACAAGCTTTGTCACAAAGCAAAGAAGGATGGAAGGAAAGATCACAAGCTTTGTCACAAAGGAAAGAAGGATGGAAGGAAAGATCACTAGCTTTGTCACAAAGCAAAGAAGGATGGAAGGAAAGATCACAGGTTTTGTCACAAAGGAAAGAAGGATGGAAGGAAAGATCACAAGCTTTGTCACAAGGGAAAGAAGGATGGAAGGAAAGATCACAAGCTTTGTCACAAAGGAAAGAAGGATGGAAGGAAAGATCACAAGCTTTGTCACAAAGGAAAGAAGGATGGAAGGAAAGATCACGAGCTTTGTCACAAAGCAAAGGATGGAAGGAAAGATCACAGGCTTTGTCACAAAGGAAAGAAGGATGGAAGGAAAGGTCACAAGTTTGTCACAAAGCAAAGAAGGATGGAAGGAAAGATCACAAGCTTTGTCACAAAGGAAAGAAGGATGGAAGGAAAGATCACAAGCTTTGTCACAAAGGAAAGAAGGATGGAAGGAAAGATCACGAGCTTTGTCACAAAGCAAAGAAGGATGGAAGGAAAGATCACAAGCTTTGTCACAAAGGAAAGAAGGATGGAAGGAAAGATCACAAGCTTTGTCACCAAGGAAAGAAGGATGGAAGGAAAGATCACAAGCTTTGTCACCAAGGAAAGAAGGATGGAAGGAAAGATCACAAGCTTTGTCACAAAGGAAAGAAGGATGGAAGGAAAGATCCCGAGCTTTGTCACAAAGGAAAGAAGGATGGAAGGAAAGATCACAAGCTTTGTCACAAAGGAAAGAAGGATGGAAGGAAAGATCACAAGCTTTGTCACAAAGGAAAGAAGGATGGAAGGAAAGATCACAAGCTTTGTCACAAAGCAAAGAAGGATGGAAGGAAAGATCACAAGCTTTGTCACAAAGGAAAGAAGGATGGAAGGAAAGATCACAAGCTTTGTCACCAAGGAAAGAAGGATGGAAGGAAAGATCACAAGCTTTGTCACCAAGGAAAGAAGGATGGAAGGAAAGATCACAAGCTTTGTCACAAAGGAAAGAAGGATGGAAGGAAAGATCACAAGCTTTGTCACAAAGGAAAGAAGGATGGAAGGAAAGATCACAAGCTTTGTCACAAAGCAAAGAAGGATGGAAGGAAAGATCACAAGCTTTGTCACAAAGGAAAGAAGGATGGAAGGAAAGATCACAAGCTTTGTCACAAAGCAAAGAAGGATGGAAGGAAAGATCACAAGCTTTGTCACAAAGGAAAGAAGGATGGAAGGAAAGATCACAGGCTTTGTCACCAAGGAAAGAAGGATGGAAGGAAAGATCACAAGCTTTGTCACAAAGGAAAGAAGGATGGAAGGAAAGATCACAAGCTTTGTCACAAAGGAAAGAAGGATGGAAGGAAAGATCACAGGCTTTGTCAAAAAGGAAAGAAGGATGGAAGGAAAGGTCACAAGTTTGTCACAAAGGAAAGAAGGATGGAAGGAAAGATCACAGGCTTTGTCACAAAGCAAAGAAGGATGGAAGGAAAGATCACAAGCTTTGTCACAAAGGAAAGAAGGATGGAAGGAAAGATCACAAGTTTGTCACAAAGGAAAGAAGGATGGAAGGAAAGGTCACAAGTTTGTCACAAAGGAAAGAAGGATGGAAGGAAAGGTCACAAGTTTGTCACAAAGGAAAGAAGGATGGAAGGTGTGCTCACAAGCTTTGTCACAAAGGAAAGAAGGATGGAAGGAAAGGTCACAAGTTTGTCACAAAGGAAAGAAGGATGGAAGGAAAGATCACAAGCTTTGTCACAAAGGAAAGAAGGATGGAAGGAAAGATCACAAGCTTTGTCACAAAGGAAAGAAGGATGGAAGGAAAGATCACAAGCTTTGTCACAAAGCAAAGAAGGATGGAAGGAAAGATCACAAGCTTTGTCACAAAGGAAAGAAGGATGGAAGGAAAGATCACAAGCTTTGTCACCAAGGAAAGAAGGATGGAAGGAAAGATCACAAGCTTTGTCACAAAGGAAAGAAGGATGGAAGGAAAGATCACAGGCTTTGTCACCAAGGAAAGAAGGATGGAAGGAAAGATCACAAGCTTTGTCACAAAGGAAAGAAGGATGGAAGGTGTGCTCACAAGCTTTGTCACAAAGGAAAGAAGGATGGAAGGTGTGCTCACAAGCTTTGTCACAAAGGAAAGAAGGATGGAAGGAAAGATCACAAGCTTTGTCACAAAGGAAAGAAGGATGGAAGGTGTGCTCACAAGCTTTGTCACAAAGGAAAGAAGGATGGAAGGAAAGATCACAAGCTTTGTCACAAAGGAAAGAAGGATGGAAGGTGTGATCACAAGCTTTGTCACAAAGGAAAGAAGGATGGAAGGTGTGATCACAAGCTTTGTCACAAAGGAAAGAAGGATGGAAGGAAAGATCACAGGCTTTGTCAAAAAGGAAAGAAGGATGGAAGGAAAGGTCACAAGTTTGTCACAAAGGAAAGAAGGATGGAAGGAAAGATCACAGGCTTTGTCACAAAGGAAAGAAGGATGGAAGGAAAGATCACAAGCTTTGTCACAAAGGAAAGAAGGATGGAAGGAAAGGTCACAAGTTTGTCACAAAGGAAAGAAGGATGGAAGGAAAGGTCACAAGTTTGTCACAAAGGAAAGAAGGATGGAAGGAAAGGTCACAAGTTTGTCACAAAGGAAAGAAGGATGGAAGGAAAGGTCACAAGTTTGTCACAAAGGAAAGAAGGATGGAAGGAAAGGTCACAAGTTTGTCACAAAGCAAAGAAGGATGGAAGGAAAGATCACAAGCTTTGTCACAAAGGAAAGAAGGATGGAAGGAAAGATCACAAGCTTTGTCACAAAGGAAAGAAGGATGGAAGGAAAGATCACGAGCTTTGTCACAAAGCAAAGAAGGATGGAAGGAAAGATCACAAGCTTTGTCACAAAGGAAAGAAGGATGGAAGGAAAGATCACTAGCTTTGTCACAAAGGAAAGAAGGATGGAAGGAAAGATCACAAGCTTTGTCACAAAGCAAAGAAGGATGGAAGGAAAGATCACAAGCTTTGTCACAAAGGAAAGAAGGATGGAAGGAAAGATCACTAGCTTTGTCACCAAGGAAAGAAGGATGGAAGGAAAGATCACAAGCTTTGTCACCAAGGAAAGAAGGATGGAAGGAAAGATCACAAGCTTTGTCACAAAGGAAAGAAGGATGGAAGGAAAGATCCCGAGCTTTGTCACAAAGGAAAGAAGGATGGAAGGAAAGATCACAAGCTTTGTCACAAAGGAAAGAAGGATGGAAGGAAAGATCACAAGCTTTGTCACAAAGGAAAGAAGGATGGAAGGAAAGATCACAAGCTTTGTCACAAAGCAAAGAAGGATGGAAGGAAAGATCACAAGCTTTGTCACAAAGGAAAGAAGGATGGAAGGAAAGATCACAAGCTTTGTCACCAAGGAAAGAAGGATGGAAGGAAAGATCACAAGCTTTGTCACCAAGGAAAGAAGGATGGAAGGAAAGATCACAAGCTTTGTCACAAAGGAAAGAAGGATGGAAGGTGTGCTCACAAGCTTTGTCACAAAGGAAAGAAGGATGGAAGGAAAGATCACAAGCTTTGTCACAAAGGAAAGAAGGATGGAAGGAAAGATCACAAGCTTTGTCACAAAGCAAAGAAGGATGGAAGGAAAGATCACAAGCTTTGTCACAAAGGAAAGAAGGATGGAAGGAAAGATCACAAGCTTTGTCACAAAGCAAAGAAGGATGGAAGGAAAGATCACTAGGTTTGTCACCAAGGAAAGAAGGATGGAAGGAAAGATCACAAGCTTTGTCACCAAGGAAAGAAGGATGGAAGGAAAGATCACAAGCTTTGTCACAAAGGAAAGAAGGATGGAAGGTGTGCTCACAAGCTTTGTCACAAAGGAAAGAAGGATGGAAGGAAAGATCACAGGCTTTGTCACCAAGGAAAGAAGGATGGAAGGAAAGATCACAAGCTTTGTCACAAAGGAAAGAAGGATGGAAGGTGTGATCACAAGCTTTGTCACAAAGGAAAGAAGGATGGAAGGTGTGATCACAAGCTTTGTCACAAAGGAAAGAAGGATGGAAGGAAAGATCACAGGCTTTGTCAAAAAGGAAAGAAGGATGGAAGGAAAGGTCACAAGTTTGTCACAAAGGAAAGAAGGATGGAAGGAAAGATCACAGGCTTTGTCACAAAGGAAAGAAGGATGGAAGGAAAGATCACAAGCTTTGTCACAAAGGAAAGAAGGATGGAAGGAAAGATCACAAGTTTGTCACAAAGGAAAGAAGGATGGAAGGAAAGGTCACAAGTTTGTCACAAAGGAAAGAAGGATGGAAGGAAAGGTCACAAGTTTGTCACAAAGGAAAGAAGGATGGAAGGAAAGGTCACAAGTTTGTCACAAAGGAAAGAAGGATGGAAGGTGTGCTCACAAGCTTTGTCACAAAGGAAAGAAGGATGGAAGGAAAGGTCACAAGTTTGTCACAAAGGAAAGAAGGATGGAAGGAAAGATCACAAGCTTTGTCACAAAGCAAAGAAGGATGGAAGGAAAGATCACAAGCTTTGTCACAAAGCAAAGAAGGATGGAAGGAAAGATCACAAGCTTTGTCACAAAGGAAAGAAGGATGGAAGGAAAGATCACTAGGTTTGTCACCAAGGAAAGAAGGATGGAAGGAAAGATCACAAGCTTTGTCACCAAGGAAAGAAGGATGGAAGGAAAGATCACAAGCTTTGTCACAAAGGAAAGAAGGATGGAAGGTGTGCTCACAAGCTTTGTCACAAAGGAAAGAAGGATGGAAGGAAAGATCACAAGCTTTGTCACCAAGGAAAGAAGGATGGAAGGTGTGCTCACAAGCTTTGTCACAAAGGAAAGAAGGATGGAAGGAAAGATCACAAGCTTTGTCACAAAGGAAAGAAGGATGGAAGGTGTGATCACAAGCTTTGTCACAAAGGAAAGAAGGATGGAAGGTGTGATCACAAGCTTTGTCACAAAGGAAAGAAGGATGGAAGGAAAGATCACAGGCTTTGTCAAAAAGGAAAGAAGGATGGAAGGAAAGGTCACAAGTTTGTCACAAAGGAAAGAAGGATGGAAGGAAAGATCACAGGCTTTGTCACAAAGGAAAGAAGGATGGAAGGAAAGATCACAAGCTTTGTCACAAAGGAAAGAAGGATGGAAGGAAAGGTCACAAGTTTGTCACAAAGGAAAGAAGGATGGAAGGAAAGGTCACAAGTTTGTCACAAAGGAAAGAAGGATGGAAGGAAAGGTCACAAGTTTGTCACAAAGGAAAGAAGGATGGAAGGAAAGGTCACAAGTTTGTCACAAAGGAAAGAAGGATGGAAGGAAAGGTCACAAGTTTGTCCCAAAGGAAAGAAGGATGGAAGGAAAGATCACAAGCTTTGTCACAAAGGAAAGAAGGATGGAAGGTGTGATCACAAGCTTTGTCCCAAAGGAAAGAAGGATGGAAGGAAAGATCACAAGCTTTGTCCAAAAGGAAAGAAGGATGGAAGGAAAGATCACAAGCTTTGTCCCAAAGGAAAGAAGGATGGAAGGAAAGATCACAAGCTTTGTCCCAAAGGAAAGAAGGATGGAAGGAAAGATCACAAGCTTTGTCACAAAGGAAAGAAGGATGGAAGGTGTGATCACAAGCTTTGTCCAAAAGGAAAGAAGGATGGAAGGAAAGATCACAAGCTTTGTCACAAAGGAAAGAAGGATGGAAGGAAAGATCACAAGCTTTGTCACAAAGCAAAGAAGGATGGAAGGAAAGATCACAAGCTTTGTCAAAAGGAAAGAAGGATGGAAGGAAAGATCACAAGCTTTGTCAAAAGGAAAGAAGGATGGAAGGAAAGATCACAAGCTTTGTCCCAAAGGAAAGAAGGATGGAAGGAAAGATCACAAGCTTTGTCCAAAAGGAAAGAAGGATGGAAGGAAAGATCACAAGCTTTGTCACAAAGGAAAGAAGGATGGAAGGAAAGATCACAAGCTTTGTCAAAAGGAAAGAAGGATGGAAGGAAAGATCACAAGCTTTGTCACAAAGGAAAGAAGGATGGAAGGAAAGGTCACAAGCTTTGTCACAAAGGAAAGAAGGATGGAAGGAAAGGTCACAAGCTTTGTCACAAAGGAAAGAAGGATGGAAGGAAAGGTCACAAGCTTTGTCACAAAGGAAAGAAGGATGGAAGGAAAGGTCACAAGCTTTGTCACAAAGGAAAGAAGGATGGAAGGAAAGGTCACAAGCTTTGTCACAAAGGAAAGAAGGATGGAAGGAAAGATCACAAGCTTTGTCACAAAGGAAAGAAGGATGGAAGGAAAGATCACAAGCTTTGTCACAAAGGAAAGAAGGATGGAAGGAAAGATCACAAGCTTTGTCACAAAGGAAAGAAGGATGGAAGGAAAGGTCACAAGTTTGTCCCAAAGGAAAGAAGGATGGAAGGAAAGGTCACAAGTTTGTCACAAAGGAAAGAAGGATGGAAGGAAAGGTCACAAGCTTTGTCACAAAGGAAAGAAGGATGGAAGGAAGGTCACAAGCTTTGTCACAAAGGAAAGAAGGATGGAAGGAAAGATCACAAGCTTTGTCACAAAGGAAAGAAGGATGGAAGGAAAGGTCACAAGTTTGTCACAAAGGAAAGAAGGATGGAAGGAAAGGTCACAAGTTTGTCACAAAGGAAAGAAGGATGGAAGGAAAGATCACAAGCTTTGTCCCAAAGGAAAGAAGGATGGAAGGAAAGATCACAAGCTTTGTCACAAAGGAAAGAAGGATGGAAGGTGTGATCACAAGCTTTGTCACAAAGGAAAGAAGGATGGAAGGAAAGATCACAAGCTTTGTCACAAAGGAAAGAAGGATGGAAGGAAAGATCACAAGCTTTGTCCAAAAGGAAAGAAGGATGGAAGGTGTGATCACAAGCTTTGTCACAAAGGAAAGAAGGATGGAAGGAAAGATCACAAGCTTTGTCACAAAGGAAAGAAGGATGGAAGGAAAGGTCACAAGCTTTGTCCCAAAGGAAAGAAGGATGGAAGGTGTGATCACAAGCTTTGTCACAAAGGAAAGAAGGATGGAAGGAAAGATCACAAGCTTTGTCACAAAGGAAAGAAGGATGGAAGGAAAGGTCACAAGCTTTGTCCCAAAGGAAAGAAGGATGGAAGGAAAGATCACAAGCTTTGTCACAAAGGAAAGAAGGATGGAAGGAAAGATCACAAGCTTTGTCCCAAAGGAAAGAAGGATGGAAGGAAAGATCACAAGCTTTGTCCCAAAGGAAAGAAGGATGGAAGGAAAGATCACAAGCTTTGTCCAAAAGGAAAGAAGGATGGAAGGTGTGATCACGAGCTTTGTCACAAAGGAAAGAAGGATGGAAGGAAAGATCACAAGCTTTGTCACAAAGGAAAGAAGGATGGAAGGAAAGGTCACAAGCTTTGTCCAAAAGGAAAGAAGGATGGAAGGTGTGATCACAAGCTTTGTCACAAAGGAAAGAAGGATGGAAGGAAAGATCACAAGCTTTGTCACAAAGGAAAGAAGGATGGAAGGAAAGATCACAAGCTTTGTCACAAAGGAAAGAAGGATGGAAGGAAAGGTCACAAGCTTTGTCCAAAAGGAAAGAAGGATGGAAGGTGTGATCACGAGCTTTGTCACAAAGGAAAGAAGGATGGAAGGAAAGATCACAAGCTTTGTCACAAAGGAAAGAAGGATGGAAGGAAAGATCACAAGCTTTGTCCCAAAGGAAAGAAGGATGGAAGGTGTGATCACGAGCTTTGTCACAAAGGAAAGAAGGATGGAAGGAAAGATCACAAGCTTTGTCACAAAGGAAAGAAGGATGGAAGGAAAGATCACAAGCTTTGTCACAAAGGAAAGAAGGATGGAAGGAAAGGTCACAAGCTTTGTCCCAAAGGAAAGAAGGATGGAAGGAAAGATCACAAGCTTTGTCACAAAGGAAAGAAGGATGGAAGGAAAGATCACAAGCTTTGTCCCAAAGGAAAGAAGGATGGAAGGAAAGATCACAAGCTTTGTCCCAAAGGAAAGAAGGATGGAAGGAAAGATCACAAGCTTTGTCCAAAAGGAAAGAAGGATGGAAGGTGTGATCACGAGCTTTGTCACAAAGGAAAGAAGGATGGAAGGAAAGATCACAAGCTTTGTCACAAAGGAAAGAAGGATGGAAGGAAAGGTCACAAGCTTTGTCCAAAAGGAAAGAAGGATGGAAGGTGTGATCACAAGCTTTGTCACAAAGGAAAGAAGGATGGAAGGTGTGATCACAAGCTTTGTCACAAAGGAAAGAAGGATGGAAGGAAAGATCACAAGCTTTGTCACAAAGGAAAGAAGGATGGAAGGAAAGATCACAAGCTTTGTCACAAAGGAAAGAAGGATGGAAGGAAAGATCACAAGCTTTGTCACAAAGGAAAGAAGGATGGAAGGAAAGATCACAAGCTTTGTCACAAAGGAAAGAAGGATGGAAGGAAAGATCACAAGCTTTGTCCCAAAGGAAAGAAGGATGGAAGGAAAGATCACAAGCTTTGTCCAAAAGGAAAGAAGGATGGAAGGTGTGATCACAAGCTTTGTCACAAAGGAAAGAAGGATGGAAGGAAAGATCACAAGCTTTGTCACAAAGGAAAGAAGGATGGAAGGAAAGGTCACAAGCTTTGTCCCAAAGGAAAGAAGGATGGAAGGAAAGATCACAAGCTTTGTCACAAAGGAAAGAAGGATGGAAGGAAAGATCACAAGCTTTGTCCCAAAGGAAAGAAGGATGGAAGGAAAGATCACAAGCTTTGTCCCAAAGGAAAGAAGGATGGAAGGAAAGATCACAAGCTTTGTCCCAAAGGAAAGAAGGATGGAAGGAAAGATCACAAGCTTTGTCCCAAAGGAAAGAAGGATGGAAGGTGTGATCACAAGCTTTGTCACAAAGGAAAGAAGGATGGAAGGAAAGGTCACAAGTTTGTCACAAAGGAAAGAAGGATGGAAGGTGTGATCACAAGCTTTGTCACAAAGGAAAGAAGGATGGAAGGAAAGATCACAAGCTTTGTCACAAAGGAAAGAAGGATGGAAGGACAGATCACAAGCTTTGTCACAAAGGAAAGAAGGATGGAAGGAAAGGTCACAAGTTTGTCACAAAGGAAAGAAGGATGGAAGGAAAGGTCACAAGTTTGTCACAAAGGAAAGAAGGATGGAAGGTGTGATCACAAGCTTTGTCACAAAGGAAAGAAGGATGGAAGGAAAGATCACAAGCTTTGTCACAAAGGAAAGAAGGATGGAAGGACAGATCACAAGCTTTGTCACAAAGGAAAGAAGGATGGAAGGAAAGGTCACAAGTTTGTCACAAAGGAAAGAAGGATGGAAGGAAAGGTCACAAGTTTGTCACAAAGGAAAGAAGGATGGAAGGAAAGATCACAAGCTTTGTCACAAAGCAAAGAAGGATGGAAGGAAAGATCACGAGCTTTGTCACCAAGGAAAGAAGGATGGAAGGAAAGATCACAAGCTTTGTCACCAAGGAAAGAAGGATGGAAGGAAAGATCACAGGCTTTGTCACAAAGGAAAGAAGGATGGAAGGAAAGATCACAAGCTTTGTCACCAAGGAAAGAAGGATGGAAGGAAAGATCACAAGCTTTGTCACCAAGGAAAGAAGGATGGAAGGAAAGATCACAAGCTTTGTCACCAAGGAAAGAAGGATGGAAGGAAAGATCACAGGCTTTGTCACAAAGGAAAGAAGGATGGAAGGAAAGATCACAAGCTTTGTCACCAAGGAAAGAAGGATGGAAGGAAAGATCACAAGCTTTGTCACCAAGGAAAGAAGGATGGAAGGAAAGATCACAGGCTTTGTCACAAAGCAAAGAAGGATGGAAGGAAAGATCACAAGCTTTGTCACCAAGGAAAGAAGGATGGAAGGAAAGATCACAAGCTTTGTCACAAAGCAAAGAAGGATGGAAGGAAAGATCACGAGCTTTGTCACAAAGCAAAGAAGGATGGAAGGAAAGATCACGAGCTTTGTCACAAAGGAAAGAAGGATGGAAGGAAAGATCACAAGCTTTGTGACAAAGGAAAGAAGGATGGAAGGAAAGGTCACAAGTTTGTCACAAAGGAAAGAAGGATGGAAGGAAAGATCACAAGCTTTGTCACAAAGGAAAGAAGGATGGAAGGAAAGATCACGAGCTTTGTCACAAAGGAAAGAAGGATGGAAGGAAAGATCACAAGCTTTGTCACAAAGGAAAGAAGGATGGAAGGAAAGATCACGAGCTTTGTCACAAAGGAAAGAAGGATGGAAGGAAAGATCACAAGCTTTGTCACAAAGCAAAGAAGGATGGAAGGAAAGATCACGAGCTTTGTCACAAAGCAAAGAAGGATGGAAGGAAAGATCACGAGCTTTGTCACAAAGCAAAGAAGGATGGAAGGAAAGATCACAAGCTTTGTCACAAAGCAAAGAAGGATGGAAGGAAAGATCACGAGCTTTGTCACAAAGCAAAGAAGGATGGAAGGAAAGATCACAAGCTTTGTCACAAAGCAAAGAAGGATGGAAGGAAAGATCACAAGCTTTGTCACAAAGCAAAGAAGGATGGAAGGAAAGATCACGAGCTTTGTCACAAAGCAAAGAAGGATGGAAGGAAAGATCACGAGCTTTGTCACAAAGGAAAGAAGGATGGAAGGAAAGATCACAAGCTTTGTGACAAAGGAAAGAAGGATGGAAGGAAAGGTCACAAGTTTGTCACAAAGGAAAGAAGGATGGAAGGAAAGATCACAAGCTTTGTCACAAAGGAAAGAAGGATGGAAGGAAAGATCACGAGCTTTGTCACAAAGGAAAGAAGGATGGAAGGAAAGATCACAAGCTTTGTCACAAAGGAAAGAAGGATGGAAGGAAAGATCACGAGCTTTGTCACAAAGGAAAGAAGGATGGAAGGAAAGATCACAAGCTTTGTCACAAAGGAAAGAAGGATGGAAGGAAAGATCACGAGCTTTGTCACAAAGGAAAGAAGGATGGAAGGAAAGATCACAAGCTTTGTCACAAAGGAAAGAAGGATGGAAGGAAAGGTCACAAGTTTGTCACAAAGGAAAGAAGGATGGAAGGAAAGATCACAAGCTTTGTCACAAAGGAAAGAAGGATGGAAGGAAAGATCACAAGGTTTGTCACAAAGCATAGAAGGATGGAAGGAAAGATCACGAGCTTTGTCACAAAGCAAAGAAGGATGGAAGGAAAGATCACGAGCTTTGTCACAAAGCAAAGAAGGATGGAAGGAAAGATCACGAGCTTTGTCACAAAGCAAAGAAGGATGGAAGGAAAGATCACGAGCTTTGTCACAAAGGAAAGAAGGATGGAAGGAAAGATCACAAGCTTTGTCACAAAGCAAAGAAGGATGGAAGGAAAGATCACGAGCTTTGTCACAAAGGAAAGAAGGATGGAAGGAAAGATCACAAGCTTTGTCACAAAGGAAAGAAGGATGGAAGGAAAGGTCACAAGTTTGTCACAAAGGAAAGAAGGATGGAAGGAAAGATCACAAGCTTTGTCACAAAGGAAAGAAGGATGGAAGGAAAGATCACAAGGTTTGTCACAAAGCATAGAAGGATGGAAGGAAAGATCACGAGCTTTGTCACAAAGCAAAGAAGGATGGAAGGAAAGATCACAAGCTTTGTCACAAAGCAAAGAAGGATGGAAGGAAAGATCACGAGCTTTGTCACAAAGCAAAGAAGGATGGAAGGAAAGATCACGAGCTTTGTCACAAAGCAAAGAAGGATGGAAGGAAAGATCACGAGCTTTGTCACAAAGCAAAGAAGGATGGAAGGAAAGATCACGAGCTTTGTCACAAAGGAAAGAAGGATGGAAGGAAAGATCACAAGCTTTGTCACAAAGGAAAGAAGGATGGAAGGAAAGGTCACAAGTTTGTCACAAAGGAAAGAAGGATGGAAGGTGTGATCACAAGCTTTGTCACAAAGGAAAGAAGGATGGAAGGAAAGATCACAAGGTTTGTCACAAAGCAAAGAAGGATGGAAGGAAAGATCACAGGCTTTGTCACAAAGCAAAGAAGGATGGAAGGAAAGATCACAGGCTTTGTCACAAAGCATAGAAGGATGGAAGGAAAGATCACAAGTTTGTCACAAAGGAAAGAAGGATGGAAGGAAAGGTCACAAGTTTGTCACAAAGGAAAGAAGGATGGAAGGTGTGATCACAAGCTTTGTCACAAAGGAAAGAAGGATGGAAGGAAAGATCACAAGCTTTGTCACAAAGCATAGAAGGATGGAAGGAAAGATCACAAGCTTTGTCACAAAGGAAAGAAGGATGGAAGGAAAGATCACGAGCTTTGTCACAAAGGAAAGAAGGATGGAAGGAAAGATCACAAGCTTTGTCACAAAGGAAAGAAGGATGGAAGGAAAGGTCACAAGTTTGTCACAAAGGAAAGAAGGATGGAAGGAAAGATCACAAGGTTTGTCACAAAGCAAAGAAGGATGGAAGGAAAGATCACAAGTTTGTCACAAAGGAAAGAAGGATGGAAGGAAAGATCACAAGCTTTGTCACAAAGGAAAGAAGGATGGAAGGAAAGATCACAAGGTTTGTCACAAAGCAAAGAAGGATGGAAGGAAAGATCACAGGCTTTGTCACAAAGCATAGAAGGATGGAAGGAAAGATCACAAGTTTGTCACAAAGGAAAGAAGGATGGAAGGAAAGGTCACAAGTTTGTCACAAAGGAAAGAAGGATGGAAGGTGTGATCACAAGCTTTGTCACAAAGGAAAGAAGGATGGAAGGAAAGATCACAAGCTTTGTCACAAAGCATAGAAGGATGGAAGGAAAGATCACAAGCTTTGTCACAAAGCATAGAAGGATGGAAGGAAAGATCACGAGCTTTGTCACAAAGCAAAGAAGGATGGAAGGAAAGATCACAAGCTTTGTCACAAAGCAAAGAAGGATGGAAGGAAAGATCACAAGCTTTGTCACAAAGCAAAGAAGGATGGAAGGAAAGATCACAAGCTTTGTCACAAAGGAAAGAAGGATGGAAGGAAAGATCACAAGCTTTGTCCCAAAGGAAAGAAGGATGGAAGGAAAGATCACAAGCTTTGTCCCAAAGGAAAGAAGGATGGAAGGAAAGATCACAAGCTTTGTCCCAAAGGAAAGAAGGATGGAAGGAAAGATCACAAGCTTTGTCCCAAAGGAAAGAAGGATGGAAGGAAAGATCACAAGCTTTGTCACAAAGGAAAGAAGGATGGAAGGAAAGATCACGAGCTTTGTCCCAAAGGAAAGAAGGATGGAAGGAAAGATCACGAGCTTTGTCCCAAAGGAAAGAAGGATGGAAGGAAAGATCACAAGCTTTGTCCCAAAGGAAAGAAGGATGGAAGGAAAGATCACAAGCTTTGTCCCAAAGGAAAGAAGGATGGAAGGAAAGATCAGGAGCTTTGTCCCAAAGGAAAGAAGGATGGAAGGTGTGATCACAGGCTTTGTCACAAAGGAAAGAAGGATGGAAGGTGTGATCACAAGCTTTGTCACAAAGGAAAGAAGGATGGAAGGAAAGGTCACAACTTTGTCACAAAGGAAAGAAGGATGGAAGGAAAGGTCACAAGTTTGTCCCAAAGGAAAGAAGGATGGAAGGTGTGATCACAAGCTTTGTCACAAAGGAAAGAAGGATGGAAGGAAAGGTCACAAGTTTGTCACAAAGGAAAGAAGGATGGAAGGAAAGATCACAAGCTTTGTCCCAAAGGAAAGAAGGATGGAAGGAAAGATCACAAGCTTTGTCCCAAAGGAAAGAAGGATGGAAGGAAAGATCACAAGCTTTGTCCCAAAGGAAAGAAGGATGGAAGGAAAGATCACAAGCTTTGTCCCAAAGGAAAGAAGGATGGAAGGAAAGATCACAAGCTTTGTCCCAAAGGAAAGAAGGATGGAAGGAAAGATCACGAGCTTTGTCCCAAAGGAAAGAAGGATGGAAGGTGTGATCACAGGCTTTGTCACAAAGGAAAGAAGGATGGAAGGTGTGATCACAAGCTTTGTCACAAAGGAAAGAAGGATGGAAGGAAAGGTCACAAGTTTGTCACAAAGGAAAGAAGGATGGAAGGAAAGGTCACAAGTTTGTCCCAAAGGAAAGAAGGATGGAAGGTGTGATCACAAGCTTTGTCACAAAGCAAAGAAGGATGGAAGGAAAGATCACGAGCTTTGTCACAAAGCAGAGAAGGATGGAAGGAAAGATCACAAGCTTTGTCACAAAGCAAAGAAGGATGGAAGGAAAGATCACAAGCTTTGTCCCAAAGGAAAGAAGGATGGAAGGAAAGATCACAAGCTTTGTCCCAAAGGAAAGAAGGATGGAAGGAAAGATCACAAGCTTTGTCCCAAAGGAAAGAAGGATGGAAGGAAAGATCACAAGCTTTGTCACAAAGGAAAGAAGGATGGAAGGTGTGATCACAAGCTTTGTCACAAAGGAAAGAAGGATGGAAGGAAAGATCACAAGCTTTGTCACAAAGGAAAGAAGGATGGAAGGTGTGATCACAAGCTTTGTCCCAAAGGAAAGAAGGATGGAAGGAAAGATCACAAGCTTTGTCACAAAGGAAAGAAGGATGGAAGGAAAGATCACAAGCTTTGACCCAAAGGAAAGAAGGATGGAAGGAAAGATCACAAGCTTTGTCCCAAAGGAAAGAAGGATGGAAGGAAAGATCACAAGCTTTGTCCCAAAGGAAAGAAGGATGGAAGGAAAGATCACAAGCTTTGTCCCAAAGGAAAGAAGGATGGAAGGAAAGGTCACAAGTTTGTGACAAAGGAAAGAAGGATGGAAGGAAAGATCACAAGCTTTGTCACAAAGGAAAGAAGGATGGAAGGAAAGATCACAAGCTTTGTCACAAAGGAAAGAAGGATGGAAGGTGTGATCACAAGCTTTGTCCCAAAGGAAAGAAGGATGGAAGGAAAGATCACAAGCTTTGTCACAAAGCAAAGAAGGATGGAAGGAAAGATCACAAGCTTTGTCACAAAGCAAAGAAGGATGGAAGGAAAGGTCACAAGCTTTGTCACAAAGGAAAGAAGGATGGAAGGTGTGATCACAAGCTTTGTCCCAAAGGAAAGAAGGATGGAAGGAAAGATCACAAGCTTTGTCACAAAGCAAAGAAGGATGGAAGGAAAGATCACAAGCTTTGTCACAAAGGAAAGAAGGATGGAAGGAAAGATCACAGGCTTTGTCACAAAGGAAAGAAGGATGGAAGGAAAGATCACAAGCTTTGTCACAAAGGAAAGAAGGATGGAAGGAAAGATCACAAGCTTTGTCACAAAGGAAAGAAGGATGGAAGGAAAGGTCACAAGCTTTGTCACAAAGGAAAGAAGGATGAAAGGAAAGGTCACAAGCTTTGTCACAAAGGAAAGAAGGATGGAAGGAAAGGTCACAAGCTTTGTCACAAAGGAAAGAAGGATGAAAGGAAAGGTCACAAGCTTTGTCACAAAGGAAAGAAGGATGGAAGGAAAGGTCACAAGCTTTGTCACAAAGGAAAGAAGGATGGAAGGAAAGATCACAGGCTTTGTCACAAAGGAAAGAAGGATGGAAGGAAAGATCACAAGCTTTGTCACAAAGGAAAGAAGGATGGAAGGAAAGATCACAAGCTTTGTCACAAAGGAAAGAAGGATGGAAGGTGTGATCACAAGCTTTGTCACAAAGGAAAGAAGGATGGAAGGAAAGATCACAAGCTTTGTCACAAAGGAAAGAAGGATGGAAGGAAAGATCACAGGCTTTGTCACAAAGGAAAGAAGGATGGAAGGAAAGATCACAAGCTTTGTCACAAAGGAAAGAAGGATGGAAGGAAAGGTCACAAGCTTTGTCACAAAGGAAAGAAGGATGAAAGGAAAGGTCACAAGCTTTGTCACAAAGGAAAGAAGGATGGAAGGAAAGGTCACAAGCTTTGTCACAAAGGAAAGAAGGATGGAAGGAAAGGTCACAAGTTTGTCACAAAGGAAAGAAGGATGGAAGGAAAGATCACAAGCTTTGTCACAAAGGAAAGAAGGATGGAAGGAAAGGTCACAAGTTTGTCACAAAGGAAAGAAGGATGGAAGGAAAGGTCACAAGTTTGTGACAAAGGAAAGAAGGATGGAAGGAAAGATCACAAGCTTTGTCACAAATGAAAGAAGGATGGAAGGAAAGATCACAAGCTTTGTCACAAAGGAAAGAAGGATGGAAGGAAAGATCACAACCTTTGTCCCAAAGGAAAGAAGGATGGAAGGAAAGATCACAAGCTTTGTCCCAAAGGAAAGAAGGATGGAAGGAAAGGTCACAAGTTTGTGACAAAGGAAAGAAGGATGGAAGGAAAGATCACAAGCTTTGTCACAAAGGAAAGAAGGATGGAAGGAAAGATCACAAGCTTTGTCACAAAGGAAAGAAGGATGGAAGGAAAGATCACAAGCTTTGTCCCAAAGGAAAGAAGGATGGAAGGAAAGATCACAAGCTTTGACCCAAAGGAAAGAAGGATGGAAGGAAAGATCACAAGCTTTGTCCCAAAGGAAAGAAGGATGGAAGGAAAGATCACAAGCTTTGTCCCAAAGGAAAGAAGGATGGAAGGAAAGATCACAAGCTTTGTCCAAAAGGAAAGAAGGATGGAAGGAAAGATCACAAGCTTTGTCCCAAAGGAAAGAAGGATGGAAGGAAAGATCACAAGCTTTGTCCCAAAGGAAAGAAGGATGGAAGGAAAGATCACAAGCTTTGTCCCAAAGGAAAGAAGGATGGAAGGAAAGATCACAAGCTTTGTCACAAAGGAAAGAAGGATGGAAGGAAAGATCACAAGCTTTGTCCCAAAGGAAAGAAGGATGGAAGGAAAGATCACAAGCTTTGTCCCAAAGGAAAGAAGGATGGAAGGAAAGATCACAAGCTTTGTCACAAAGGAAAGAAGGATGGAAGGTGTGATCACAAGCTTTGTACCAAAGGAAAGAAGGATGGAAGGAAAGATCACAAGCTTTGTCCAAAAGGAAAGAAGGATGGAAGGAAAGATCACAAGCTTTGTCCCAAAGGAAAGAAGGATGGAAGGAAAGATCACAAGCTTTGTCCCAAAGGAAAGAAGGATGGAAGGAAAGATCACAAGCTTTGTCCCAAAGGAAAGAAGGATGGAAGGAAAGATCACAAGCTTTGTCCCAAAGGAAAGAAGGATGGAAGGAAAGATCACAAGCTTTGTCCCAAAGGAAAGAAGGATGGAAGGAAAGATCACAAGCTTTGTCCCAAAGGAAAGAAGGATGGAAGGAAAGATCACAAGCTTTGTCCCAAAGGAAAGAAGGATGGAAGGAAAGATCACAAGCTTTGTCACAAAGGAAAGAAGGATGGAAGGTGTGATCACAAGCTTTGTCACAAAGGAAAGAAGGATGGAAGGAAAGATCACAAGCTTTGTCACAAAGGAAAGAAGGATGGAAGGTGTGATCACAAGCTTTGTCCCAAAGGAAAGAAGGATGGAAGGAAAGATCACAAGCTTTGTCACAAAGGAAAGAAGGATGGAAGGAAAGATCACAAGCTTTGACCCAAAGGAAAGAAGGATGGAAGGAAAGATCACAAGCTTTGTCACAAAGGAAAGAAGGATGGAAGGAAATATCACAAGCTTTGTCCCAAAGGAAAGAAGGATGGAAGGAAAGATCACAAGCTTTGTCCCAAATGAAAGAAGGATGGAAGGAAAGATCACAAGCTTTGTCAAAAAGCAAAGAAGGATGGAAGGAAAGATCACAAGCTTTGTCACAAAGGAAAGAAGGATGGAAGGTGTGATCACAAGCTTTGTCACAAAGGAAAGAAGGATGGAAGGAAAGATCACAAGCTTTGTCACAAAGGAAAGAAGGATGGAAGGTGTGATCACAAGCTTTGTCCCAAAGGAAAGAAGGATGGAAGGAAAGATCACAAGCTTTGTCACAAAGGAAAGAAGGATGGAAGGAAAGATCACAAGCTTTGACCCAAAGGAAAGAAGGATGGAAGGAAAGATCACAAGGTTTGTCCCAAAGGAAAGAAGGATGGAAGGAAATATCACAAGCTTTGTCCCAAAGGAAAGAAGGATGGAAGGAAAGATCACAAGCTTTGTCCCAAATGAAAGAAGGATGGAAGGAAAGATCACAAGCTTTGTCAAAAAGCAAAGAAGGATGGAAGGAAAGATCACAAGCTTTGTCACAAAGGAAAGAAGGATGGAAGGAAAGATCACAAGCTTTGTCACAAAGCATAGAAGGATGGAAGGAAAGATCACAAGCTTTGTCACAAAGCATAGAAGGGTGGAAGGAAAGATCACAAGCTTTGTCACAAAGCAAAGAAGGATGGAAGGAAAGATCACGAGCTTTGTCACAAAACATAGAAGGATGGAAGGAAAGATCACAAGCTTTGTCACAAAGCAAAGAAGGATGGAAGGAAAGATCACAAGCTTTGTCCCAAATGAAAGAAGGATGGAAGGAAAGATCACGAGCTTTGTCAAAAAGCAAAGAAGGATGGAAGGAAAGATCACAAGCTTTGTCACAAAGCAAAGAAGGATGGAAGGAAAGATCACAAGCTTTGTCACAAAGCAAAGAAGGATGGAAGGAAAGATCACAAGCTTTGTACCAAAGGAAAGAAGGATGGAAGGAAAGATCACAAGCTTTGTCACAAAGCAAAGAAGGATGGAAGGAAAGATCACAAGCTTTGTCACAAAGCAAAGAAGGATGGAAGGAAAGATCACAAGCTTTGTCCCAAAGGAAAGAAGGATGGAAGGTGTGATCACAAGCTTTGTCACAAAGGAAAGAAGGATGGAAGGAAAGATCACAAGCTTTGTCACAAAGGAAAGAAGGATGGAAGGTGTGATCACAAGCTTTGTACCAAAGGAAAGAAGGATGGAAGGAAAGATCACAAGCTTTGTCCAAAAGGAAAGAAGGATGGAAGGAAAGATCACAAGCTTTGTCCCAAAGGAAAGAAGGATGGAAGGAAAGATCACAAGCTTTGTCCCAAAGGAAAGAAGGATGGAAGGAAAGATCACAAGCTTTGTCCCAAAGGAAAGAAGGATGGAAGGAAAGATCACAAGCTTTGTCCCAAAGGAAAGAAGGATGGAAGGAAAGATCACAAGCTTTGTCCCAAAGGAAAGAAGGATGGAAGGAAAGATCACAAGCTTTGTCCCAAAGGAAAGAAGGATGGAAGGAAAGATCACAAGCTTTGTCCCAAAGGAAAGAAGGATGGAAGGAAAGATCACAAGCTTTGTCACAAAGGAAAGAAGGATGGAAGGTGTGATCACAAGCTTTGTCACAAAGGAAAGAAGGATGGAAGGAAAGATCACAAGCTTTGTCACAAAGGAAAGAAGGATGGAAGGTGTGATCACAAGCTTTGTCCCAAAGGAAAGAAGGATGGAAGGAAAGATCACAAGCTTTGTCACAAAGGAAAGAAGGATGGAAGGAAAGATCACAAGCTTTGACCCAAAGGAAAGAAGGATGGAAGGAAAGATCACAAGCTTTGTCCCAAAGGAAAGAAGGATGGAAGGAAAGATCACAAGGTTTGTCCCAAAGGAAAGAAGGATGGAAGGAAATATCACAAGCTTTGTCCCAAAGGAAAGAAGGATGGAAGGAAAGATCACAAGCTTTGTCCCAAATGAAAGAAGGATGGAAGGAAAGATCACAAGCTTTGTCAAAAAGCAAAGAAGGATGGAAGGAAAGATCACAAGCTTTGTCACAAAGGAAAGAAGGATGGAAGGAAAGATCACAAGCTTTGTCACAAAGCATAGAAGGATGGAAGGAAAGATCACAAGCTTTGTCACAAAGCATAGAAGGGTGGAAGGAAAGATCACGAGCTTTGTCACAAAGCAAAGAAGGATGGAAGGAAAGATCACGAGCTTTGTCACAAAACATAGAAGGATGGAAGGAAAGATCACGAGCTTTGTCACAAAGCAAAGAAGGATGGAAGGAAAGATCACGAGCTTTGTCACAAAACATAGAAGGATGGAAGGAAAGATCACAAGCTTTGTCACAAAGCAAAGAAGGATGGAAGGAAAGATCACAAGCTTTGTCCCAAATGAAAGAAGGATGGAAGGAAAGATCACGAGCTTTGTCAAAAAGCAAAGAAGGATGGAAGGAAAGATCACAAGCTTTGTCACAAAGCAAAGAAGGATGGAAGGAAAGATCACAAGCTTTGTCACAAAGCAAAGAAGGATGGAAGGAAAGATCACAAGCTTTGTCACAAAGCATAGAAGGATGGAAGGAAAGACCACAAGCTTTGTCACAAAGCATAGAAGGATGGAAGGAAAGATCACAAGCTTTGTCACAAAGCATAGAAGGATGGAAGGAAAGATCACAAGCTTTGTCACAAAGCAAAGAAGGATGGAAGGAAAGATCACAAGCTTTGTCACAAAGCATAGAAGGATGGAAGGAAAGATCACAAGCTTTGTCCCAAATGAAAGAAGGATGGAAGGAAAGATCACGAGCTTTTTCACAAAGCAAAGAAGGATGGAAGGAAAGATCACAAGCTTTGTCACAAAGCAAAGAAGGATGGAAGGAAAGATCACAAGCTTTGTCACAAAGCATAGAAGGATGGAAGGAAAGATCACAAGCTTTGTCACAAAGCATAGAAGGGTGGAAGGAAAGATCACAAGCTTTGTCACAAAGCAAAGAAGGATGGAAGGAAAGATCACGAGCTTTGTCACAAAGCATAGAAGGATGGAAGGAAAGATCACAAGCTTTGTCACAAAGCAAAGAAGGATGGAAGGAAAGATCACAAGCTTTGTCCCAAATGAAAGAAGGATGGAAGGAAAGATCACGAGCTTTGTCAAAAAGCAAAGAAGGATGGAAGGAAAGATCACAAGCTTTGTCACAAAGGAAAGAAGGATGGAAGGAAAGATCACAAGCTTTGTCACAAAGCAAAGAAGGATGGAAGGAAAGATCACAAGCTTTGTCACAAAGCAAAGAAGGATGGAAGGAAAGATCACAAGCTTTGTCACAAAGCAAAGAAGGATGGAAGGAAAGATCACGAGCTTTGTCACAAAGGAAAGAAGGATGGAAGGAAAGATCACAAGCTTTGTCCCAAAGGAAAGAAGGATGGAAGGAAAGATCACAAGCTTTGTCCCAAAGGAAAGAAGGATGGAAGGAAAGATCACAAGCTTTGTCCCAAAGGAAAGAAGGATGGAAGGAAAGATCACAAGCTTTGTCACAAAGCATAGAAGGATGGAAGGAAAGATCACGAGCTTTGTCACAAAGCAAAGAAGGATGGAAGGAAAGATCACGAGCTTTGTCACAAAGCAAAGAAGGATGGAAGGAAAGATCACGAGCTTTGTCACAAAGGAAAGAAGGATGGAAGGAAAGATCACAAGCTTTGTCACAAAGGAAAGAAGGATGGAAGGAAAGATCACAAGCTTTGTCACAAAGGAAAGAAGGATGGAAGGAAAGATCACAAGCTTTGTCACAAAGCAAAGAAGGATGGAAGGAAAGATCACGAGCTTTGTCACAAAGGAAAGAAGGATGGAAGGAAAGATCACAAGCTTTGTCACAAAGCAAAGAAGGATGGAAGGAAAGATCACAAGCTTTGTCACAAAGCAAAGAAGGATGGAAGGAAAGATCACGAGCTTTGTCACAAAGGAAAGAAGGATGGAAGGAAAGATCACAAGCTTTGTCACAAAGGAAAGAAGGATGGAAGGTGTGATCACAAGCTTTGTCACAAAGGAAAGAAGGATGGAAGGAAAGATCACAAGCTTTGTCACAAAGCATAGAAGGATGGAAGGAAAGATCACAAGCTTTGTCACAAAGGAAAGAAGGATGGAAGGAAAGATCACAAGCTTTGTCACAAAGCAAAGAAGGATGGAAGGTGTGATCACAAGCTTTGTCACAAAGGAAAGAAGGATGGAAGGAAAGATCACGAGCTTTGTCACAAAGGAAAGAAGGATGGAAGGAAAGATCACAAGCTTTGTCACAAAGGAAAGAAGGATGGAAGGAAAGATCACAAGCTTTGTCACAAAGGAAAGAAGGATGGAAGGAAAGATCACAAGCTTTGTCACAAAGGAAAGAAGGATGGAAGGAAAGATCACGAGCTTTGTCACAAAGGAAAGAAGGATGGAAGGAAAGATCACAAGCTTTGTCCCAAAGGAAAGAAGGATGGAAGGAAAGATCACAAGCTTTGTCACAAAGGAAAGAAGGATGGAAGGAAAGATCACAAGCTTTGTCCCAAAGGAAAGAAGGATGGAAGGAAAGATCACAAGCTTTGTCCCAAAGGAAAGAAGGATGGAAGGAAAGATCACAAGCTTTGTCACAAAGGAAAGAAGGATGGAAGGTGTGATCACAAGCTTTGTCACAAAGGAAAGAAGGATGGAAGGAAAGATCACAAGCTTTGTCACAAAGGAAAGAAGGATGGAAGGTGTGATCACAAGCTTTGTACCAAAGGAAAGAAGGATGGAAGGAAAGATCACAAGCTTTGTCCAAAAGGAAAGAAGGATGGAAGGAAAGATCACAAGCTTTGTCCCAAAGGAAAGAAGGATGGAAGGAAAGATCACAAGCTTTGTCCCAAAGGAAAGAAGGATGGAAGGAAAGATCACAAGCTTTGTCCCAAAGGAAAGAAGGATGGAAGGAAAGATCACAAGCTTTGTCCCAAAGGAAAGAAGGATGGAAGGAAAGATCACAAGCTTTGTCCCAAAGGAAAGAAGGATGGAAGGAAAGATCACAAGCTTTGTCCCAAAGGAAAGAAGGATGGAAGGAAAGATCACAAGCTTTGTCCCAAAGGAAAGAAGGATGGAAGGAAAGATCACAAGCTTTGTCCCAAAGGAAAGAAGGATGGAAGGAAAGATCACAAGCTTTGTCACAAAGGAAAGAAGGATGGAAGGTGTGATCACAAGCTTTGTCACAAAGGAAAGAAGGATGGAAGGAAAGATCACAAGCTTTGTCACAAAGGAAAGAAGGATGGAAGGTGTGATCACAAGCTTTGTCCCAAAGGAAAGAAGGATGGAAGGAAAGATCACAAGCTTTGTCACAAAGGAAAGAAGGATGGAAGGAAAGATCACAAGCTTTGACCCAAAGGAAAGAAGGATGGAAGGAAAGATCAGAAGCTTTGTCCCAAAGGAAAGAAGGATGGAAGGAAAGATCACAAGCTTTGTCCCAAAGGAAAGAAGGATGGAAGGAAAGATCACAAGCTTTGTCCCAAAGGAAAGAAGGATGGAAGGAAAGATCACAAGCTTTGTCCCAAATGAAAGAAGGATGGAAGGAAAGGTCACAAGTTTTGTCACAAAGCAAAGAAGGATGGAAGGAAAGATCACGAGCTTTGTCAAAAAGCAAAGAAGGATGGAAGGAAAGATCACAAGCTCTGTCACAAAGCATAGAAGGATGGAAGGAAAGATCACGAGCTTTGTCACAAAGGAAAGAAGGATGGAAGGAAAGATCACAAGCTTTGTCACAAAGCATAGAAGGATGGAAGGAAAGATCACGAGCTTTGTCACAAAGGAAAGAAGGATGGAAGGAAAGATCACAAGCTTTGTCCCAAAGGAAAGAAGGATGGAAGGAAAGATCACAAGCTTTGTCACAAAGCAAAGAAGGATGGAAGGAAAGATCACAAGCTTTGTCACAAAGGAAAGAAGGATGGAAGGAAAGATCACAAGCTTTGTCACAAAGCATAGAAGGATGGAAGGAAAGATCACAAGCTTTGTCACAAAGGAAAGAAGGATGGAAGGAAAGATCACAAGCTTTGTCACAAAGGAAAGAAGGATGGAAGGAAAGATCACAAGCTTTGTCACAAAGCATAGAAGGATGGAAGGAAAGATCACAAGCTTTGTCACAAAGCATAGAAGGATGGAAGGAAAGATCACGAGCTTTGTCACAAAGGAAAGAAGGATGGAAGGAAAGATCACAAGCTTTGTCAAAAAGCAAAGAAGGATGGAAGGAAAGATCACAAGCTTTGTCACAAAGGAAAGAAGGATGGAAGGAAAGATCACGAGCTTTGTCAAAAAGCAAAGAAGGATGGAAGGAAAGATCACAAGCTTTGTCACAAAGGAAAGAAGGATGGAAGGAAAGATCACGAGCTTTGTCAAAAAGCAAAGAAGGATGGAAGGAAAGATCACAAGCTTTGTCACAAAGGAAAGAAGGATGGAAGGAAAGATCACAAGCTTTGTCACAAAGCATAGAAGGATGGAAGGAAAGATCACAAGCTTTGTCACAAAGCATAGAAGGATGGAAGGAAAGATCACGAGCTTTGTCACAAAGGAAAGAAGGATGGAAGGAAAGATCACAAGCTTTGTCCCAAAGGAAAGAAGGATGGAAGGAAAGATCACAAGCTTTGTCCCAAAGGAAAGAAGGATGGAAGGAAAGATCACAAGCTTTGTCACAAAGCATAGAAGGATGGAAGGAAAGATCACGAGCTTTGTCACAAAGCATAGAAGGATGGAAGGAAAGATCACAAGCTTTGTCACAAAGCATAGAAGGATGGAAGGAAAGATCACGAGCTTTGTCACAAAGCAAAGAAGGATGGAAGGAAAGATCACGAGCTTTGTCACAAAGCAAAGAAGGATGGAAGGAAAGATCACGAGCTTTGTCACAAAGGAAAGAAGGATGGAAGGAAAGATCACGAGCTTTTTCACAAAGGAAAGAAGGATGGAAGGAAAGATCACAAGCTTTGTCACAAAGCAAAGAAGGATGGAAGGAAAGATCACAAGCTTTGTCACAAAGCAAAGAAGGATGGAAGGAAAGATCACGAGCTTTGTCACAAAGGAAAGAAGGATGGAAGGAAAGATCACAAGCTTTGTCACAAAGGAAAGAAGGATGGAAGGTGTGATCACAAGCTTTGTCACAAAGGAAAGAAGGATGGAAGGAAAGATCACAAGCTTTGTCACAAAGCATAGAAGGATGGAAGGAAAGATCACAAGCTTTGTCACAAAGGAAAGAAGGATGGAAGGAAAGATCACAAGCTTTGTCACAAAGCAAAGAAGGATGGAAGGTGTGATCACAAGCTTTGTCACAAAGGAAAGAAGGATGGAAGGAAAGATCACAAGCTTTGTCACAAAGCATAGAAGGATGGAAGGAAAGATCACGAGCTTTGTCCCAAAGGAAAGAAGGATGGAAGGAAAGATCACAAGCTTTGTCCCAAAGGAAAGAAGGATGGAAGGAAAGATCACGAGCTTTGTCCCAAAGGAAAGAAGGATGGAAGGAAAGATCACAAGCTTTGTCACAAAGCATAGAAGGATGGAAGGAAAGATCACGAGCTTTGTCCCAAAGGAAAGAAGGATGGAAGGAAAGATCACAAGCTTTGTCCCAAAGGAAAGAAGGATGGAAGGAAAGATCACGAGCTTTGTCCCAAAGGAAAGAAGGATGGAAGGAAAGATCACAGGCTTTGTCACAAAGGAAAGAAGGATGGAAGGAAAGATCACAAGCTTTGTCACAAAGGAAAGAAGGATGGAAGGAAAGATCACGAGCTTTGTCACCAAGGAAAGAAGGATGGAAGGAAAGATCACAGGCTTTGTCACAAAGGAAAGAAGGATGGAAGGAAAGATCACAGGCTTTGTCACAAAGGAAAGAAGGATGGAAGGAAAGATCACGAGCTTTGTCACAAAGGAAAGAAGGATGGAAGGAAAGATCACAGGCTTTGTCACAAAGGAAAGAAGGATGGAAGGAAAGATCACAAGCTTTGTCCAAAAGGAAAGAAGGATGGAAGGAAAGATCACGAGCTTTGTCCCAAAGGAAAGAAGGATGGAAGGAAAGATCACAAGCTTTGTCACAAAGGAAAGAAGGATGGAAGGAAAGATCACAAGCTTTGTCACAAAGGAAAGAAGGATGGAAGGAAAGATCACAGGCTTTGTCACAAAGGAAAGAAGGATGGAAGGTGTGATCACGAGCTTTGTCACAAAGGAAAGAAGGATGGAAGGTGTGATCACAAGCTTTGTCACAAAGGAAAGAAGGATGGAAGGTGTGATCACAAGCTTTGTCACAAAGGAAAGAAGGATGGAAGGAAAGATCACAAGCTTTGTCACAAAGGAAAGAAGGATGGAAGGAAAGATCACAAGCTTTGTCCCAAAGGAAAGAAGGATGGAAGGAAAGATCACAAGCTTTGTCCCAAAGGAAAGAAGGATGGAAGGAAAGATCACGAGCTTTGTCCCAAAGGAAAGAAGGATGGAAGGAAAGATCACAAGCTTTGTCACAAAGGAAAGAAGGATGGAAGGAAAGATCACAGGCTTTGTCACAAAGGAAAGAAGGATGGAAGGAAAGATCACAAGCTTTGTCACAAAGGAAAGAAGGATGGAAGGAAAGATCACAGGCTTTGTCACAAAGGAAAGAAGGATGGAAGGAAAGATCACGAGCTTTGTCACAAAGGAAAGAAGGATGGAAGGAAAGATCACAGGCTTTGTCACAAAGGAAAGAAGGATGGAAGGAAAGATCACGAGCTTTGTCACAAAGGAAAGAAGGATGGAAGGAAAGATCACAGGCTTTGTCACAAAGGAAAGAAGGATGGAAGGAAAGATCACAAGCTTTGTCCAAAAGGAAAGAAGGATGGAAGGAAAGATCACGAGCTTTGTCCCAAAGGAAAGAAGGATGGAAGGAAAGATCACAAGCTTTGTCACAAAGGAAAGAAGGATGGAAGGAAAGATCACAAGCTTTGTCACAAAGGAAAGAAGGATGGAAGGAAAGATCACAGGCTTTGTCACAAAGGAAAGAAGGATGGACGGTGTGATCACGAGCTTTGTCACAAAGGAAAGAAGGATGGAAGGTGTGATCACAAGCTTTGTCACAAAGGAAAGAAGGATGGACGGTGTGATCACGAGCTTTGTCACAAAGGAAAGAAGGATGGACGGTGTGATCACGAGCTTTGTCACAAAGGAAAGAAGGATGGAAGGTGTGATCACAAGCTTTGTCACAAAGGAAAGAAGGATGGAAGGTGTGATCACAAGCTTTGTCACAAAGGAAAGAAGGATGGAAGGAAAGATCACAAGCTTTGTCACAAAGGAAAGAAGGATGGAAGGTGTGATCACAAGCTTTGTCACAAAGGAAAGAAGGATGGAAGGTGTGATCACAGGCTTTGTCACAAAGGAAAGAAGGATGGAAGGAAAGATCACAAGCTTTGTCCAAAAGGAAAGAAGGATGGAAGGAAAGATCACGAGCTTTGTCCCAAAGGAAAGAAGGATGGAAGGAAAGATCACAAGCTTTGTCACAAAGGAAAGAAGGATGGAAGGAAAGATCACAAGCTTTGTCACAAAGGAAAGAAGGATGGAAGGAAAGATCACAGGCTTTGTCACAAAGGAAAGAAGGATGGACGGTGTGATCACGAGCTTTGTCACAAAGGAAAGAAGGATGGAAGGTGTGATCACAAGCTTTGTCACAAAGGAAAGAAGGATGGACGGTGTGATCACGAGCTTTGTCACAAAGGAAAGAAGGATGGAAGGTGTGATCACAAGCTTTGTCACAAAGGAAAGAAGGATGGACGGTGTGATCACGAGCTTTGTCACAAAGGAAAGAAGGATGGACGGTGTGATCACGAGCTTTGTCACAAAGGAAAGAAGGATGGAAGGTGTGATCACAAGCTTTGTCACAAAGGAAAGAAGGATGGAAGGTGTGATCACAAGCTTTGTCACAAAGGAAAGAAGGATGGAAGGAAAGATCACAAGCTTTGTCACAAAGGAAAGAAGGATGGAAGGTGTGATCACAAGCTTTGTCACAAAGGAAAGAAGGATGGAAGGTGTGATCACAAGCTTTGTCACAAAGGAAAGAAGGATGGAAGGAAAGATCACGAGCTTTGTCACAAAGGAAAGAAGGATGGAAGGAAAGATCACAAGCTTTGTCACAAAGGAAAGAAGGATGGAAGGAAAGATCACAAGCTTTGTCCCAAAGGAAAGAAGGATGGAAGGTGTGATCACAAGCTTTGTCACAAAGGAAAGAAGGATGGAAGGAAAGATCACAAGCTTTGTCACAAAGGAAAGAAGGATGGAAGGAAAGATCACGAGCTTTGCACTGAGATTTGCATCGTGACTTAAAAGAACAGACCCTTTCCAAGACATTTCCATTTTAACAGCATTGTCAGAAGAGCTTTGTTGTTTTTTAACCAAAATCTTTCCTGTTTACTAAGCTGCTCATATCCTACCATACCTCTGATTATTAATACTGAATTTATAAACTGGTCTACATCAGGAAACAAGTACATCATTTCAACACTGAGTCTACCAAAGGTATCAGAAATTCACTGATCTCTTTCATCTTCCTCTGACAAAGTATCTGAAAACTGAGAGTTTGTCGTCATACTTACGTACTTATACATACCTGTTCCTGTTCGCACTTATTATCCCTTTGTGTCACTGGAGCTGGGCCTGTTGCCTCACCTTCAGCAGCATCACTCCCTTCTTCCTGTTGTTTTCATTCCCATGGTTTTCTAGATCCTGCTTATCAATGTCATTTACATTACATTCAAAGCTACCGTTTTCAGTATTGGCTGTCACAGCCTGTAGGTCCCCAGCCTACAGGTAGGTTGTCACTGACAGCGTTACCTGTCAGCTGCTGCATGTCGGAGCTACTCTCCGCTGCCTTCTCATTGTGTGGGCATGATGAGCGTATATGCTGAACATCACCACACTCAAAGTACTTTATGCTACCAGAACTCATATAAACTCTGTAAAATGTATTCTGATACATAAAATGACACCTCCAAAGTTCCAGAAGGGTTATTCAGGTAGATAAAGGCCTGTCTCCACAGAGATTGGACGTCCTGCAGTCTAGCATCTTTGCAACCCATACGAACAGTTTTAAACCTGTCGGCAAATTTTCCAAAACCTTTTCAATTAGTTTCTTCAGGTACGCCTGACACAATATCCATTGTCGATGGATAGGTCACAAACAGGTCATCTAATACTAGGCCCTTCTCAACCAGAAAATGCAGAGAATTTAGCAGTAGAGGAGCCAGGAAATTTTCAGAGGGGTGGCAAGATTGATCTGTGATCATTTTTGTGTGGCATACAAAAAAGTGCTACTTAAGGTTCACCTTTTCTTGCAAAGGCAGGAAATATGGCCGCGAAACTGGCATTTCGGTGCCGGAAGCAAGCTGCTGCATTTGCGAATGAGGGATGGAGAGAGAACCTGGCATCTTTGTGTCAAGCTTGATATTGCATTCGTAAAGGAGGGACAGAGGAAGAGAACCTGGCATTGCGGTGCCGAAAGCATGCTGCTGCATTTGTGAATAAGGGATAAAGAGAGAACCTGGCAACCCGGTGCCAACATTGCTATGGAGTTTAGCCAAGAAGGGAAGAGGCTGGGAACCTGGCAACTCGGTGCCGAAGCATGCTGCATTTGCTACGAAGGAAGGAGTACTGGCAACTCTGTGCCCTTTTTTTTATCTTAACTATGCTGAGAAACTGGCAACCTGATGGTTGAAAGGCTTGCTGCTGCTTTTGCGAATGAAGGAGAAAGGAACCTGGCAACCTGGTGCTGAGGTTAGCTGCAGAATTTGTGAAGGGGGGGGGCGGAATGAGTGGCTGAGCGCCTGGCAACCTGGTGCCTGCGTTTTCTGCAGAGTTTAGCCGATGAGAGGCTGGGAACCTGGCAACTCGGTGCCGATGTTTGCTGCAGAATTTTGCGAAGTGGGGATGAGGCGCTGGGAACCTGGCAACTCGGTGCCGACGCTTGCTGCAGAGTGTAGCAGGGCAGGGATGATAGGACGTATGCTGCAGAGTTAAGCCAAGGAGGGATGAGAGGCTGGAGACCTGGCCACTCGGTGCCAAGGTTTGCTGTAGAATTTTGCGAAGGAGGGATGGGTGGCTCATAACCTGGCAACTCGGTGCCAACGTTTGCTGCGGAGTTTATCAGATGAGAGGCTGGGAACCTGGCAACTTGGTGCCGAGGTTTGCTGCAGAAATTTGCGAAGGAGGGATGGGTGGCTGAGAACCTTGCAACTCGGTGCCGAAGCATGCTGTATTTGCTACGGAGGAAGGAGTACTGGCAACTCTGTGCCCTTTTTTTTTTCTTAACTATGCTGAGAAACTGGCAACCCGATGGTCGAAAGGCTTGCTGCTGCTTTTGCAAATGAAGGAGAAAGGAACCTGGCAACCCGGTGCTGAGGTTAGCTGCAGAATTTGCGAAGGGGGGGAATGAGTGGCTGAGCGTCTGGCAACCTGGTGCCGGCGTTTGCTGCAGAGTTTAGCCGAGGAGGGATGAGTGGCTGGGAACCTGGCAGCTCGGTGCCGACGTTTGCTGCGGAGTTTAGCGGATGAGAGGCTGGGAACCTGGCAACTCGGTGCCGATGTTTGCTGCAGAATTTTGCGAAGCGGGGATGAGGCGCTGGGAACCTGGCAGCTCGGTGCCGACGTTTGCTGCAGAATTTTGCGAAGCGGGGATGAGGCGCTGGGAACCTGGCAACTCGGTGCCGACGCTTGCTGCAGAGTGTAGCAGAGCAGGGATGATAGGACGTATGCTGCAGAGTTAAGCCAAGGAAGGATGAGAGGCTGGAGACCTGGCCACTCGGTGCCAAGGTTTGCTGTAGAATTTTGCGAAGGAGGGATGGGTGGCTGATAACCTGGCAACTCGGTGCCGACATTTGCTGCGGAGTTTAGATGAAGACTTTATTAAATATTTTAAAAAAAGAGTGGACTTCATATTTAGACTTTAATGACACTCCCGGAACATCAGCTTCTGTTCTATGGGAAGCAGGGAAAGCTGTGATGAGAGGTAAAATAATTTCTTTCTCATCACATAAAAAGAAAGAAGAAAACAAAAATATTCAGGAATTCGAAAAAACCATCAAATCACTAGAAGAAGCCTACGCGTCCCACCAAGATCAGGAAACATTGAACAAAATACGCAAAACAAAACTAGAATTAAATGAGATAATTAATAAAAAAAAAAAAAAATTCTTAGTACAAAGACTACGCTTACAAAATTATGAACATGGTAATAAATCCGGTCAATTTCTAGCAAACCAGCTAAAAATAAATAAAGAAAAAACAACTATATGTGCTGTTCAAGATTCATCTGGGAACACAGTATATGACCCGAAACAAATAAACAACATTTTCAGGGATTTCTATAAAACGTTGTATTCACCACAAATAAAGCCGTCTAAAAAGGAAATTGATCAGTTTTTAGACATAACTCTTCCAAAATTATTAGACACTCAAGCAATGGCACTGGATTCGCCACTGACATCAGGTGAACTCCAGGAAGCTCTGATAAGTCTGCCCAATAATAAGGCTCCAGGTCCAGACGCCTTTCCTGCAGAGTTCTACAAAGAATTCTGGACGATTCTGGCACCAGTTTTCTACAGAACGTTGTTGGAAATCAAAGAAAAGGGCAGACTTCCATCAAATATGAATTCTGCAAACATTAATCTCCTGCTAAAACCAGGCAAAGACCCTGTATATCCCTCAAGCTATCGTCCAATATCCCTTATTAATGTAGACCTTAAAATAATCTGCAAAGCTCTCTCAAAGAGACTAGAGAAAATAACCCCCTCTTAATTCATCCTGACCAAACTGGTTTCATAAAAGGTAGGCACTCATCAACAAATACACGTAGATTACTTAATTTAATAGACTACTCATGCAGTAAAAACACTGAAACGACAATATTTTGAACAATATTCCGAACAAATGACCGAACAAATGACCAAACATCCTCCAGCTTCTGTCTCCTGAGGGGCACCAGGCAGGGATGCCCACTCTCCCCTTCACTGTTTGCAATTTTTATTGAACCACTAGCAGCAGCAATTAGACAGAATTCAGTAATTAAGGGCATAAAATGCAAGAACGTGGAACATAAAATCAGCCTTTATGCGGATGATGTGTTACTTTTTGTCCAAAACTCACAAACCAATGTCTCTGGGGTGAATTGACAAACTCTTTTGCAAGAATATCAGATTACTCAATTAACTGGTCAAAATCTACAGTCCTTCCGATTAATTGCTTCGTCCATAATTCTTGTTCTACACCATGGGAAATATAAAATATTTAGGTATTAATGTTTCTCCCAAGCTTGCAGATCTTTTTTTTTTTTTTTTTTTTTTCTTTTTTTGTGTCCCGTTTGGATCTTTAGCCATCAGAATTGTTGTCTTAAGGCCAAGAAAGATGCCAAGCGGATTTATTTTACCAAGTGGATCATCATGGCCTTGCCATATTGGTCCATTTGATTGACCTTTATTATAATTATGTATTTATTTTATTTTCGGTTGCTACAAACGGGACAGACGTGACTGGGGGATAGGACAGGGAGAAAGAATGAAAGAAAGAGAGGGAGAGAAAGAAAACCAAAGGGGAGAAGAGACGGTGAGAAGGGGGGGAAGAAAGGAAAAAACAAACAAACAAACAAACAAACAAAACGCCTGGATCACCTGTATGGAGAAAAAAAACAGAAGAGAAAGCAAACAACAAAGAGCAACATAATAAAAACAGCACCATCACAATAAACTAGCTAGCAGTAGATAACAGTAGATACTAAATAATAAACGATATTGTGCAGCACGCAAGATAGACAGCGCACAATGTGCTTTGAGGCAGCAGCCAAGAAAGGTGTAGTCCGCGTCTGTGAACACCCGTGTGTACACCTGTGTGCATACCTGTGTGGATCAGCATGCTTGTATTCCAAAGGTTTCTCCATGTAACGATCTGCTAGGGAGTGTGGGGAGCCATAGCCCCGTCCACCAGGGTATGAAGCAGGTATGGAGGAGATCCAGGCCCCAGATATCCAGAGGCCCCAGAGTACAAGGACCCGAGGAGGACCACCAAAGGGGGGGGGAACCGTGCCACCCTCCTGGGAAGAGCTGAGTAGAGCCCCAAACGAGAGGTCACCCCGCAGCTACGGAGCAGAGGCCAGAGGGGGTTGCAGTGGCGTGCCCGCGGGCTCCGCCGGCAGCCAGCTGTGCCAGAGAGGACCGAGCTTCAGGCCCAGAGGCCAGAGGCCTGAGGGCATCCCACCCCCCGGAAGGAGCCCAGCCGGGCCACAGGCGCCCGGCCCCGCCAATCGGCCACCAGGAGTGAGCCGGTACATGCATGAGCGCCCAGCCCCAGATGACAAGGACCACCAACACACCAACGTCTAAGGGCATCAGCCACCGGCAGGGAGTGTGGTGAGGGGAGATAGGCCTCCGTACTTTAGAGGGCCTGAGATGTACCCAGAGAGGTTAGTCTAAGACCCAACCTGACATATAGACACAGACAAACAGGCACACGCGGACACAGACGTGCATTCCCACCCCCATATGCACAACCAAATACTCGGCACTCACCCAACGTGTAGACAGACACAAATAGACACTGCACAGACAGTCGCACTCCCCAAACATACTCTATATCCCAGGTCCAGGTACCCCGACCCCCAGAGGGGCAAGCCGCACCTAGACCCAGGAGATGTAACCCTTCTCTCTGGGGTGGAGGCAAGCGGACCACCTCCTTATCTGCAGTAGCAGGGAGGCCCCGCATCCCAGACCCCAGTCTGACGGCCAGCACCTCCTCCCAGCCCCCCAGCCCTGGCGGCTAACAGAACCGGGGTGAGTAAAGACCTCAAACCTCCCTACGCCCGCTCATATGTAATGTTGTTGTGTGCTGTTCTAAAGTGCATTTAAAACTCAGGAGAGCATGGTACTAGCTTCCTCTCAGAGAAGCACGGCTCCTCCCGAAAACCCTCAGTGTCTAAATGCATTTAAAATTGAGGGTAGGGCACCAGCGCCAGAGGTGGGTTGGAGTACAACGACCATCCTCTGGATGCTGTAAAACGTGCCCACCCCCAAGGCCCTATATGTATGTGTTATGTGAGAGTGTGAGTAATGTGGATGTCTAGGTTGCAGAATAAAATTGAGGCACAGGCGGCCAGAAGGGGACAGAGGGGGAGTGCCTCCCCTGCACCCTGGTGACATACCTGCACCCCAAGCCCTGCGTGTGTGGGTGGGTGTGGTAGAGCGGGAATAGGGAGGCAGCTGAGGATGGGGAGGGAAGAAAGGGAGGGGCAAGCGGCCCCTCCCTGGGGCCAGCTCCCCCGCTGACCCCAGTAGGCACCCCCACGCTCTGGAACCCACCAGGGCAAGGAGGCCCAGGCCCATCCGGACCGGGGCCCGCAGCAGCAGCACTGCCCAGCCCCACAGAGTCCGGGGCAGCCCACCCGACTTCACCCCAGAGAAAACTGCACCCACCCCATCATCCAATCATCTCCCAAACTACACAAGACAATAGACACCAAGGTTGAGTTCATTCTCCCCCTCTCCTATATCTCTCCCCCCACCTGCAGAGTGAGCTCCTGTAGTGAGGAGACCACCTGCAAAGATGTAACAACCTCCCCACCAGTTAGAGAGCCCCCTAGTTGGGCCGATGCACCAGAGGTCCCCTGCACTGGGGCTGAGCCCCCCTGCACCCACCCGCCCACTGCTCCGGCGACACAACAGCCAGGACCCAAGCCCCCAAGGCCCGGCCAGCACCCCAGACCGGGGGGCGGAGCACCCCCAGACCCCCAAGCCTCCACGCCCGTCCCGGACCCTCCCAGGGGCAGCCAGGCTACCAGGCCAGTAACCAACGTCCGCCAGCACAGACCCTCCCCCATCTCCGCTGTACGCAGCCACAAGGAAAACACCATCCAAGAGCCCCAGAGCTTCTAACCAGGTCATGGCCACAGCCCCCAGGTTAGGCCCTCCAGGGAAACGTCCCTAGGGACTCCCCAGACGCCCTAAGGCCGTCCCTACCCCCACATCAACCACAATAGCGAAGGCAGGACCAAACCATGACCCCCCACCCCCACTAGGTGATGAAGCCGATCAAAGGAGCCCAAAGGGATTGATCAAATGTGATGGCAGAGGTTGTATCAAGACTAATGTGATCTATTAGATGGTTTTTATATTGGTTAGAATTAAGATTATTTTTATTTTTCCAGTTAATGAGGACCATTTTCTTGGCAATGCATAGGGCCGTAAAAACAACGTGGGCTGTGTTTATTTCTGCAGTGACCTCATCCAAGTTGCCCAGCAAGCATACTAAAGGGGAGGCTGGAATGTTACATTTCAGACACTTTGATAAGTCTTCACATATCTCACGCCAAAATTTCTGAACTGGTGGACAGAACCAAAGAGCGTGGATGTAATTGTCCGGTGTATTTGCTGTGCAGTGTGAGCAGTTGTTGGAAGGCGTATAGCCCATCTTGAACATCCTATGACCAGTATAGTGCACTCTGTGTAATATTTTGTATTGTATTAATTGCAAACTGGGATTTCTGATCCATTGAAAGGTTTTTAAGCATATCTGAGACCAAAGGTTTGGGTCTAAGTTGATTGATAAATCTGCTTCCCATTTTGCAATAGGAAGGGATATTGATTCATCTATTTTAGAAAGTGTTCTGTATATTTTAGACAATAATTTGGGGGGTTTTAGACTAAGAAATTGTACCACACTTGGTGGTGTTTGTAATTCAGCTTCACTGGGATTAAATTTCTTTTTTACTATGGATTTAATTTGTTGATATTCCAAAAATCATTTCTTGTTGATCCCATATTGTATAACTAGTCTGTCAAACGAAATAAAGTCTGTTCCTTCCAATATATGTTCCAAGTATTTAATTCCTTTGCAACTCCAATCTGAAAAGTTTATCATATTATTGTTTTGTAATATGTCCGGGTTGTTCCAGATAGGTGTACGTTTGCATGGGATTAATGAAGACTGTCATTTTTAGAAACTCCCACCATGCTGTCAGAGAAGAGCTAATATTGATGCTTTTAAAGCATTCATGTCGTTTGATGTTTGAGCTGATAAATGGTAGGTCTCAAATTTCTAGGTTATTACATGGTGCCTGTTCTACATCTATCCAAGGTTCATCTAAGAAGGTGTGTTTAAACCATCTAGAGATGAACTGAAGCCTGTTGGCTAAAAAATAGTGATTAAAGTTAGGCAGATCTAATCCTCCTTTATCCTTGGTCCTTTGTAGTGTTTTTAAGCTGATACGTGGGGGTTTATCTTTCCAAAGGAATTTAGAAATGTACGAGTCTAGAGATCTGAACCAATCTTGTGATGGCTTATTTGGGATCATTGAAAATAAATAGTTTATTTTTGGCAAGATCATCATTTTTATAGCGGCGACCCTTCCCATGAGTGATATGGGTAAAGATTTCCATCTAGCCAGGTCGCCTTCTACTGTCTTTAAAAGTGGGATGTGGTTTAATTTAGTTAATTCTGAAAGTTTAGGAGAGACATTAATACCTAAATATTTTATATTTCCACATTGCAGTGGGGAAGGAGAAGAATTATGGAAGGAGCAATTAATCGGAAGAACTGTTGATTTCAACCAGTTAATTGAATAATCTGAGACACTTGAGAAGGAATTTATCAATGCAATTACCCCAGAGATATTGGTTTGTGAGTTTTGGAGAAAAAGTAACACATCATCTGCATAAAGGCTGATTTTATGTTCTATATTCTTACATTTTATGCCCTTAATTGTTGTGCCTGTCTAATTGCTGCTGCTAATGGCTCAATAAAAATTGCAAACAGTGAAGGGGAGAGTGGGCATCCCTGTCTGGTGCCCCTCAGAAGAGAGAAGCAGGAGGATGTTTGGTCATTTGTTCTGACACAAGCTGTTGGGGAGTTATATAATATTTTTAACCAGTTTATGAAACAGGGTCCAAAACCAAATTTATGTAAAGTTGCAAATAGAAATTTCCAGTTAACTCTGTCAAATGCTTTTTCTGCATCTAAAGAAAATATTATGGTTTCAGTGTTTTTACTGCATGAGTAGTCTATTAAATTAAGTAATCTACGTGTATTTGTTGATGAGTGCCTACCTTTTATAAAACCAGTTTGGTCAGGATGAATTAAAAGGGGGGTTATTTTCTCTAATCTCTTTGAGAGAGCTTTGCAGATTATTTTAAGGTCTACATTAATAAGGGATATTGGACGATAGCTTGAGGGATATACAGGGTCTTTGCCTGGTTTTTGTAAGAGACTGATATTTGCAGAGTTCATATTTGGTGGTAGTCTACCATTTTCTTTGATTTCCTGCAACATCCTGTGAAAAACTGGTGCCAGAATTGTCCAGAATTCTTTGTAAAAATCTGTTGGAAAACCATCTGGACCTGGAGCCTTATTATTGGGCATACTTATCAGAGCTTCCTGGAGTTCACCAGGCGTCAGTGGCGAATCCAGTGCTATTGCTTGGGTGTCTAATAATTTTGGAAGAGTTATGTTGTCGAGAAATTGATCAATTTCGTTTTTAGATGGGTTTATTTGTGGTGTATATAAAGTTTCATAGAAATCCCTAAAAATGTTATTTATTTTTTTAGGATCATATATTGTATTCCCAGATAAATCTTTAACAGCACATATAGTTGTTTTTTCTTTATTGATTTTTAACTGGTTAGCAAGAAATTGTCCGGATTTGTTACCGTGTTCATAATTTTGCAGGCGAAGTCTTTGTACTAAGAATTTAGTCTTTTTATTAATAATTTCATTTAATTCTAGTTTTGTCTTGTGTATTTTGTTTAATATTTCTTGATCTTGGTGTGACACATAGGCTTCTTCTAAGGATTTGATGTTTTTCTCTAGTTCCTGAATTTTTTTGTTTTCTTCTTTCTTCTTATGTGATGAGAAAGAGATTATTTTACCTCTCATCACGGCTTTCCCTGCTTCCCAGAGGACAGATGCTGATGTTCCAGGAATGTCATTAAAGCCTAAATATAGAGTCCATTCTTTTTTAAAGTATTTGATAAACTCTTCGTCTTTGAGCAGTGATGTATTAAATCTCCAGTTTTTTCTTGGTGTAGTATTATTCATCTGTATTAGTGTTAAAGATACAGGAGCATGATCGCTGACAGCTATAGGATGAATCTCAGTGTCTGTAATGTTACTCAGCAGTGAGCTGCTGACCAGAAAATAATCCAGACGAGAGTAGGAGTGATGGACATGTGAGAAGAAAGTATATTCCTTACTATTGGGGTGAAGGGAGCGCCATGCATCGCAAAGACCAAAGTCGCTCATATACTGTTTGATTATATTTGTAGACTGCCAGTTACGCTGAGTTCCTGCTGTATTGAGCCTATCCATTTCTTCATTTAGTCCCAGGTTGAGGTCTCCCCCCAGAACAATTGTGCAGTCTAGGTGTTCGGAGAGTGTACTAAAAAAACCGTGGAAGAATGAGGGGTCATCAACATTTGGACCATATATACTTACAATACCTAGCTTTTGGTTAAGTATAGATAGTTTGACGATTAGGAATCTGCCCTCTGGATCTATAACTGTATCGAGTACTGTGAAATTAATATTTTTATGTATTAGAATTGCTACTCCTCTTTGTCTAGAATTATAACAGGCTGAGAACACATTAGGAAACTCAGGTGTTTTAAGTTTATTCAAACCTGTGACAGGCATGTGGGTTTCTTGTAATAAAACAACGTCTGCCTGTAATTTTTTAAGTTGGTTAAGTATTTTTAACCTTTTTTCCCTAGAGCCAGCTCCATGCACATTCCATGTGACAAATCTTAGCATGCCCATAGTTGTGTGTTTGTGGCTAATGATGTACGCTGTGTGTCTCGCTTAGACGGGTGAGGAAAATGGAAACACATCATTTTTTTTTTTTTTTGGTAAGTAAAGAGAAGAAAATGCGCGGCAAGAAGCTCCATAGGTCTGACTATGTGTGTGCATAATAACTAATATGAGCAAATGTGTGCATGTGTCCTATATCTGTGTGGCTGTGTGGCTGTTGTAAATGTGTTGCCTTTAAACGCATGTGTGTGCGTGATCGTGCAGAGTAAGCATGTAGAAATAGACAGTGTCGTTTGTGAATGGATAGGGAAACAGGTGATCGACATAGTGATAGAAAAGAGAAGCAAATAAACCAAAGAGCAAGGTGCGCGACAAGAGAGAGAGAGGAAAAAAGAAATAAAAACAGAAACATTCCAATTAAAGCATTGGCGGAGGGTGACGGTGACGTTATACTAAATTAGCAAACTGAAATTACATAGTTAAGCAAAAGTTAATACAAGAGAGTGTGAGTGAAGAGAATAGTGTAGCGGATTCTTATCTGGTGTGCGGTCAATACAGCCATGGAGTGGTGCCAGGGTCGCGGTAGAGCTGTCCGTCCACGTAGAGCCGGTCCACGGCGATGACAGCCCGGGAGCCTTTCTGGATAAAACTACGTCGGACTGGGAAGAGGACCCTGCGTCGTTCCAGGATCTCTCTGGGGAACTGATCGTTCACGCTGAAATCCGTTCCTTTCAGCTCTCTGCCGCGACTCTTCACCTGCTCCTTCTGCTTGAAGTGGCCGAATTTGGCTACAATAGGACGTGGTCTCCCACTTCCTGTCTTCGGAGCCCCTATGCGATGCACTCTATCGAACCCTATGTTTTTCACCGTGTCCTCCGGCAGCTTCAGGTGGATTTTAATGAAGCTTCTCACGGTCGTTTCCGGGTCCTCTCCGGCAGACTCTGGAATACCAGAAAACACCAGATTATCTCTCATGCTACGGGCTTGTAAATCTATAATGGTCTCTTTTATTTTTTTATTTTCTATGTTTAATTGGGTCACATTATCGGTTAGAGATTTGACCGAGTCCCGTAGCGTGGCGTTTTCCGCAGCAAGTGTTTCCACCTGCCGCTGGCTGAACTCCAGGGATTCTTTTAGAGATTTAAATTCCCGGTGTAAGATCTCCACCAGGGACAGCCTTGCATCGAAACTGGACAATCGCTTATCGATTGACTCCAGGATGTCGACGATATCTTTGCCGGCAGGCGATGTTGTGCCGGGGGAGTCTGCCGGGCGATATCTTTTAGATGACGGCGTCTCAGCTTTGGCCGGGGAAGACGCGCTCTGGGCCTTCTTCATTACTAAATCTTCAAAGCACCGGTCGATGTATTCTTGGAGAGCGTCTAAACTCTCCTCGTTGTCCTCCAGGGTGTTAGAGATGATAGGACAGATGTTGTTAGTTATATGACAGTTGGTTAGTTTATTTGGCAATACTGAAGTTTAAAGAAACTTTGTTAAATTCTATGCTACCATTCGCTTTTTTTTTCCGCCAAATCTCCGGCGTCTGACGTCACCTACAACATGGGTCGCTTACCTTTCCCCGTCACTTCCGTCACTTACCTCCCTTCCGTCACTTACCTCCCTTCCGTCCAAGCTTGCAGATCTAACTAAATTAAACAATATCCCACCTTTAAAGAAAGTAGAAGGCGATCTGGCTAGGTGGAAATGTCTACCCATATCACTCATGGGAAGGGTTGCTGCTATAAAAATGATGGTCTTACCAAAAATTAATTATTTATTCTCAATGATCCCAACTAAACCGCCACAAGATTGGTTCAGATCTCTAGATTCATACATGTCCAAGTTCCTTTGGAAAAATAAACCTCCACGTATAAGCTTTGAAACACTACAAAAGTCAGATTATAATATTATTTTATGCCATGTTAGACCCTTAATTAAAGATGGTGAATTATTATGTAGTTTTAGTTTGCATTATTCTCCTGAATTAGAAGAAGGTGATAACTATTGCATTTGTTAAGCTGAGTTGCATTACATTAGACTGCTGGTTTATTGTGAATGAATGATATTGTTTTATGATGCATTATACTGCTGAGTTATGAGAAATACTGGTTGCAGAAAGTCATCGCCTTATTTGTCTGATTAGAAGAGAACAGAACATACTGGAGTTTTCTGCCCCATCTCAGCGGGAGCAGATAAACAGGGAGCCAAGGTTGTAGCTTAGGCACTGTGTGAGAGAAAGAATGTGAATGTTTAGGCTTTTGTGATTAGGTGGGGGCCACTAGAGGCTATAAGAGTTTGATCAATGCTCCACCATTTTGAGATCTGATGCTGTCTGCGTACGGTGTCCATCTCCCACGCGTGTGATCATTAAAATCATCGTTTGACTCAACCCGGCCGGACCAGTGTTGTTATTGTGGTTTTTCCTCTTGTATCCATCCCCAATATTTGAATCCGTAACAGTTTGGGGGCTCGTCCTGTGGTATTGGGGTGGAATTTTGGAGGTTTGGACGGTCCGAGGTTGTCGAACGGACAGGCACAAGCCAGTGGTCTGACGTGAGTGGGCATAAGCCGGCTTATACAAAGGTAAGGCACTACCTGTTGAATTATTTCCAAAGTGTGCCAAATTGGACATGACAAAATTGAAGTCTACTCACTGAAATTACTGGTAGATGTCTGTTTTGATTTTGATGAAAAATCTCATGAGAACTGTGACAGTACTGAGTAGTTAGAGCAGTTGGACTGCTGATTGAAGTTAAAGCAGTTGGACTGCTGAGTGAATTTAGTTGGATAGGGAATTGGTCATTTTGTGGGTTAGAGTCCCCATTGGTCAGACAGGTTGGACCTGCGTCAGTCATACACTTGTTTTGGGGTGTTGACTGTTGTTTCAAAGTATTATAAATTTTTCAAGAACGGCAGTTGGACTGCTAAGAAGCGCATAGCCCGGAGGTTACGCTCCCTCCTGGCCGTGGACGCGCGACCTTGACCTGTCGGCGAACAGGGTTAGTTCAGTTTGGCTTAACTGTGGGGTACAGGGCATCCTGGAATAAGCTAGGAGTTAGAGTCTCCTTACCGTTTGGAACGGTATCTGCGCTTTTTTGGGCAGCAAAGGTTGGACCTTGGGTGTCGGACACTTTTAAATTGAGTTAGGGACTTTAGAGATGAGGCCAGAAACTGTTGGACAGATACTGGTTAATTGATCACAAAAAAGTTGGACTTTTTCGGTTGGACCGTTAACTTAAATTTGTCAAAATTGTGTAGGCGCTAAAGCTGTCAGGCCTGACAGTGGTTGTAAATATAAGACGTCTTTGTAATATAAAATAATAGAGCTGTGTGTGAGACTGTGTGTGACGAGAGCGCGCTGCAGCGCTGCGAGCTATTTTTAGACGGTGTGTGAACATGCAAATGAGGTGGCTGCTGTGAAGCGCACAGAGGACTTTTGCTTCCTGGTTAACGTGTTTTTCGAGTTTTATAATTATGATTTGCAAATACTGTTAAAGACCTGTAAATAAGACGCTGATTTTGGTGATTATAATATTACAAATAAGGTTTTGAATGACTAGCGTGAATGTTTGATATATGGCTGGGTTTTGATATAGAAGAGACAAGTCGTGCATGATTTAGACCGGCACTTCAGTCGGCAGAGTAAGATTGAGTGATAAATACAGCTGTGATTTGTTTCAGTTTTGTGGTGTGAAGCAGGATTTATAAGATTTTTAACTGACTCTTGGTTCAGCTCAATAATATAAGCGGTTACATTTGATTTACTGTTGGTTTGATCATAATATAGGGTGTGATCAAGCACGAATTTCAGCTGTGTGTGTGACAAGAACTCTGCATGCCCATAAAAGGCAACGGCCGGACTGTGAGAAGTATGCACCGAGAGAGAGAGAGTAAAATCTAGGCAGATGAAGCGAATCAGGAGGTTTTCAGAAAAGAAATACTAAGTAAATGTTTTAGTGTGTTAATACAGGTGGATTTCTCCCAACCTGGAAACCTGAGTACAGCGGCAAAAGCATAAACAGAATTGGGACGACAGACAGGCCAAGCTTTGGCTCAAAAGTTTACAGCTGGACCTCACTTTGTCCCCACGCTGAAAAGAAGCTTAAAGGACATCTTCTCCTCCAGTTATCGGTTACCATCACTGGAAATTTGCAGGCAAGTTTTTGACTGAATTGTTATTGGCACCATGTGTCCCTGAATCTCACAAGCAAGCTCTAACTCCTGGCTGTAGACATGAAATGCTGTTATTTAAGGTGGGAAATCAAAATTTGGGAAACAAGATAAAAACACACACACAACCAGAGAAATGTATGAGAAAGGCACGTGTTAGAGAAATGCCTCGTTTGAGAAAAAGTTAAATTAACCCACCTACAAACGCACACACACGCAATGAAGAAACAGCTTACATTCATGAACACGTGAAGATTTTCCAGCAAGGTTAAAGCAGCGAAACTTAACATACACCTGTTGTTGAATGATAAAGTTTATCCACTACTAACAATTAAACTCTCTGGGTTGCAGGACAACAACTTAACTTCAAAAAAAAAGAGACACTGGTCTGACCAACCAGTGATGACACGACAAATTTAGTGGTTAAAAGATTCAAATTGTGACATATTTCCCACTGATTGATTAATACAAGTGATTACTGAATGAAAGAAAATTCCTTTTTGGGCTTTTAAACATGATTTTAAGAATTTTAACATGTACCTGTGTTGTCCTGTCAGCTTGGTGGGTTATGAGTTGATTATATAGTGAGAAAAAAAAAACAAAAAAAAGGGGGAGAGAAGGCTGACACAGGGCCTGGCCCCGGTGTTTCTCCCCTCTCTGAGTAACACAGCCAACACAACATCATTTTCCTGTTCGTCTGTTTTTGTTTTGTTTTTGTTTTGTTTTTGTTTTTTCTCTTTATGCTTGATTACAGGCTGCTTTGCCGAGGCTGACCTGGACTCCTGCTCTCCCCTCTACCATCTTTGCTCACTCCTCTACCATCTTTGATGTGACCCTGACCAAATGCTACAGCAGCTGGACCCACAACAACAACCTGCAAATGTCAACAGAGCGGCAGGAAAACGATCTCATGCAGCGGAGACGGAGAGCGTTAAATCCAAGGCCCGTTTCACTACACGGGGGAGATTTCCAGACAGCTTCAGCTAACAGAGCTCTGACGAGACGCCCATTAAGCCCAGAGGAAAAGTGAGGCCGAGCAAAAGAATGCTGACCTTAACAACTCTGCATTAAAACTGTGCAGGACAGTGACTGACCAACACGGATGATCGGGCAGCAAAAAGGGCGTGCCAGAGACAGGAGGAGTAACTGAGGTCAGGAGGCACCTCAGAATGGACAAAAGCACCAGAAGAAAATAAGCTGAAGGCACAGGTGTCGGGGCTCGGCCAGGAGCTGACCTCTGAGAAGAGCCGGACAGCAGAGCTGCAGAAGGCCGTGGAGCAAAGCAAGGAAAACATCAATAAACTTTAATCTGACGTGTACGGAAAAGACTCTGAGGTTTCTGCCCTCAGTAAGAGCTCAAGGCATCAGAGCAAAAACTGAGCATGGCTCAGGAGGAGCTGGCTGCTAATCGAACCCATCAGTCAGGCTTAGAGTCCCAGACACAGGACTTGAAATCAGGCTGGAGCTTGCTGGAGCAGGAGGTCGCCAAACCTGACAAGAAGCTCCTACAGCAGGAGCAAACCCTGAAGGAGCTACAGAAGCAAAAGGGTCAAGTTAAGGAGGAGCTGGACAAGGAGAAGATGCAAGACACTGGAGAAAAGGACTGCCTCAATTGAGGCCAGAACCAGTATGGACAGAACTTTGAGCAGCAGCACCAATGGATGCAAACAGACTGAAATGGAGGAGGGCAGGACCCCAGGGCACGCCTCAGGCCGTGGTTTACCCAGAACACCAGAACAGGAAAGTGATGAACACACACAAACACACACATCTACATACACTGACTCAGAATGAAGAGAAACACACATATGAACACATATGCACTCGTTGATTCACTGACACACACACACACACACGCTGAGTCAATTGAGCGAGAAATGATGCACACACACGCACACAAATCGAGATGCTGATTCAGTTCACTGAGAAGTGATCCACACACACACACAAACACACACACATGCACACGTTTATGCAATGAAGAGTGATACACACACACACACGCTGCTGCAATGAAGAATGCTTTACTAACAAATGCTTATGCTGACACGCAAAATGCTGCACACAAACATCCAAATACAGAATCTGTTACAACAACAAGAAGCCATTGATTGTTTATTGGTTAAATGCATTTCATGTCACCCAGAGGGCGTTTGTGTAGATTTAGGGGACAGGGTCTAAGGCAGTTTGGTTATGAAAACAATGTCTGTGCGTGATGTCTGTTTATGGCTCGAGGCCTCGACTGAATTGTTCACTGTGCTTCACACAGCCTGATAAGGAGCAGTGGTACAGAGTGAAAATGATGAATTAACGGTGTGAGTTTTATTTCGGAGCGCCACATTTTTGATTGAGATTTAATTGCAGGAGGAACACACTGAAAAAAAAAAAAAAAGGGGCCAGCCCTTGGATTTACGTAAGCATCTTACGTGTGTTAACACAATTGCCTCAGGCTTTAAAGCTCTGTACGAAATTCAACAACTCAATTTGTTCTCATTGAGATGACACGATACGATCTAATAAGAGTGGTTGGCTGCTGAACTCACGGAATCCACAACACCGCATAAGATTTCAAACTACAGGAAAATCACTGGAGTTATAAGAGGCAGACAGCAACACACACACCACATGCATGCTGTTGCTATTTATTGTGGATTAACCTGTCAAGGGCAAGAACAAAATAATTCTGCATCAAATACAGGAAGTCATAGCTTTCCTGTATTTCCTACATTGTTGGCATGCTGGTTGGTGCTGTTGCTCCACATTAAGAAGGTCCTGGGTGCAGGTCCACAGTCTGGCTAGTTTGCAGTGGTTTCTCTCTGGGTGTTCTGGTTTCCTGCCACAGTGAAAAGTCATGCAGCTATTAGAGTGGGTTAATTGATGATTCTAAATTATCCATGAATGTGAGTGTGAATGGCTGTTTGTTTCTATCTGATAGACTGGTCAGCTGTCCGGGGTGTACCCTGCCTGATAACCTATCACTTTAGGGTTATTTCCCAGCCCTGGTGCAACCAGGAGAAAGATAGGAGGATGGTAGTTGTTGTAGACCCATTCAATTTTTATGGTAACCAGGATCTAGACTTTGTTGAGCCGTATGCAATATGAAGACAACATGTAGTATTTAAGTGACCAAGTAGAATTTGAATAAAAGTTATTGAATAGTGTTGAAATAAACTGACAGAATTGTGAAGGATCAAAATATTCCAGGAGCCCAACTTACTCCATCTGAACATGTTTCAATCGTGTTTTATGAACACAAAATGCACAGGTTTACTGAATATGAAAAGGTTGTGTTGATTTAACTCAGTTGTTTAAGTTTCTGCCAAAGCAAAACATTTGTGTGCAACCAGTGTCCATTATTGAATCGAGTAAATCCAACATGTTTTTTGTCAGGGCAAAAAGGAGTTACGGTCCCTGTATTCCTACACAATAATTGTCCCAGGAGGGAGAAAAACCTTCTGGCGAAGTTTTGGTTGATTTTTGGGTTTTGCTTGACACTAGGTTGATTTCATCAGTGAGGTTTGGATTGTTTTCTTTCTCTAAGAGAGAGAAAGATGGTTTTATGCTTGGACATGTTTGCAATGGGCCCCAGTATTTGTTATTATAGGAGTATTTTATTGGTTACGTTTGTTTTTGCTTTTGTTACAGTGCACTGAAATAAGAACATCTGAGAGGTGTGATCCACCGGTGGTGATATTTTGGTATTTTGCGAGTTCCTGATATAACAAATCAGCTCTTTAATCCAGGCCTGAGAGATTGAACTTTAAAGCGCTATAAAATATTCTTACTGAAAACAGTCGCAAAGTGTTTTTCTCCATGATTATAATGGGCTTGGGAGAAATTCACTTATATGGGACATTGATCACATGAGAAGTCCTGAGCCTAAAAGGATTGCAGCGAGTCAATCCAGTCAAAAAACAAGGAACTGTTTTCCTTTAAAATGATGACGTCATCTTGCTGGTGAGGGAGGCTCGAATAGGTAGACTCCATTATCAGCAACTTCTGGTATGAATGTGTGTGGATGTATGCATGTGGCTGGACTGTGATGGACTGACGACTAAAAGTTTTAACTGATTTGATACTGAGACAAAAACGGTGCCGACTTTAGGATTATGTCTGTGAAGGTTCTCAGTCATCCAGGTCATCGTAGTCAAAGGAGCTTGCAAAGAAAAGCGTCTGGACTTCTTTAAGTTACTTGAAGACGTTTCACCTCTCATCCGAGAAGCTTCTTCAGTTCTAAGGTCAAATGGTGGAGAGTCCCAGATATAAACCTAGTGGGAGTTTCCCCCCACAGAGGGACAAAAGGACCCCCTGATGATCCTCTAATCGCCTGAGCCAAGGTGTGAAACTGGGTGTGGGTCCCAATCAGCCAGAGTTTCGGGTGTGTTCATTGTGAAACCTGGCCCCACCTTATCATGCGAATTCCTGAGGTCAGATGGCCCAGGACAAGACTCAGCAGTCCACTCAGCAGACTCAGCAGTTGGTGAGACCAAACAGCCACTTCACAAGCGCATGGCACAACACAGAAGAGCCACCTCCACAGGACAAGACTCAGCAGTCCATCTGCATCTTAAGGATAAAGGACACTCTTTCGAGGATGCCAATGTTCACATTTTGGACAGAGAGGACAGATGGTTTGAAAGAGGAGTGAAAGAAGCCATCTATGTCCACTGTGAGCGACCATCTTTGAACAGAGGCGGGGGTTTACGACACCAACTCTCTGCCATCTATAATCCAGTTTTGAGATCCCTTCCCAGACGCCTTAACGCCCACTCACATCCTGGGCCATGGATAGACGTTTATTTGTGAAGTTTGTAAACGGGATAAAAGGGGGTGTTTTACTGTTATTTTAGCATCAGCATTATTATTGCATCAGAATCATATAACAAGCATTGCATTAATGATTTATTGAAGCTTTTGACATTATACTAACATTTGTGTTCCGGTGATTGTCATAACCTCAGGTTAATCTTCTATTTACAGGTGTCAGGATAATCGTATGATCTTTCATTGCAGGTGTAACCATGATCATTTTTATACATATTGCAGTTTGTTGCTCATTATAGAGTTGTGCTCAAGTTAATAAGGGTTAAGAGCTACAGTCAGCGCGATGTCTGGCTGATCTATGGACTGGAGTGACTTTGAGCATAGAAGGCCGCACGCGCTTACACAACACAAATATCATGCTTTTCTTGGCTCCGGGCGGAGCCTACTGGAGCTACGACACTGGATAGGAGAAAGTCTGATACTTTCTGAGAGATGAGGTCACTAACCTTTTCTTTTAATTTTCTAGCTCCGTTGATTTGACACATTGGAATGTGTCAAAAAAGGGGGGGGAAGTTGGGTTTTAACATCAAACAAGGGTTATATGAACATTTTTATGACTTCATTTGTGTTTTAATAACTTAGGTACGGTACAGCTTAAGCTAATAGTGACCCAAAAGGTTTCCGGACTTTTTTAGAGAACCGGTGAGAAGCATAAATCATTTTTCCATGTTTAAGCATTAATCATTGAAATGAATTGAATAGCGTTTAGAAGATAAAATGCCTGTGTTCACGAGAAGCTGAGTACCACACTGGAGAGGAAACCGTGGGACAGTAGGCGGAAGGAAACACATGAGTGGTTTTAATAATTTCTTACACACCTTGCAAATGTGCTTATAAGGAGTTGGCACTTGGTCTTTTGAAGGTCATAAGCTTCGTTCGGCGTGATGGTCCGGACTGATATATTGCAGGTATTGACTTTGAGTGCAGAGGGCTAAATGCAAACACGCTTACACACACATAGGATATGATTAGAATAAGTCCCTGGGACATTCTGAATATTCTAAACCAATTCTGAATCACCAGAAGGTCAGTAGATAACAACAGTAGATTATTAGGGCTAGGCAGAGAGGTGTTTTGGTTTTCTGTCTCTTACAGAGAAAGGAACAGACACCAGACGAGGTCACAGATATACGAGGATCCTTCGCAGCAGAGGCAGACACAGTGACTGCCGAGACACCAACTGGGTCCAAGTGTCATGGCGTTTGGGCTCGGATAAGTCACCTGAAAAGGATGGATCCCATAAACACAGCAATAACCATGAATGGGTTGGCGGAGATCCAGGAACACCAGACCAACGAGGTTCGAGAGGCTCTTGGGCAAAAGGGGGACACGTTCCTGTTCCTTTTTCTGGGGAATACACGGGATACACAGGACCCGAGGATACACAGATTGTTGTTTGACATCGGGGCAGAATAATCCCCTGATCTGTGCAACGACTGAAGGGTTGTCTAACCCCTGAGGTTAAAGAAAGAAGAGCAGTGGATCACCCAACTGGAAGACACTGGTGGCTGCAGCAATAAAATAAAGGCTAAAAGCTCCTCGGACAGAGGTTCTAGTCTGAGTACGTCTGAAGGGTATAAGGTAGCACCAAAATAAAGCTGTGGGAGACCTGGGGAGTGTCATCTGTACCTGCTACGGTTGGAATAATAGTTCTTCTTGCACCTGGACTGCGCAAACACAGAGGTCATCTCACATATGGTTCGCCCAACAGGGGGACAAAGGGCCTCAGGCCTAAGAAGAAATGAACCCGGCATTGGACTACAGGGTGTAGGTGAGCTCTTTATTCTAAAGAGCACAAAAGGGGGAGTGTCAGATTATAATATTATTTTATGCCATGTTAGACCCTTAATTAAAGATGGTGAATTATTATGTAGTTTTAGTTTGCATTATTCTCCTGAATTAGAAGAAGGTGATAACTATTGCATTTGTTAAGCTGAGTTGCATTACATTAGACTGCTGGTTTATTGTGAATGAATGATATTGTTTTATGATGCATTATACTGCTGAGTTATGAGAAATACTGTTTGCAGAAAGTCATCACCTTATTTGTCTGATTAGAAGAGAACAGAACATACTGGAGTTTTCTGCCCCATCTCAGCAGGAGCAGATAAACAGGGAGCCAAGGTCGTAGCTTAGGCGCCGTGTGAGAGAAAGAATGTGAATGTTTAGGCTTTTATGATTAGGTGGGGGCCACTAGAGGCTATAAGAGTTTGATCAATGCTCCACCATTTTGAGATCTGATGCTGTCTGCGTACGGTGTCCATCTCCCACGCGTGTGATCATTAAAATCATCGTTTGACTCAACCCGGCCGGACCAGTGTTGTTATTGTGGTTTTTCCTCTTGTATCCATCCCCAATATTTGAATCCGTAACAATATCCCACCTTTAAAGAAAGTAGAAGGCGATCTGGCTAGGTGGAAATGTCTACCCATATCACTCATGGGAAGGGTTGCTGCTATAAAAATGATGGTCTTACCAAAAATTAATTATTTATTCTCAATGATCCCAACTAAACCGCCACAAGATTGGTTCAGATCTCTAGATTCATACATGTCCAAGTTCCTTTGGAAAAATAAACCTCCACGTATAAGCTTTGAAACACTACAAAAGACCAAGGATAAAGGAGGATTAGAACTACCTAACTTTCAGCACTACTTATTAGCCAACAGGCTTCAGTTTATCTCAGGATGGCTAAAACATACCCTCTTAGATGAACCTTGGCTAGATGTAGAACAAGCACTTTGCAATAATCCAGAGATTTCAGATCTACCATTTATCAGCTCAAACATCCAACGACGTTAATGCTTCAAAAGCGTCAACATCAGCTCTTCTCTGACAGCATCTCCACCTGCCTCCCTCTTCCTGCTCCACCACAATCACCCACACATGCAGGGCCTTGGGGTGAAGGTGTGTCACCAGGGTGCAGGGGAGGCATCCCCCCCCCCTCCCCACTCTGTCCCCTTCTGGCTGCCTGTGCCTGAATTTTATCCCACAACTTAGACATTCACATTACTCACACTCTCATAACACATACATATAGGATCTTGGGGGTGGGCACACTACACGGACTCCAAATTACCATCAGGGTGTACACCTCACCCCTGGCGTCGTTGCCCACCTCTCAATTTTAAATACACGTAGACATTGAGGGCTATCAGGAGGGGCTATGCGCTTACCTGCTGCTCTCTGGCAGGTAGCTCCATGCCCTCCTGGGTTTTAAATGCACCTTAGAACACACAAGCATCAACACTACATATGAGCGGGCGGAGGGAGGTTTGGAGTCTTCTCTCACCTGCGTTCTCTGCGACCTGCTGGAGCGGGGGGCTAGGAGGAGGAGTTGGCCGTCCGACTGGGGTTTGAAATGTGGGGCCTCCCTGCTGCTGCGGAGTCGGGGCGGTCTGCATCTCCCCACCGCAGGGAAAAGGGTAACACCACCTGGGTCTGGGTGCAGTTTCCCCCTCCAGAGGCAAGGGTACCTAGACCCGAGGCTTAGAGTACGCTTGGGGAGTGTGGTTGTGTGTACAGTGTCTCTTTATGTCTGTTGGGTGATTTTTCAGTAATTGCATATGAGAGCATGAGGGTGGGAATGGATGTTTGTATCTGTGTGTGCCTGTTTGTCTGTGTCCATATGTCAGGTCGGGTATCAGACGCCACCTCTCTGGGGACATCTCAGGCCCTCCAAGGTATGGAGGCCTATCTCCCCCCCCCCACCACTTCCCCTGCCAGTGGCAGACGCCCTCAGACATCGGTGCGTTGGTGGTTCTTTGTGTCCTGGGATGGGCATCCAGGTACACACCGGCTCACTCCTTGGTGGCTGCTTATCTGGGCCTGGAGCCTGGGGCTCGCTCGGGCCACTTCGGGGGTGGGGTGCCCTCGGCCTCTCGGCCTGGGGCTCGGTCACTCTGGCACAGCTGGCTGCCGGCGGAGCTCCCGGGCACGTCACTGCAACCCCCCCTGGCTTATGCTCCGCAGCTGCTGAGTGACCCCTCATCTGGGACTCTCCTCAGCTCTTTCTGGGATAGTGGCGCGGCTGCCCCTCTGTTGGTCTTCCTTGGTCTCTTGTGTTCTGAGGGCCTCTGGATGTCTGGAGTTTTGATCTCCTCCATACCTGCTTCATGCCCTGGTGGACGGGGCTGTGGCCCCCCCACACCCTCTAACACAGGGGTGTCAAACTCAAATACACAGTGGGCCAAAATTCAAAACTGGAACAAAGTCGCGGGCTAACGTTAATATTTATTGAAATATATTTATTCCTCCAGATATAAGAATGAATCTTTTCTTATGGACTCAAACACGTTTTGCTGAAAAACTGAATATGGAACAAGCAAAGCTTAATACTAAACAATATATATATTAGCTGTATAATACCAGTAGGCCAGCTCTGATAGTAATTTGGTATGGCTTCGCGGGCCAAATGTAAGTAGGCTGCGGGCCAAATTTGGCCCGCGGGCCAGAGTTTGACACCTATGCTCTAACAGATCATTACATGTAAGAAACCTTGTAAAAAGAAGCGCGTTCATGCTCACAGGTGCACACACGGGTGCTCACACACACAAACTACACCCTTTTGGCTCCTACCTTAAAGCACACTGTGTGCTGTCGCTCTTACGTGCTGCACAATAATGTTTAACACTTAGTATTTACTGTTATATTCCCATAGATCATCATGATGTTGTTTATCCCTTGTTAAATGCTTGTTTTCTTTTTTCTTTCTCAACAGGTGATCCAGGTGATTGATATATGTATTTTTGTCTGCTTATTTTGTTGGTTTTTGGTTTTTGCCCTCTTCTCCGCTGTTTTTTTCCCCTCTTTCTTTCTCCCTTTTCTTTTCCTCATTTAGAAAATAAAATAAAAATAAAGCTACCTGAAACCTAAAAAAAAAAAAAGAAGAAATTTGCGAAGGAGCGATGGGTGGCTGAGAACCTGGCAACTCGGTGCCAAGGTTTGCTGCGGAGTTTAGCAGATGAGAGGTTGGGAACCTTGCAACTCGGTGCCAAAGCATACTGCATATCGCCTCCGATGGATGGAGAACTGGCAACTCTGTGCCTTTTTTTTTGTTTGTTTGTTTTTTTGCGTGTGTGTCGTCTTGCTGAGAAACTGGCAGTTCGGTGGTAGGAAGCTTGCTGCTGTATTTGTGAATGGCGGATAGGGAAGAAATGGGCATCCCAGTGCCAACTTGCTTAAGCATTTAGCGAAAAGAAGGATGGAAACATCATAACGATGGAGAACAATAGAGAGTACGGAGCTAGCAACAGATTTCCAGCTTGCATTAAATAGTGTTAGTAGGAAGGTTTTCGCTGAAGTAGCGGGCGGCCGGAGTTACTTCATGACTGTATTTATTATGATAAGACGACGGGATGGATGGACGTAGCAGACCGTATGTCGGGTGGCAAGGTAACTGCTAGGAGCTCGTCAGCATTCGGTTTTCTTTTTGGAAGCGCGCCGTGACGTTCGGTGTGTTTCTGGGATTGCCGGAGGAAAAGCAATGGATGCAGAGCTTGAGTAGTTGTACGTCTGACGCGCTGACGGACGAGAGGGCAATTGTAGCTAATGGAAGGGTGAGTAAAATTATGTTACTCCTGAGAGATGAGCTGTGTTTAAAGGTATTCGCCGAGAATGGATCCTGTTTGCACGTAAACGAGAATGAACAGTTGCAGAACTGGGGGAACCTACATAGATGGCAACCGGAAGGAGCATGTTTGGAGGCGTGGTCCCGCTCCTGAAATTCAGATACACAATCTCCAAATAAAAAGAAGGTTTAATGGTTGTTTGTAACCAAGAAATGGATTTGAAGTGTTTTTGGGATGTACGCTACAGATCTAACGTTTTAGAACACCACAAGTTTTCCAGTTGTTTACTACAATTCAAGTGATTCAAGTCCAGTGAATAGCTTGAAATGGTTTAAAGAACTTAGAACTTTATTTACTGTCATTGTGCTGTTGCCTGCACAGCAAAATTAGGTAGCAAAACCACAAAGGTGCAAGAAAGTGACATGTTTCAAAACAACAATATAAAAACACTATATACACAATATAGACAACATATAATTACAATAAAATGGGTATGATGGTTATGGAACTTTTGCCAAGATATTGCATAGCACATAGTCAATAGCAGCAACAGAATGACTGTATGGGAGAAGTCTGCTCACATGTACATACCCACACATACACACTAGTGATGGGATTTCCGGCTCTTTTTAGAGAACCGGCTCTTTCGATTCGGCTCACTAAAAAGAGCCGGCTCTTTCGGCTCCGAACCGGCTCTTCAGGTTGTTTTGTTGCTTTAATTAATTTATTATTAACAATGATATAAAAATATGCACAAAAGGAATTACTAATGTAAAAAAAAAAAGTGGTTTTATTTATACAGGGAGTGCAGAATTATTAGGCAAGTTGTATTTTTGAGGAATAATTTTATTATCGAACAACAACCATGTTCTCAATGAACCCAAAAAACTCATTAATATCAAAGCTGAATGTTTTAGTTTTTAGTTTGTTTTTAGTTTTAGCTATTTTAGGGGGATATCTGTGTGTGCAGGTGACTATTACTGTGCATAATTATTAGGCAACTTAACAAAAAACAAATATATACCCATTTCAATTATTTCTTTTTACCAGTGAAACCAATATAACATCTCCACATTCACAAATATACATTTCTGACATTCAAAAACAAAACAAAAACAAATCAGCGAACAATATAGCCACCTTTCTTTGCAAGGACACTCAAAAGCCTGCCATCCATGGATTCTGTCAGTGTTTTGATCTGTTCACCATCAACATTGCGTGCAGCAGCAACCACAGCCTCCCAGACACTGTTCAGAGAGGTGTACTGTTTTCCCTCCTTGTAAATCTCACATTTGATGATGGACCACAGGTTCTCAATGGGGTTCAGATCAGGTGAACAAGGAGGCCATGTCATTAGTTTTTCTTCTTTTATACCCTTTCTTGCCAGCCACGCTGTGGAGTACTTGGACGCGTGTGATGGAGCATTGTCCTGCATGAAAATCATGTTTTTCTTGAAGGATGCAGACTTCTTCCTGTACCACTGCTTGAAGAAGGTGTCTTCCAGAAACTGGCAGTAGGACTGGGAGTTGAGCTTGACTCCATCCTCAACCCGAAAAGGCCCCACAAGCTCATCTTTGATGATACCAGCCCAAACCAGTACTCCACCTCCACCTTGCTGGCGTCTGAGTCGGACTGGAGCTCTCTGCCCTTTACCAATCCAGCCACGGGCCCATCCATCTGGCCCATCAAGACTCACTCTCATTTCATCAGTCCATAAAACCTTAGAAAAACCAGTCTTGAGATATTTCTTGGCCCAGTCTTGACGTTTCAGCTTGTGTGTCTTGTTCAGTGGTGGTCGTCTTTCAGCCTTTCTTACCTTGGCCATGTCTCTGAGTATTGCACACCTTGTGCTTTTGGGCACTCCAGTGATGTTGCAGCTCTGAAATATGGCCAAACTGGTGGCAAGTGGCATCTTGGCAGCTGCACGCTTGACTTTTCTCAGTTCATGGGTAGTTATTTTGCGCCTTGGTTTTTCCACACGCTTCTTGCGACCCTGTTGACTATTTTGAATGAAACGCTTGATTGTTCGATGATCACGCTTCAGAAGCTTTGCAATTTTGAGACTGCTGCATCCCTCTGCAAGATATCTCACTATTTTTGACTTTTCTGAGCCTGTCAAGTCCTTCTTTTGACCCATTTTGCCAAAGGAAAGGACGTTGCCTAATAATTATGCACACCTGATATAGGGTGTTGATGTCATTAGACCACACCCCTTCTCATTACAGAGATGCACATCACCTAATATGCTTAATTGGTAGTAGGCTTTCGAGCCTATACAGCTTGGAGTAAGACAACATGCATGAAGAGGATGATGTGGACAAAATACTCATTTGCCTAATAATTCTGCACTCCCTGTATATGTTTATATATAAATATATGCGGTGGCCCGTAAAGACAAAGCACATACAAACTCCAAAACACATTTCTAGCATGAACTGAACTTCCAAAACAGAGCTACCTAGATCACTTAAATTACACAATTGAAAGCATGAAAGCATATGTGTATTGTTTGTGTATTTATACACAAACACTCATATATATTAAAATAATTTTTAAAAAAAAGTTCATTTACCTGTTACTACCACACACCAAGTCTGGTCGTTGGTACCTGCTGGCTTGTGTAGCCACGAGGTAACAAAAGCTCAACACTGCCCCCTAGCATCCTGGAGCACTTCTGTTGTGTTTTGTACATGTTTCAGAGTTTGGATGTGTTTTGAAGTTTGTACGTGCTTTGTCTCTAGGGGCCACCGTAAATATACTTTTATTTATTCACTCCACATAAAATATAATAAATAAATCATATAATACAAAAACCAACTATTCACATTTCAACTTTTAACTATTTAAATTTTCAGCTTTTTCCTTTTACAAATTTAAAGTGAAACAACACAAAACACTGCAAACCACAACACATTTAAATATAAATTAAAATATGAAAACAAAAAGAAGATGCATATTCTGTCATATGGGCCTGCATGAATAAACTTTCTGAATCCTTTATCATCTGCAACTGAAAATAGTTGTGGATGATTACTATACCTTTCTAATGTGACGTTGTTGTCCCTGGCTCTTTCTCTGTCTCTCCCTCCCGCTCTGTTCCTGTGCTACTGAGTGTAACTACCGCCCCTCCCCCCTCATCCCAGCGTAAAGCACAAGGCTCGCAGGCAGAGTGAAGCGGAAAAAAAGTGCGAGAGAGAGGCTGAGAGAAAGAAAAATAAACACCCACGGCTCGCGATAAGGAGCCGGCTCGCGTCGTTCACGTCAAAGAAGAGCCATAAGCTCTAAGAGCCATTTCGTTTGCGACCGACACATCACTAACACACACACCCACACTCACACCCACACATACACACACCTACACTCACACCCACACTTACACACACCCACACTCACATGCACACATACATACAGTCAAGGTTACCATAAACAAACAAAGGAGAAGATTGCAGGAGCAGTGTCAGTGTTCTGGTGCATTGAGAGTTCTGACAGCCCACGGGTAGAAGCTGCTCTTTAGTCTGTTGGCTTTGCATCTGATGGATCAGTTCAGCTTTTGTCTTGCAGAAGTCCATGACCACTTCCTTGGTTTTCCTGGTGTTTAGGGTGAGGTTATTGTAGCCACACCATTCTGTCAGACGCTGGACTTCATCTCTGTTGGCGGTGTCGTCATAGTTGGTGATGAGCCCCATCAGAGTGGTGTTGTCTGTGAATTTGATGATGATGTTGCAGGGATGCGTGGCGGTGCAGTCACTGGTGTAGATGGTGTATAGGAGAGGACTCAGCACACATCCCTGTGGTGAGCCAGTGCTAAGTGACAGGGTGGATGATCTCTGGTTGCCAACCTTGACAGATTGTGATCGATCAGTAAGACAGTTTCTTATCTATGCACATGTAGCGGGGGGAAGTCCAAGTTTACCAGCTTGGCTATAAGGATGTCTGGGATGATGGTATTGAAATTCGAGATGAAATAAATGAAGAGCATCTTTACTGAAGTCCCAGGATTCTCCTGGTGATGCAGAGCAGAGTGGAGGGCGGTGGAATTGCATCCTCAGTGAACCTGTTTGCCTTATAGGCAAACTGGTGGGGGTCGAAGCTGGGTGGGAGGCAGTCCTTTATGTGCTCTATAATAATAATAATAATAATAATGGATTGGATTTTTATATAGCGCTTTTCAAGGCACCCACAGCGCTTTACAATGCCACTACTCTCACATTCACACACTGGTGGAGGCAGCTACAGTTGTAGCCACAGCTGCCCTGGGGCAGACTGACAGAAGTGAGGCTGCCATATCGCGCCATCGGCCCCTCTGGCCAACACCAGTAGGCGGTAGGGTAAAGTGTCTTGCCCAAGGACACAACGACCAGGACAGAGAGCCCAGGGATCGACCTTCCGGTTACAGATGCGCATCCCAACTCCCATCAGTGTGATCGGTCTGTAGTCATTCAGGCCCCGAATGGTGGTGGACTTGGGGACTGGAACTATTGTTGCAGATTTCAGGCAGTGAGGGACAGTGACATGTAACAGGGAAATATTGAATAGTCTGGTGAACACAGGAGCCAGCTGGTCGGCGCAGACTTTGAGTACACTCCCAGGTATTCCATCAGGGCCAGCGGCTTTTCTCTGATTTACTGCTGAATACATTGCCAATCTGGTGTTCTTGGAGGGTAAATGCGTGTGAGCTGTGCTCAGAAGAGGATGTGGGCACGGTGTTGTGCATGGTAGGGGTGTCTGTCTACAGTTCTCTCGAAGTGGGCAAAGAAGTGGTTAAGTTCCTCTGCTAATGAGATGTCCACATTATTTGTCCCGCTGCCTTTGTAATGTGTTTCAGGCCCTCCCATACCTTTCTGGAGTTGTTATCAGAGAGGTGATATGATAGCTTATTTGAGAAGTCCAGTTTTGCTGCTGTTACGCCTCTAGTCTAGGCATGTAGAGATGCACATAAGATTTGAGGAGAGAGAAGCAAGTACCCGCCCGGGTTCCCAGACCAAACAACTGAAACCAGTTATGGGAAAAAAAGGTGATTATATTTAGTGTCAGGAAGCATAGCTCCAGGGTGAACCCAGGCCAAAATAATAAACAAAACCAACTAAGTCCTGCCAGAGAAAACTAACTAAACCCTAAGAAAGAAACAAAACAAACAAATGACAATAACTATCTCTCACTTCCTAGCCCAGAAACAGTAGAAAAACAGTTCAAAAGAAAAGGCGGCTCACCCCTTCAGCTTCAGCCTATGCACGCATAAGCACTGAATTCATACACACAATTGGCGGCTCTCACAGAGCACGCTTACACATATACAAAGTAACACAAGAATTTGGAAACCAGGGCCAGGTCCGTGTCTGCTGTCAAAACGGCTCACTCTCATACTCGCTCGCTTCTCTCTCTCTCCCGTCAGCTGTCAGAGCGGCTTTTTGAACCCAGTCACATGCCCCATGGTCCAATCAGCAGCCCACTGCTCTTTATTAGAGGAAGGACCTGCAGAGAGTCTTAAAACACAGTAAAGGAACACAACACAGCAGCTCACACAGACTTCTTATGGCCACAGGCCGTAACACCCCCCTTCCCAAAATCAAAATGTCTCCTTTGTAGATGTTTTGACAGTTACGAGTAAAGGAAACTTCGTGACAGTGCATCCGCTAATACATTCTCTGCACCCTTTTTATGTTGAATTTCCAGATTGTAATCATGCACCAAGAGAGACCATCTCATAAGTCTTTGGTTCGAGTTCTGCATTCGCATTAGGAACAGCAGGGCATTGTGGTCGGTATAAACAATCACAGGTGAGGGCTGGAACTGACATACACCTCAAAATGCTGCAACGCAAACAGCAGGGAAAGGGCCTCTTTTTCAATTGTGCTATACCTTTGCTGATGGACATTGAATTTCTTTGAGAAATAGCCGATACAATACAATACAATACAATACAATTTTATTTATATAGCACATTTAAAAACCCGAAGGCACACCAAAGTGCTTCACAGTAATATGGAGAGTCAGCATAGGTCAAAAACAGGGTACAAATCGGGCACAAGCACAGACAGGATAGAGGCACTAACAGACCAGGAGAGTTAGATAAATACAAAATATGCTACGAAGACAAAAACAGTAGTAAAATTAATAAAAATAATACATTTAATAAAATCTAATAAAAGATTTAAAAGTTTAAAAATTAAAAGATTAGGGTGGTCCACACCTTGTTGATCCTCCTGTAACAATACAGCACCTGCTCCGTTGGCACTGGCATCTACCTCTAATTTGAAATGACGTGCAAAATCAGGGGCAGCCAGATGCCTTTTTTAAGGTCTGTCGTGGCAACAGACCTTAAAAAATGCAATGTTAGGTGACTATAATGGGTAGACTCAGTTGCAGAAACACGCACAGGCTCGGGGGTTGCAGTGAAAGCCGTTTTATTTAAGATAAGATAAGATAAGATAACCTTTATTAGCCCCACACATGGGAAATTTGTTTTGTTACAGCAGTGGACAGTGCAAAGTTGCATAGAAAAATTAGAGAAAAACACTGAAATAAGTTATTAATAAGATACTGTACACAATATAATAGAAATAAAATAGATGCTATATTGAGTATAATACAGCGATACCAGAAAAGAGTATTGCACTTAGTGTTATTGCTATTGCACATGTGTGGATGTGTGTGTTTGATCAGTTGAAGTCTTTGTTGTGGAGTCTGACAGCAGTGGGGACGAAAGACGTGCGAAATCTCTCCGTCCCACATCGTGGGTGCCGCAGTCTGCCACTGAAGGAGCTAGTCAGTGCATTTACAGTGATAGGGAATATTTACAAGGGACAGGGTTATTTACAGTGATCAGATAAACGTGCGAGGACTGAGAGGGAATGAAACAGAGCCGAGGCATGCGGGAGGATGGGTGGCGCACTGGAGTGACCTGAGGATAAGGGACAAAACAGAGTTAGAGGATTGTGCCAAAAGCCGAGGGTTAAACATATGTAAACGGGGAGAGTTGGAGAGCTTACATGATACACAGAAAATACAGATGCGGGTGGTGATCACAGGCAGAGGTGAGGTAAATCTCCATCATAGATCCAGTAGGGCAAACTCCACAAGAAAAGGCAGGCAAGCAGGCACCGGGACAGGCTAGTGCAGGGGAAAAACAGGCAGGGAAACTAATCTTGAACATAAAGCTCAAGTAGCGTTAATCTAGAGAATGGTTCTGCAAAACATGTTACCACTTGTGGAAGTGACAATACTCCGACACCAAATGTCGCACGGCTCTTTAAATGCTCCCTCTGGTGAGGTCTGATGCGCTGCAGGTGTGCCGGGATCCCACAAAGCACCACCCTGCCTACCTGTACCGAAAAAGGGAAACAAAACCCAAAAACGCCTACCAGCTCCTAATATGCAATACTTGATGTAACCCATCACTGCAGCAGTGTGTGTCTCTATGTCGACATGTTCGAAGACACTCCACTCTGTGAGGGCAAAACAGTCCTGCAGCTGAGCCAGAGCTTCATCAGAAAAGGTGTTAATATTTCTGATGGTGGGCTTTGTCCTTTTCCTGAATGGTGTGTATGCCGGGACAACGAGCAGAGAGAGGTATTCAGACATACTCAAGTGGGGGAGGGGAACCAGTCTGTAGGCTTGCCTGATATTTGAGTAAACATGATCCAAGGTGTTATTCCCTCTAGTAGGGCATTTCAGCAGCACAGTTCTTAAGCATGCTCTGTTGAAATCCCCTGCGATGATGTGCACTCCCTCTGGATATGTCCGTTGCTGTTCAGAAATCATGCAGGTAGGCAAGGGCTGAGCTAACATTAGCGTCTGGAGGTTTGTAGACTGCTGTTATTAGCACTGCAGGCAGTTCTCTAGGCAAGTAAAATGGTGACGACAGACATTACCTCTGTCCGGGGAGCAGACTGTGGTGATGACCTTAGTGTTTGTGCACCAGTTGTTATGTATGTAAATGCACAAACCTCGTCTGCTTTTCCCCGCTGTAGCCTTTCTGTCACTGCAGTGCATTGTGCGGCCTGCTAGCTGCATCGAGGCGTCGGGAATTTCCTCTGGTAGCCATGTCTCCGTGACGACCAAGGCACATCAATCACGGACGAGTGGCTGTGCGACAAGTAAAAAGTTCAGTTCGTCTGTTTTGTTGACGACAGACCATGCATTGGTCGTCAATTTTCCTGGAGAAATTTGAGGCTGCAGATGTCACCCATCACAATACTGTACCCCAAAGTGTAAAACATGACATTTCCTGTTCCCACTAGGTGGCGCTGTCCTTGATGTCAAATATGGCAGTTGAAATATGTTCAGGGGTGGAGCCTTATCATATGTGTGCTCTTTGGTCCAGATCGGACAATGTATGACAGAATGAGAGGCAATAAGATTTTCATGGCAAGTCATCGAAATTCGCCGTGGCGCCACGGCCTCACCATATCACGAAAACTCAAAAGCTCTGCAATTTAACATGGCCCAGGTGTGTAGTTGACACTGACCAAATATGAGGCTTATACAACCAAATACCAAGGAGGAGTTCGAAAAAGTTCGAGGCATGGAAATAGCAAAATTAGAGCCAAAATGTCACATTCACTTCTAAATTGCGGACTTCCTGTTGGGTTTGGGTCAATGGGCCCACTGACTTTTTTGTTTGTCTCGGCATGATACACATGTGTGACAGATAACATCAGCTATGGACGCTACAAAGTGTCAAATAGGAGAAAACAAACAAAAAACTATATTTACTTCAGTGTTAAAAATCATCAATAAATGAAAACAATGTAACAGTAATTCCACAAGATTTTTAGGGTTTTAGTTTTATGTGTGGAAACCCAATACTTAAGTACTGTAATTCCTCATTAGTCCTCATTGTCTTAGTTGTCAGTGGGGTGATATTGGTTCTTTTAACCTATTTTGCCCACACTATGAAGAAAGGACTGATGTTTATGTTAGATAGAAAGCACCTCTCCGTGAATCGCTACCTTATCGTGGTGGAGGGGTTTGTGTGTCCTAGGCATCCCAGGGGCTATGTTGTCTGGGGGCTTTTGCCCCCTGGTGGGGTCTCCCATGGCAAATTGGTCCTGGGATGAGGGACCAGACAAAGAGCGATTCAGAAGACCCTTATGAGGAAAACATCAAGGGAACAGTTTACCCTGCCCGGGATAGGGTTACCGGGGCCCCGCCCTGGAGCTAGGCCCGGGGAGGGTGCCCGGGGAGGGTGCCCGAGGGCGAGCGTCTGGTTTGCCGGGCACCATGGGGCACAGCCCAAAAGGGGATATGTAGCCATCCTCCCGCAGGCCCACCACCCGCAGGAGGCATCGTAGGGATCAGGTGCATTGTGTGCCGGGCAGCGGCCAGGAACAGAGGCCCTGGCCGACTGATCCCCGGCTGCCAAGACTGGCAATAGGGACATGGAATGTCACCTCTCTGGTGGGGAAGGAGCCTGAGTTAGTGCGTGAGAATGAGAGGTACGGGCTAGATATAGTCGGGCTCACCTCTACGCATTGCTTGGGCGCTGCAACCAGTCTCTTGGAGAGGGGAAGGACTCTGTCTCAGTCTGGAGTTGCCCCTGGTGAGAGGCAGCGGGCTGGGGTGCGTATTCTAATATCCCCTCAGCTTGCTGCCGGTACGTTGGGGTTCTTCCCGGTGGATGAGAGGGTTTGTTCCCTGCGCCTTATGGTCGAGGAATGGGTCCTGACTGTCATCTGCGCCGAGTGGCAGTTCAGAGTACCCAGCCTTCTTAGAGTCCCTGGGTGGGGTGCTGGAAGGTGCTCCACCTGGAGACTCTGTTGTCCTACTGGGAGACTTCAATGCTCACGTGGGTAACGACAGCAAGACCTGGAGGGGCGTAATTGGGAGGAACGGCCTCCCTGATCTAAACCCGAGTGGTGTTTTGTTACTGGAATTCTGTGCAAATCACAGTTTGGCCATAATGAACACCTTGTTCGTGTCCATAAGTGCACGTGGCACCAGGACGCTCTAGGCCGCAGGTCGATGATTGATTTTGTAATTGTATCACCAGATGACAGGGGATTTCTAAAAATCACCCTGTAGTTCTTCAGCTAAGACACCTGAGTTAGAAAACACAAACACTGCAGTTGTCTGTACACGCGTGGGCAGTAACAAACGCACCCTGTGATCTGCGTCTCATCACTGCCTGCGTACTTTATTTATACTTCTGTATGTGTGTGTGTGTGTGTGTGTGTGTGTGCAAAAATAACAACGTCACTCAGAATCAACAGAATCAGCACAGAGTGTACTCAGAGCAACGGGTTATTTCCCTTTTCTACGCGTAGTGAGGGAGTGCTGGGAACGCCTAGCAGAGGCCCCAGTCCATGAGATCTTCAACGCGAACCTCCGGCAGACCTTCAGCAGCATTCCTAGGGAGACTGGGGACATTGAGTCCGAATGGACTATGTTCAGCATCTCCATTGCCGAAGCTGCTACATTGAGCTGTGGGCGCAAGGTGGTGCCTGTCGTGGTGGTAATCCCCGAACCAAATGGTGGACACCAGAGGTGAAGGGAGCCACCAGGCTGAAGAAGGAGTCCTAGAAGGAGTCTGACCCGTTCCCGGTGGGTGATGTGCTCCGCCAGGGCTGCCCTTTGTCACCGATTCTATTTATAATTTTCATGGACAGGATTTCTAGGCGCAGCCAAGTGGCGGAGGGCTTTCACTTCGGTGTCCTCAGAATCTCGTCTCTGCTTTTCGATGATGTGGTTCTGTTGGCTTCATCGGGTGATGGCCTCCAGCTCGCACTGGAACGGTTCGCAGCCGAGTGTGAAGCAGCGGGAATGAGGATCAGCACCTCCAAATCTAAGGCCATGGTTCTCAGCCGGAAAAGGGTGGAGTGCCCACTCCGGGTCAGGGATGAGTTCCTACCCCAAGTGGAGGAGTTCAAGTATCTCGAGGTCTTGTTCGCGAGTGATGGGAGAAGGGAGTCGGAGATCGACAGACGGATTGGTGCTGCGGCCGCAGTGATGTGGACGCTGCACCGGTCCGTCGTGCTGATGAGAGAGCTGAGTGTAAAATCGAAGCTCTCAATTTACCGGTCAATCTACGTCCCTATCCTGACCTATGGCCAGGAGCTGTGGGTAGTGACCGAAAGAACGAGATCGCGGATACAAGCGGTGGAAATCAGCTTCCATCGAAGGGTGGCTGGCCTCTCCCTTAGAGATAGGGTGAGAAGTTCAGCCATCCGGGAGGGGCTCAGAGTAGAGCCGCTGCTTTTCCACATCGAAAGGAGCCAGCTGAGGTGGTTCGGGCATCTGACAAGGATGCCTCCTGGGCGCTTCCTGGGTGAGGTGTTCCGGGCATGTCCCACCAGGAGGAGGCCCCGGGGCAGACCCAGGACACACTGGAGAGATTATATATCTCGACTGGCCTGGGAAAACCTTGGTGTTCCCCTGGATAAGATAGAGGAGGTGGCTGGGGAGAGGGAGGTCTGGGCTTCTCTGCTTAGGTTGATGCCCCCACGACCCGGCCCTTGATAAAGTGGAAGAAGATGGATGGATGGATGGATGGATAGAAAGCACTAAAGCATAGAAAAAAGTGCTTGTAAGAATGGGTAAATGATGCATGTTGAATAAAGGCCTTTGAGTGCTCAGGTAGAAAAGTGCCTTATAAACAGGTTTTATGGTTGACAGGAAAATAGTTTGGAAAAGGGACCAATTGCTTCTGAGAAACTGCGCCAAATAGACTCTCCTCCACACAGTCCTCATTTATAGAGTGCTTTACAAACCCAACTAAGGAGCTTGGAAAGAAAAGCGTCTGGACTTCTTTAAGTTGCTTGAAGACGTTTCACCTCTCATCTGAGAAGCTTTTTCAGCTCTAGTGTCAAATGGTGGAGAGTCCCAGATTTAAACCCTGTGAGAGGATCCCCCCAAAGAATAGTAATAATAATAATAATAATAATGGATTGCATTATATAGCGCTTTTCGGGACCCCTCAAAGCGCTTTACAAAAGGGGACAAAGAGGGACAAAAAGACCCCCTGATGATCCTCTACCTAATCACATGGGCCAAGGCATGAAAATGGGTGTGGGTCACCATCAACAAAGGTTTCGGTTGAGCTCAGTGTGAAACCTAGCCCCACCCTATCATGTGATTTCCTGGGGACAGATGGCCCGGGATATGAGTGGGCCTTAAGGCATCTGGGAAGGGATCTCAAAAATGGATTATAGATGGCAGACAGTCGGTGTCGTAAACCACCACCTCTGTTCAAAGATGGTCGCTCACAGTGGACATAAATGGCCTATTTTACTCTTTCAAACCATCTGTCTTCTCTGTCCAAAATGTGAACATTGGCATCCTCGAAAGAGTGACCTTTGTCCTTTAGATGCAGATGGACCACTGAGTCTTGTCCTGTGGAGGTGGCTCTTCTATGTTGTGCCATGTGCTTCTGAAGTGACTGTTTGGTCTCTCCAATGTAGAGGTCTGGGCATTCCTCGCTACATTGCACAGCATACACTACATCATTAAGTTTGTAAACACGCGTTGCAACTTCTTATCTTGTGCGCGTATTTTATTTTGACAGCGAATGCGCACCTGCAGACCACTTATGTGCACCCCTGGTTATTTAGCTCGTCATATTGGAGCCACAGAAATTCTTTTGTCCATGAAACCATAAAGCTGCACTTTCTTTTTGCCTTATAGTCTGATTTGTCATAACTTTTCCGTTTTGTGGTAAGCTTTTCTTTGGCTGTCACTTCTTCACCCTGACCTGTCTTATTTGGCTCAGCAGAACTAAAATATATATCCTGCTGCTTTTACACAGGCACTCACATAACGCTCAGCGATTCTCTGCGCGATCAACCTCTCACATGTTTAAGCTTGCTGCGGGAGATTTCACTTGTCATGTTTGCATAGTAAGCTAACGATTGATAAGACGACGTCAGAGGAATTGGTGCGCAAATTATCGTCACTTACCAATCAGTGCTGTCTCTCTCTATACACAGTTCGCGCGACTGCAAAGTGAAAGCAAAAAACAAGCGCAAATTCAAACGCGATTTCAATATGTCACATATTGACAGTGGTTCACCGATGCCAATGACATAATTACCCAGCTACATTTCCGAAAGAATGCAAAAGCATTGACATATATTTTTCCTTCCTATGACAGCCTGACGGGCAGGGCAGAGATAGATTTTGGTAGCCCGACTGGCAAAATCGCTAGCCCCGGGACGTCGGGCTAGCGATTTTGCGAGCCCTGAATATACACTGCTCAAAAAAATAAAGAGAACAAAAATAAGACATCTCAGATTTGAATGAATGAAATATTCTTTTTAAATATTTGGTTCTTTATGTAGTTTAATGTGCTGACAACAAAATCACACAAAAATTATCAATAGAAATCAAATTTACCAACCCATGGAGGTCTAGATTTGGTGTCACACTCAAAGTTAAAGAGGAAAGACATACTACAGGCTGATCCAACTTTGATGTAATGTCCTTAAAACACATCAAAATTAGACTCAGTAGTGTGTGTGGCCTCCACGTTCCTGTATAACCTGTCACAAACAGAAAACTGATTAAACAGAAGCGTGACATGATCGAGAATTTACGCCAGTATCCTGTTATTTTTAGATAGTAAGGGGCAGACAGCTGAGTTTATTAAACTCCACCGAGACACCTGGTGACGCAAATCTGAAGGTGTATGAATTTGGACACCCCCAAATACTATAATTTAGCAGAAATACCCCTCGAACAAATGGCCAAAATGTCCTAACCGTAGGGGCTAGAACAGTCATTCTTACACCATTCTTTTCAGAAGAGATGGGGGAATCTTCAAGTGTTGACAATTCATAACGAAAATACGAATTATTAAAGGTATATGACTTAGACAATTGGCTGCCTGAAAAGCCATGCAGGACCCCCACATGTAAATTTGAATGTGCCAGTGCTCACAGATGATTGGCTGGCTGGGGACCTAGCAGCCAACTTAGTAGGAATGAAGTATTTTAGCAGGAATACTGGAAAATACTCTGCCTCCTGACATCTGACCCACGTTAACACATGGACTGAACATACACACACCCACAATGGACAACTGTACCCTCAAACACACAATAATAACATGGACTGAACCACCACTCACAACCACTAGCACTTTATATAGATACTGTAGAAATTATCCACATATCTAATTTATCTTAACTGCACTACTGTATAGCTCTGTAAATAATCATTCTGTACATACGATAATTTTTAACCCTACAACTGTTTACAACTTGCATAGTTCCCATTTCTGTATAACTGTATATCTCAGATTTCTGTAAAGTTATTTATTTCATATTCTGTATAGTTTTTCATATTTATATCCTGTTCATAGCCTGTACATAGCTTGTACTCACTACAGCCTGTACATACCTATAGTTATAGAATATTCACAACATACTTCATACCGTGTACATTATAACATACCATAATAGACCCATTTCTGTAATATACTTACATATCTATATTATTGCTAATATATATTGTAATATATCTATATCACTAAAGCACTTCTGGATGGATGCAAACTGCATTTCGTTGCCCTGTACCTGTGCATGTGCAATGACAATAAAGTTGAATTCTATTCTATTCTATTCTATTCTAAAAGTAAAATGACCAGCTGAAAAAAGCTGAACAAGATAAACTTCCCTCAAAACTACTTTTGGTTTAACTAAGACAAGTTGGCACAAACTTCAGAAAAACTACAAAGAACATCCAGCAGATAGACAAAATTAAAAGTATGGGCACATAAGTAAACACAAATGCACAGAGACACACACACACAGGATCTATGCCAAACAGTCCGATTATATTCAATTCGAATCCACCAATGACATGCGGCCCAAAAGGGTCTCTATCTCGCACACAAACATGCAGACACACACAAACGCACACAGACACACTTACAGCGCCACGTGAACAGTGGCTGATAAGGCTGTGGCCTGTGTGTGACAGTCAAACAGCCTGGACCTGCTCAATTTGAATCCATCAGTCAGAGATGCTGCTTCTTTCTGCTTCATCAGGCTGTGTAGTTGTTCCTGTCAATACAGCTGCACCCCTTCCTAACAGACAGAGACACGGGCTTTCTGATATTTATTGCTGACATGGAGCATTAACATAAACTCCTAGCAAATATTTTCTGACCTAAAAGAAACATAATAACGTAACAGAAATACTATGATTTGGCAGAAATACTATATTTTAGAAGATATACTATAATTTAGACCAAATACTATAATAGCAGAAATATTATGACTGAGCATTAAATACTATAACATAGCAGAAATACTATGATTTCATAGAAATACTATGGTTTGGCACAAATACTATAATTGAGTACAAGTACTATAACATAGCAGAAATACTATATTTTGCTCAAATACTATGAGTTAGCAGTAATACTATGATTTGGCAGAAATACTACGTTTTAGCACAAATACTATAACATAGCAGAAATACTGTGATTTTGTTGAAATACTATGCTTTAGTCCAAATACTATGATTTGGCAGCAATACTATGTTTCTGCAAAAATACTATGATTTGGCAGAAATACTATGATTAAGTACAGATACTATGATTTGGCAGAAATACTATGTTTCTGCAAAAATACTATCATCTGACAGATATACTGTGCTTTGGCAAACTACTATGATTTGGCAGAAATAGTATGATTAAGTACAGATACAACGATTTGGCAGAAATAGTATGATTAAGTACAGATACTATGATTTGGCAGAAATACTATGATTAAGTACAGATACTATGATTTGGCAGAAATACTATGATTAAGTACAGATACTATGATTTGGCAGAAATACTATGTTTCAGTACAAATACTATGATTTGGCAGGGATACTATGATTTTGCAGAAATTTCTGCTAAAAGATACTATTTCTGCTTATTAGCAGAAATACTGTGCTTTGGCATAAATACTATGATTTAGCAGAAGTACTGTGATTTTGCAGAAATACTATGTTTTAGCCAAAATACTACAACATAGTAGAAATATTATGATGTGGTAGAAATACTATGTTTTAGCACACATAGTATGATCTGGCTGAAATGCTATGATTGAGCAAAAATACTAAGATGTAGCCGAAGTACTTTGCTTTAGCAGAAATACTATGATTGAGGAGTAATACTTAAACATAGGAGAAATATTGATACACAGACAGTAAAGTGAACAGGAGCTGTTAAGAGTGTGGGCTTGGTATATCTAGGTCAGTCAAATTAGCTGCGCCTGCTGTAATCAGCCCTTACACACACAGACACAGAGGTATGAGTTTTCTTCAGTGTATTTCTGACATTAAGGATTCCCCTCGAACAAATGGCCATAATTTCCTAACCGTACGGGCTAGAACGGTCATTCTGACATTGTTTTCTTCAGAAGAGATGGGGGAATCTGCAGGTCTTCATAATTCAGAGACAAAATATAAATTATTAAAGATATATGACTTGTAACACACTGTAACTGAGTAGAGGCAAAGCAAAAACTGCCTCGACTTGCCCTCAAACAACGTTTTGTAACTCTAAATCTATATGGAGCATCAAAATCATTCTTTCAGCATAAGAAACAGCAGACATTGGTGAACAGTCATGGAAATTTTCAGGGCTCTGTTGAAATCCATCAAAAAGATATGATGAGAGAAAAAAGTGCTTCATTTCCAGAGTTTGAAATCTGAAGAAATCTGAGCGACGGACGAATTTCCTACCCTCAAACAAATGTAATTCATGGCCAAACGGTAATAGGTGAGGAAAAAATTCTTGAATTGTGAGCATCAGGAGTATCTGAAGATATATTGGCACAAGCCTCATGTCTTAACTTTGCTTCGTTAAGGAGATATGACGATTTGAAAATGCGTCTCATTAGAGAATTTCAGCGGTGATTTTGAACAAGCTCTCCATTGACTGTCTATGAAGAGTTTTCAGTCTTTGTGTTGCTCTGAGGTACGGTGTACATTTTAGGACATCGTCGGGTCTCAGGAAAAAAGTTGTCAGGTATCAGTCTCAGACGAAAAAATGTCAGGTCTCAGACTCACACGAAAAAAATGTCAGGTCTCAGTCTCAGACGAAAAAATGTCAGGTCTCAGACTCACACGAAAAAAATGTCAGGTCTCAGTCTCAGATGAAAAAATGTCAGGTCTCAGTCTCAGATGAAAAAATGTCAGGTCTCAGACTCACACGAAAAAAATGTCAGGTCTCAGACTCAGATGAAAAAATGTCAGGTCTCAGTCTCAGATGAAAAAATGTCAGGTCTCAGACTCACACGAAAAAAATGTCAGGTCTCAGACTCAGATGAAAAAATGTCAGGTCTCAGACTCACACGAAAAAAATGTCAGGTCTCAGACTCAGATGAAAAAATGTCAGGTCTCAGACTCACACGAAAAAAATGTCAGGTCTCAGTCTCAGATGAAAAAATGTCAGGTCTCAGACTCACACGAAAAAAATGTCAGGTCTCAGACTCAGATGTAGTGATGGGTCGGTCGCGAACGAAATGGCTCTTAGAGCCGGGTCTTTGACATGAACGACGCGAGCCGGCTCCTTATCGCGAGCCGTGGGGTTTTTTTTCGGGTTTTTTTTCCTTCTCTCACCCTCTCTCTCGCACTTTTTTCCCGCTTCACTCAGCATGCGAGCTTTGTGCTTTACGCTGGGAAGAGGGGGGGGAGGGCGGTAGTTACACTTGCAGTAGCACAGGAACAGAGCGGGAGGGAGAGACAGAGAAAGAGCCAGGGACAACGTCACATTAGAAAGGTATAGTAATCATCCACAACTATTTTCAGTTGCAGATGATAAAGGATTCAGAAAGTTTATTCATGCAGGTCCATATGACAGAGAATATACATGTTCTTTTTGATTTCATATTATAATTTATATTTAATTGTGTTGTGGTTTGCAGTGTTTTGTGTTGTTTCACTTTAAATTTGTTTAAAAGGAAAAAGCTGAAAATTTAAATAGTTAAAAGTTGAGATCTAAATAGTTGTTTTTTGTATTATATGATTTATTTATTACATTTTATGTGGAGTGAATAAATAAAAGTATATTTACGGAAACCGCTAGAGACAAAGCACGTACAAACCCCGAAGCATGTAAAAACTCCAAAACATGTAAAAACTCCAAAATACGTAAAAACTCCAAAGCACATACAAACCCTGAAGCACGTAAAAAATCCAAAACACGTAAAAACTCCAAAGCACGTACAAACTCCAAAGCACGTACAAGCTCCAAAGGACGTACAAACCCCGAAGCACATACAAACACCAAAACACGTAAAAACTCAGAAGCACGTACAAATTCCAAAACACGTACAAAACACAACAGAAATGCTCCCGGATACTAGGCTTTTTTTACCTAGTGGCTGCACAAGCCAGGAAGTATCAATGACCGGATTTGGTGTGTGGTAGTAACAGGTAAATGAACATTTTTTTAAAAATATTTGAATATATATGAGTGCTTGTGTATAAATACACAAACAATACACATATGCGTTCAATTGTGTAATTTAAGTGATCTAGGTAGCTCTGTTTTGGAAGGTCAGTTAATGCTAGAAATGTGTTTTGGAGTTTGTACATGCTTTGGAGTTTTGAACATATATATATTTGGAACATATATAAGTAAAACCACGTTTGTTTGTTTTTACATTAGTAATCCCTTTTTGATGTGAAAGGTGTGAAACTGGGTGTGGGTCACAATCAGCCAGGGTTTCGGGTGAGCTCATTGTGAAAACCTGGCCCCGCCTTATCATGCGAATTCCTGAGGTACTCAAAACGTGCGGCTATCCTAAATGGGCGTTCTTAAAGTCAGCAAAGAGGCACAGAAAAGAAGATCAGACACCAGCGAGGGAGGATAAGAAGGACACACGCAACAATATTGTCATCCCCTATGTAGCCGGTGTATCAGAAAAACTCAGGAGAGTTTTCTCCAAGCATGACATCCCGGTGCATTTCAGACCCAGCAACACACTCAGACAAAAACTGGTTCACCCGAAAGACAAAACTCCAAAACACAGACTTAACAATGTGGTGTATGCTGTACAGTGCAGCGAGGAATGCCCAGACCTCTACATTGGAGAGACCAAACAGCCACTTCACAAGCGTATGGCACAACATAGAAGAGCCACCTCCACAGGACAAGACTCAGCAGTCCATCTGCATCTTAAGGATAAAGGACACTCTTTCGAGGATGCCAATGTTCACATTTTGGACAGAGAGGACAGATGGTTTGAAAGAGGAGTGAAAGAAGCATCTATGTCCACTGTGAGCGACCATCTTTGAAAAGAGGCTGTGGTTTACGACACCAACTGTCTGCCATCTATAATCCAGTTTTGAGTTCCCTCCCAGACGCCTGAACGCCCACTCACATCCTGGGCCATCTGACCTCAGGAATTCGCATGGTAAGGTGGGGCCAGGTTTTCACAATGAGCTCACCCGAAACCCTGGCTGATTGGGACCCACACCCAGTTTCACACCTTGGCTCAGGCGATTAGAGGATCATCAGGTGGTCCTTTTGTCCCTCTGTGGGGGGATACTCCCACTAGGTTTATATCTGGGACTCCCCACCATTTGACCTAAGAACTGAAGAAGCTTCTCGGATGAGAGGTGAAACGTCTTCAAGCAACTTAAAGAAGTCCAGACGATTTTCTTTGCAAGCTCCTTTGATTAGAACTTATATCAAATTGCAAAACTCTTAGCCGTATCTCTAATTAAACCTCTTTAACTTTGCTCTGCTTCACTTCAGCAGCATTAGGTGATGTTTATATGTTGATTCCTGGTTTTCTTCAGGTTTTGATCTACTGCAAAATATTTTTAAGGTTATCTGCTGTAAGGCCAGGACAATCTCCTTCATGTTTTTCAGTTACTTTGACACAAAGGCATCTGCTGTGATGCTCACACTTCTAATGAAGTCTCACAAGTGTCACTACTGATAAATGATCAGAATTATAATATCTTTTCCTATTGTGTGAGGCAAAATGTCCCCGATTCGAATTGAATCAGGACATTGTGAATCGAATCGATTATAGAAATCAGTGATGATACCCAGCCCTATTCATCACCTCCTCGGTCTCCTCCTATCTTTCCCCTTTTGCCCATCTTTCGCTGTTCTTTCTCTTACCAAACGGCTTCATGGAGCATGAGTCCCATCCCGTTCTTTCTCTGTCTCTCTGTGACCTTTCATTGGCCTCGTGGCCAATATCCTGTACCTGGTATGTGTGGCACAACTCTCCAATTACCTCTAGAGTGATGCAAAATTTTAAGGTGGGAGTTTGTCTAGCAAGGAGGAGAGTTAATGGGGATACGTAAGATGATGGTTCACTTGGTCAGGGTGGAAGCCCGTAAAGAGTTTAACACAACAGCAGCCTGAGCCCAGTGACCAGCTCAGCTTCAAAGTAGGAGCCAGTAGGAGCCAATTTTTTCTGCCAGTTTACTCCTTGACAGCAGTTAAGTGTACAACAATAGGAATTATACTGACATTTCAACCACCTTCAGCTCACCAGTTAGTTTAAACACACACATGGACTACACTTTTCACCGGTATAACACTCACATTCTCACTTGGACTACCTTTTAGTTAGCAGCCCCATTTTTAGGGACATCACAGATAATCAGATTCGTCCTATCACTGCCAGCAATAATACACAGGTGTCTATCTCTCAGAGACAGAAAAGAGACACACTACCAATTAGGAGTTGGAGATTTAATGCATCATTACTTACAGAACAAGATTTCCTTAATTATTTGAAAAAGGTGTATGGACTCATTTAGAAAACAATGACCTGCCAGGAATATCACAATGTATTCTTTGGGGAGCTAGTGCAAAGGCTACGTTTGGAGAACTTTGAACATAGCAACATATTTGGAAATTTCCTTGCTAACCAGTTAAAACCTACAACTATTTATTATATAAACAATTCGACTAGGAACATTACTCATGATCCGCAACAAATAAAACAATCTTTTAAACACTTATACAAAGCTTTATACTTATAACATCTGTAAACACGAACTCTGCTATCATTAGCCTACATCTTAAACCAGGTAAAGACCCCACACTCTCATCCAGCTACCACCCAATCTCGCTCATAAATGTAGACATTAAAATAATCTGCAAAGCCCTTGCCAGAAAATTAGAAAAAAAATCACTCCTTTCATAATAATAATAATAGTCATAATAATAACAATAATAATAATAACTTTATTTATAAAGTGCTCTCAGACAAAGTGCTGTACAGCTATTTGAAAATAAAGAGATAAATAAATAAAAGTGATGCATAGCAATACAAGTTAAAAACATAATAAAAGTTAAAAACGATAAAAATAAAAATAAAAACTTAAAAGGCAAAGAATTAAGACATGTTGGATATGGTGAACAAGAGGGTCTTCAGCTTAGCTTTAAAAACCTCCACAGAGCATGCCTGCCTAATATCTTGAGGGAGGTTGTTCCACAAAAATGGGGCACGAAAAGAAAAAGCGTGTACCCGGATAGTTTCTTTTCTGGCTCTAGGAACCTTTAAAAGGCCAGAATCCTGGGATCGGAGAGCATGGGATAGAACATAAGGGTGCAAAAGATCAGAGAGTTATGAAAGTGCAAAACCATTTAAAGCCTTGTAGGTGAGCAGCAGGACCTTAAAATCTGCTCAAACCCGACAAGGTAGCCAATGAAGGGATTTCAATACAGGGGTAATGTGCTCAAATTTTCCAGTTTTAGTTAAAATGCGAACAGCTGTATTTTGCACCATCTGTAAACCTCTAAAACCTTTCTTTGGTAGCCCAGAAAGGAGAGTGTTACAATAATCGATACGTGAAGACACAAATGCATGGACAAGAACCTCTGCAGTGTCGCTTGATAAAACATGTCTGATTTTGGCTATGTTCCTTAAATGATAAAAGGCGGTCTTTGTTGTCTCTTTTACATGAGACTCGAAAGAGAGCACCATGTCGAACCCCATACCCAAGTTTTTAACCTTGTCCCTGCAATTTATGACATAGTCATCAATTTTCAAGATGAAATTTTGGGACAAGTATTGAAATTTTTGTGGTCCAGTGACCATCATCTCTGTCTTATCAGTATTAAGAAGCAGGAAATTATCCGATAACCAGCCCCTAACTGCAGATAGACACAATTCTAATTTAGACACTTCAGCACAATTTCCAATGGTTAAAGGAACATAAAGCTGCAGGTCATCAGTATAACAAGGAAAAGTTACATTAAAAGAACGTAATAGAACACCAAGAGGCAGCAGATACAGAGAAAACAGCAATGGGCCAAGTACAGAGCCCTGAGGCACCCCATGCCCCACTGCACAGATCTCGGAGAGATCATTTTTGAAACTAACAGTCGGAGATCTCCCAGACAAGTAAAAACTCAGCCATGATAAAACATTTCCTGTAACTCCAATAAAATGTTCAAGCCTATCCAGTAAAATACAGTGATGCACAGTGTCAAACGCAGCACTTAGATCCAGCAGTAATAAAACCGAAGTGCGATCGTTGTCTGCATTTACCAGCAGATCATTTACCACTTTGACTAAAGCTGTTTCTGTGGAGGGATTTGGTCTAATAGCAGACTGAAATGATTCAAACAGATTGTTAGTTGACAAATGCTCAGTGAGCTGCTTAAAAACAACTTTTTCATAGACCTTAGGCAAAAAAGACAGATGTGAGATGGGTCTATAGTTTGCAACTATGTCAACATCCAGTCCAGGCTTTTTCAAGATTGGTACTACCACAGCTGATTTAAAACATTCAGGGAAGACTCCGGTCGTCAGTGAAGTATTTAAAAGAAACAGAATGTAGGGTCCTAATACTGACCACAGTTCCTTTTAGTAACGGTAAATTTGATTATTTTTACTGAATTGAGTTTTAATGAGTCACTCACCAAAGTGAATCGGGTTTTTTGAGTCATTTGATTCACTGAGTCAGTTGACCAGAGAGTGCAAAAAATGTACATTTTCACTCAAACTTAATTTGTTTCTCTTTTCATGTAAATCCTACTGCTAAGATGAGTGATTCTAAAAGAAAAAAACTATTTTATAGAGCAAAAAAGAGCAAAGACATTTCTAAAATTAAGCAATTTCCTATCAAAATTGCTTAATAAACATTTATTTTGTTTATTTTTATTTTATTAGTATTTTCCTTAAATGTGTCAAATATATATTTTCACATCTAAATGTCCACTGAGCTGTGAGCCAGGGGGCGGTAATGCGCCTTAACATTGGTTGCCAACCAAGAAGAAGAAGAAGCTGTGAGCCAGGAAGGAGGGGGTGAGTGAGTCCTGAGTGATTCGTTCGCTCTATGATTCAGCACAGGAGGGAGGGGGTGAGCGAGTCCTGAGTGAATCGCTTACCCTACTATTCAGCACAGGAAGGGAGGGGGTGAGTAGCTCAAATGTGCTGTTAGCATGTTAGCAGAGCGATGCTACTGTGAACCGAGGAGCTATTGTCTTGATGTGATCTTCTACTCAGGGTTTTTTCTTCCAGTTCAGAGCAGAAATTTTTTTGTTAAGATACTGGCTGTTGTGTTTTTCTCCACAATTTTAATTATAAGCTAGATATATTGCTGCTAACAGCAACAGGGATGAGTCAGTGAGTCAGTTGGGCTTGTGAATCATGATTCATGAGTCAGTAAAGTGATTCTCGAGTATTGAACGATTCATTCATGATTCGCGCATCACTAATTCCTTTATGGCACAGGTTGGTAGAGGATCCAAAGAACAGGTTGTAGAACGAGCTGCATTTACAATCTTAGTTAATCCAGACAGGGAAGTAACCTTGAAGTCAGAGAACAGTTTATCAGCACCAACAGGCAAAGCAGCTGAGTAGTCTGACAAACTGCTCAAGGAGGGAGTAATCTGATTCCTAAGTGTTTCAGCCCTGTCTCTGAAAGACATAGGAAAGTCATGAGCTGTCAAATTTGAAGAGGAGAGAGTTGACTTACTCTCTGTAAGTTGCGACACTGTTGAATAAAAGTTTTGAGTTATGCTTATCAGTCATGATTTGAGAAATAATTTGCTTTCGCTGCAGCCATCGATGATTGAAAAAAAGACAACGAGTCTTTCCAAGCCTGGAGAAATACTTCAAGTCTGGAAGATCGCCAGCGACGCTCTGCTTTTCTACAATTTCTTCTCAAACTCAAGAGCTCCTCACCTACATACCTACCTAATAGTAGGGAACCATAGCCTTGCTGGCATGGAAGGAGATCCAGGCTCCAGAAATCTAGAGGCCCTCCAGAGCACAAGAGCCCAAGGAGGACCACTGAAGGGGCTGTCACGCCACCCTCCTAGAAAAGAGCTGAGGAGAGCCCCAGACGGGGCAGTCACCTGGCAGGCACTGTGCACAGAAAGCTGTGACGATGTGCCCACAGGCTCCGCCAGCAGCCGGCTACGCCAGAGCAGACACACCCCCCGGGCCCAGAGACCCGAGGGTCCCCCCCACCACCCGGAAGGGGCCCGACTAAGCCATGGGCTGGTTCTTATAGAGCGTTATTCTGATCTGAGTACTCAAAGCAATTGATGACAAACATTTGACTTTTTTGTCAAAAGAGCAGCTGAATAAAAAAAAATAAATGAATGTGAATGAATTCATTTGTGTGATTCTTTTTAAACAAATAACTTTAAAAAGTATGCTAAATGCTTCTAGAATATAGGTGAAACTAAAATGAATGTGTTATAAGAAATACACACATATATATTAGTTTAGCACTTTCTAAAGAGAATACCAAATGTGGTCTTTTCATACAGAGGTGGGCCCTGTTCTGACACCCTTTTTAATTCTATTCACACCCAGTCATGTGCTTGTAAGATACTAACACTGTAACTGAACAGTCTTCTGCTTTCTGAATATTTGGCCTCTTTCACCAGACATTCTCTTTTATCCAGAATGTCTCTCTGTGCCTCTTACAGTTACACTACAGCACTGACAACAAATTTAGCAACGCTTCCCCCACTCTCAAGGTCTTTAAATAGCTGCAGCTCACAGACCGGGCAGCTGCTTCTGTGCGTCTTACTCTGGTTTGACCCAATTAAGCCTTTAAAGGCTAATCCCATTCCTGCTATTTTTAGATTAAAGTGCTGATAAAGTTTTTTTGTTTTTAAATACCTTTACATTTCTGTTCCAAGAATAAATGTGGGTTGTCACCTATCTCTCAGAGATTTTTAGTTATTTGCTGTAATCTCTGTGAAATTGTTCCCCTTACTACACCAGCCAGATTTCCTCACCTTGACACCAAACAAACAAATAAACAAAACTTAATATTAGCCAGATTTATCCTGTGAACTACTGTCTCACCTATATGGGCTGCTCCTTTTGACTCTCTCCTTCTCTCATTGGCTGCATTCCTTTCTTCTTTTTCTCAGCCCTGCCCCCATCTATCATTCTTCTCCTTCTTGCTCACTAGTCCTTACCTCCCTTGACAGTATATTTCTTTGGCCATGGATGAAAAATGTCAAACACTCATGAAAAGAAGACAAAAAGAAGAAAATGAATCTGCTGAAATCGCAAAGGATGCAAAAGAAAAAAAGAACAAAGAACAGGAAACTGTGGATAATAGAGAAGTTGCATCAGCTGAAGCAGCAACCACCAGTTGCCATACTGGAGATTTTCAGTTGGAGCCAATGGAACTACCTCCTTTTGAAATAATTACAGGGTAGGTTACCCCTTTGACAAATTTATTTTAAAATAAATGCATCTTACACAGTTTTTCTGTCTGTTTTTTCTGCGACTCTTTCTTAGATGTCTGTTACTGTAGCATGTTCATTTTGCTGTGGTCTGCGTGGTGTTAGATCTACTAGCCACTGAGCATGTTATGCGTTCTGTCCATCTCCCATATACTCTTCCAGTATTGCTCCATCTCCAACCTTGGTGGGGGTTTTTTCATATAGTTCTCCGGCCACTGACAGGATATTTTGTAGGTATTCCTTTTGTCATCGCAGTTTTCTGCAGTTCTGATAGTTGGCTAACTTCTCTCTGTGTTGCCTTGATCTAATCTGATTTTCTATGGATGATGATATCTCCCACTGATCTGGGACAATACTTGTCATGCATGGTTTTGTCCTACAGGCAGAAAATGCCAATGTGTTAAATTCAGCTTTGGGAAAAAACAATGACTTTAGAACATGTAAAACATCCATGTAAAATGTCCCGATGACCTAACAGCTCCCCAAAAATTAAGCCAAAATGTCTTTATCGCCCCCTGTTGTCTAGCTTCATAAACCCGCCTCCTCCATATTAGTGGGAACAGCTTGTTCCTGATGGTCTTCTTCACCCATCTTTGTCCAGGGTGAATGTATCTGTAGATAATAATATGGACTCTGGATCCTGTTAACAAATATAAAGATCTAATTACACTTATATGAAACCTGCTGCTATGTTTTTACATTGAACATTTTATTTAAAGTTTCCATGTTACCAGGCTGTAGAGTGACCTGTGAGTGCAAAATGGGTCTGATCCTCAGTCTTAGTTAAAATCTTAAAGGACAACATTTAATTTTCAGATATTTCTGATATTAACACTTCCTCTGGGCCTCTGTGCAGTGGGCAGCTGATGTCATCTCAGTCTAAAATAGGAGTGCCGAATCATTCGACTATATAGACTACAAGAGTAACACAGGTGTGAAGCATTGCTAACTAGCTAGCACAAGCCTCTAACACAGTGTGCATGCTAAACGGTTAATCTAGCGAAGTTCTTAATGATAGGAGCAACAAAGCGATCAACTATAAGCTGTTAAGGCATATGTATTTTTAATTATAGCAACGTGGTTGTATTTATCTTAATTTAGCAAGCTGTCAGTCACAGTAAACTAGAGATGGACCGATCCGATATACACTATCGGTATCGGTCTGATCCTGACCTAAATTACTGGTCAGATATCGGGGATAAAAGTAATCCGATCCATTAAATAACACAAAAGCATCTCACAAAACTTGCAACAATGCGTAGGCCAGGCCAACCTTAGCACGTTGGAACAGTGTGCGTCACGTGACAGAGCAGCTGTTGTGTACGAGACCTGTCGGGCAGTCTGGAGTTCACACTGTAAGCATCTGGAGCCTTGCTACACGCTGCCAAACCAGGTGTTGTGCTAAGGTAGGTATCCCCGACAAGATTAGTTACCCCTGTGTCACGAGCATTTGCTGGGCACAGACATCCAGTTTACTCCACCTCAATTACACACAATTAGACATGGAAGTAGTGATGTTTTAGTTTTGTGAAAAAGTGAAAAGTGAGTGTTGTTACATTACCATTCAGTTTGAGGGTTACAGCAGAAAATTATATATTTATTGTTCTCATGTGGTATTGTAGGGGATTATTCTAACAAATGAAGGACATTTTGCCTGATAATTATTTTTATCCTCCTGTAACTAAAACCTCCAAAGTTTCAGGAGTAGGTAGTCATTATAAGAAGTGTTTGTGAACTAAAAATCAAGAATGTGGGATACTGTTTGTCCGTGATTTGGAGAGCCCAGCATGTGCTCCCAACGCAAGAGAAATGAATTCTATCGGGGATACCTACCTTGGAACGACACATGGCTAAACAGTTTGGTGGTTCGGAAAAAAAAACTATGAAAAACACTTTTGTCATACATTTGTTAAGTGTTGTATAGAAATTACATGAAATTCTTTCTCAGGTTAAACGTGATAGAAACAGCTTACACTGACATCCATCCTGATAACAGATGAGTGTCGTGAAGCTGTGTTTGCATTTATTTGCACTGCTTTCCACTCTGGAAATCTATTTATGTTCAGCTTAAAGTATAGAAGGGTCAATTTTTTAAGTTGTTGAATACTAACTTTATTTTGTCCTGGTATTGCACTCCTTTTTTTCAGAACCAAAAAGTTTTTGAAATCTGCATAAAATTGTATTTTAAGTTACTTTCTGAATATTTCTTTAAATACTTAGATTTTAAGTTCTGCTAAAAGTTTAAATAGAAAGATCAGTATTGCTGAACTGCGAAATATTTTGGGTGCAGTGTATTTTTTGGATAAGGGTATAACCTAGAATAGCTTTAGTGTTTTGTTTTTTCAAACTTGAGTATGAACCTATACAAAATGGAGTAAAACATTAAAAAAACAGTTTCATTGATTATAAAAGACTGTATCGGATTCATATCGGTATCGGCAAAAATCCAAATTTATGATATCAGTATCAGACATAAAAAAGTGGTATGGTGCCATCTTTAAATTAGAGTTGAGGTTTGTGGTTGGGGTTTGACGCAGCGACTCTACCTGAAGTCACTGCTGCGCAGAATCTGGCTCCAAATGTGCAACATGGCAGCCTGCACAAACAGGAAATTTTGGTTTCATTTCTGTACAGTTGTTGGAAGTGGAACCATGTCATTCATCTTTTATACAGTCATTGGTCAAAAAGCAATTTGTTTTCACAAAGAAGTTAAAAACGTCAAAAAAAGAAACTCAAGTTTTATTCCAAGCTTCAGATGTTTTGGATACAAAACAAGAAAGCCTATTCCGACTTTTATAACCTCATGTACCAGGCTAATCTCATTACAAGTCGCTTACAATAATGAATTATAGAAAGTGTCCACTTTTATGTTTTTCTCCTACATAACTGATTTTTAAAAAAAAATACAAAAAACCAGTGAGCCTTTCGTCCCTTGTTTTTGACTTTTTTTTTTAAGTACATTTATTGGGATTTTTTGATATAAGGAAAAAAAAGACACTAAAAAAACAACAGACAACATCTTGATGTATTCTCAATCATCTAGGAAAGCAAATCTCCAAAAGTTGATTCTGTTCATCTGGACGTAGCGTTTTGTGGGAGAAACGTTTCGTCATTAGTGTTTCATCCTTTCCTTCTTTCAATAACAAAGAAATATTAGCTTCATATAGCGTACGGGGAAATGCATAAGTATGGAAAGAATGCTTAAACATTCTCAATAAAAGCGGGACCACCTTTTCAGAGTATTTTTTATATAATTCAATGCCAAACCCATCTGGGCCTGGGGACTTTCCATTGGGGAATGACTTAATAGCTTTCGAAACTTCTTCAATAGTAATTTCTGAGTTTAAAGCCTCTCGTGCAGCGTCATTCATTTTCGGGAGATCCAGCTTCCCTAACCAATCAGAAATATTGCCCCAAGATTTCGACATATAGAGCTCTTCATAATATTCTCTAAATCACTCATTAATAGCTTTAGGGCTGATTAAAATTTCGCCTGATCTTGATTTAATTTTGTGTATAGCCCTACTGGCCTGTAGGCCTCTCAGCTGCCGAGAAAGAAGCTTATGGGGCTTATCTCCAAACTCAAAATGCTTCTGTCTGATCCTAAATAGCTGATTTGTTACTTGACCAGATAAAATTGTGTTATACTCAGACTTCCTTTTAATGATGTCTTGAAACAAAGAGGGACAAGAGGAGGCCTTGTGGTCCTGTTCTGTGTTAATTCAATTTCTATTTCTAACAGGCGTTTCCGGCGTTCTTTTTTTAACGAAGATTCAAAAGAAATCTCCTCGCATTACCACTTTAAATGTTTCCCATAAAATCGAATCAGAAACATCTTGTTTCCAAGAATTCTGATATTTTAGTTGTCATAAATTGGCAAAAGGATGTCTCAGACAGGAGTGACGGGTGAAAATGCCAGTTACCCTGTTGTTTCGTACCACAGAAGTCCAGGACTAAAGAGGTTTGAGAGTGATCCGAGATCAAGATGTTGTGATAAGTTGAGCATACAACTTTAGACATAAATTTAGAATCAAGCAAAAAATAATCTATTCTGGAGTATGATTTGTGCATTTGTGAAAAATAAGAGTAATCTCTACCAGTAGGGTTACACAGTCTCCAAACATCAACTAGGTTAGTAGAACTCAACATATTATTCAGAACAGTCAAAGCGTTAATCAACTGGGAGGTTTGAGTAGATCTATCCAAGTGTTTATCAAGTACACAATTAAAATCGCCTCCTAAAATTACATGAGTATCAGCGAGACTAGGTAACAAATTAAATATTTGTCAAAAGAAAGCTGGGCTATCAAAATTAGGACCATATAAATTCAATAAAGTAACATGGGTTGCATGAATATGGCCCGTCACCAGAACAAATCGACCATTCGGATCACTAACTAACTAACCGTGGACTCATGTCTAAATGGGACTGTTCTACGGATCAATATAGCCATTCCACGGGCTTTACTGGAGAATGTCGACTGAAAAATCTGATTAGTCCAGGAGCACCTGAGCAACCTCTCTTTAGTCGGTTTCATATGCGATTCCAGAAGATACACAACATCAGCAGCTAGCGATTTTAAGTGAGAAAAAACCTTAGCTCGTTTGTGCACATGCCCAAGTCCTCGCACATTCCAGCTCACAAATCTAATGCCACCACTTAGCGATGATGAATTAGGATTGCCCTTGTATAACATTAATAAGTACAACATACCGACAACACAAAAAACACAACCCTCTTCCCCCCCATCCCACTTTCCCAGACAAAGAAAAAACCCCGCATACTCACAGAGGGTCCACATGACCATTACGAAATAAACGGTCCAAGGTGATGAGCTTTCCAACCTCCCCCCACAAAAAAGAAAAAAAAAAATATATATACCCTCAATGCCAACATAGTTGAGAGAAAAATGAAATAGTCACATACATCCTGATGCAATGAGTTTTAAATGAGATATCAGAGATTGTAAATTAGTCACTGCCTTCCTGTATAGTTCCCAAAAAATCCTCAGCCTCACGGGGCGTGGAGAACACTTTGACCATGGAGCCATGCGTTACTCGTAAACGCGCTGGATAGTAGAAACTACACCGAGCTCCAGCATCCATTAGGCGTTTACGCATGTCCTGGAAGACCTGTCGCTGTTTCACCACCTTCGTCGGGAAGTCGGGGAAGATGTGAATCGCCTTGCCATTATACAAGGAGTGCAGAATTATTAGGCAAGTTGTATTTTTGAGGAATAATTTTATTATTGAGCAACAACCATGTTTTCAATGAACCCAAAAAAACTCATTAATATCAAAGCTGAATGTTTTTGGAAGTAGTTTTTAGTTTGTTTTTAGTTTTAGCTATTTTAGGGGGATATCTGTGTGTGCAGGTGACTATTACTGTGCATAATTATTAGGCAACTTAACAAAAAACAAATATATACCCATTTCAATTATTTATTTTTACCAGTGAAACCAATATAACATCTCCACATTCACAAATATACATTTCTGACATTCAAAAACAAAACAAAAACAAATCAGCGACCAATATAGCCACCTTTCTTTGCAAGGACACTCAAAAGCCTGCCATCCATGGATTCTGTCAGTGTTGTGATCTGTTCACCATCAACATTGCGTGCAGCAGCAACCACAGCCTCCCAGACACTGTTCAGAGAGGCGTACTGTTTTCCCTCCTTGTAAATCTCACATTTGATGATGGACCACAGGTTCTCAATGGGGTTCAGATCAGGTGAACAAGGAGGCCATGTCATTAGTTTTTCTTCTTTTATACCCTTTCTTGCCAGCCACGCTGTGGAGTACTTGGACGCGTGTGATGGAGCATTGTCCTGCATGAAAATCATGTTTTTCTTGAAGGATGCAGACTTCTTCCTGTACCACTGCTTGAAGAAGGTGTCTTCCAGAAACTGGCAGTAGGACTGGGAGTTGAGCTTGACTCCATCCTCAACCCGAAAAGGCCCCACAAGCTCATCTTTGATGATACCAGCCCAAACCAGTACTCCACCTCCACCTTGCTGGCGTCTGAGTCGGACTGGAGCTCTCTGCCCTTTACCAATCCAGCCACGGGCCCATCCATCTGGCCCATCAAGACTCACTCTCATTTCATCAGTCCATAAAACCTTAGAAAAACCAGTCTTGAGATATTTCTTGGCCCAGTCTTGACGTTTCAGCTTGTGTGTCTTGTTCAGTGGTGGTCGTCTTTCAGCCTTTCTTACCTTGGCCATGTCTCTGAGTATTGCACACCTTGTGCTTTTGGGCACTCCAGTGATGTTGCAGCTCTGAAATATGGCCAAACTGGTGGCAAGTGGCATCTTGGCAGCTGCACGCTTGACTTTTCTCAGTTCATGGGCAGTTATTTTGCGCCTTGGTTTTTCCACACGCTTCTTGCGACGCTGTTGACTATTTTGAATGAAACGCTTGATTGTTCGATGATCACGCTTCAGAAGCTTTGCAATTTTGAGACTGCTGCATCCCTCTGCAAGATATCTCACTATTTTTGACTTTTCTGAGCCTGTCAAGTCCTTCTTTTGACCCATTTTGCCAAAGGAAAGGACGTTGCCTAATAATTATGCACACCTGATATAGGGTGTTGATGTCATTAGACCACACCCCTTCTCATTACAGAGATGCACATCACCTAATATGCTTAATTGGTAGTAGGCTTTCGAGCCTATACAGCTTGGAGTAAGACAACATGCATGAAGAGGATGATGTGGACAAAATACTCATTTGCCTAATAATTCTGCACTCCCTGTAATTCACGGATCATATCAATATGATTTTACAGAAAATCATCCTTATTACTGCCAACTATTCCAGAGACGTGAAAATCTACAGTATAAAGAACAAAAATATAGCAGTCTAACGCAACACTGTAACAGAGATGAACGCATCAGTTTGTCGCAGATCAAAGTGGAATGAAAGTGACTGGTTGAACAGATGTTCATGATCTGTGTTACCTCCATTTTCATCAGTGTAAGAGACTCAGCAGCAGATTAGAATAACATTTATACATTTAATAAATCACCAAATTAATACACGCAAGAAACGATCAAACCCGTTCCGACAATTTGAGTTTGTATTCCCTCAGCTGCAGACTCGCTGCTGTTTAAATGTTTGAGAGGAAGATTAGATATAAAGCAAACGTCAAATATAGACTCAGTCTACGTACACATTTGATATGAGGCCAGCACGTATAGTTGCTGTGTCCTGTTTTAAGATCATATATATAAAATTGTTATCTGACCTGCATCAATCCAGCCGCTCAGTCCGTGGTTACCATGGTTACTGCATAAGCAGCTGTAATGTAAACAGCTGGCACTGCGGAAACCTACCAGCGACATGAGTGTTTATGTTTGTCATTGCAAAAGAACTGTCTGAATGGTTAACTGAAGTTAACTTACTAAATTATAGTTAAGGAGTATCACAGATAACGCCTACGTGAGCTGTGTGACTGTTCACCACTACACTGAAATAAGCAGGCTATTACTGAAATACACGTGCTATATCATAAACTATGATATAAATAGGGAGGTCCTACTAACATGTTTAGTTTTAAAGGACACCTTCCTGCCTTTAGTCTCATTTATGAGCAGTATTAGTTTTCTTCTAACATCCAGAAGTCTGCACGATGTGTTTTATAGTTTCTAATAATCCTTTGACAGTTAAACATAACATGACCGAAAAAGAAAATCGAAAAAAAAAAATCACACAAATTGTATGTTAACCTCGTTTATTTTTAGTTAAGTAAACTCTAAAAATTCTAACAGACAGCTGGTGCTTAGAATACAGTTGAATAACTATTAAAAAACAGATGATGTAATATTTCTGTCCAGGTCGCAGTCTTCATGATGAACATGCTGTTGCAAACTCTGCTCCTCTCGGTGGAAATGCGCCTTCTCTTTCCTCTTTGTATAAAACATTTTAAAAGTCAGTTTAATCTCAAAATTCACTGTTAAATCCAAAACACACCAGATAAAGAAAAGCGAATAGTTCAGTCTAACACAGTGAACCATTAAACGTCTGTAAAACTATGCAGTTATGAAACATAACTTTAACCTCAGCCAAACCGATTTGCTCAGTTGTAAATAAAACAGCGAAGTAAACGTGACCCGACAGACAGAACCTGACTGAATTAAATCCAGTGTTTAACCACTGAGAGCTAAAACTCAGGTGAGGTTTCAAAGCTGTGTGCTGGTGATTGGACATCAGCTGCTGATAAAGTGGGTTGGCTTATAAAGTCCTCTGTTGGGAAACAAGCTCCAGCAGCCTGTTGATCTAAAAAAAAACAAAAAGCAGTTAAGCTGGAACACCGGGGCTGTGAGCTCGGTAAACTCTGCATGCTGACTGTTAGCAAAGCTAGTGATATCTCTGAAAACATCTGAGCACTTTTGTAAACATGTTCTATGTTGACAACCTGACCAGACATGTGAAGATTACGCCGCGACGCTAAAACACTATTAAAAGTGTAGTTGGTGACAGAAAAACGGGGTATTTTAAAACTTTACACCACCACCACTGTTGCCTGTGATTTGAAATGCATTCTGGGTTACCTGGCTGCCCCAAGTCCACACAAGCAATCGATTATCGACCTGTCTTGACTTACTTTGCACGGCAACCAATCAAATGTTAGAGAAGCTGCAATGGCAGCGTTAACCCCGCCCAATTAGGTTGATGGGTGAGGCTGACAGATAAAATGATTTCAAGGTGAGACATGAAGGGGACAATAGTGCCAAAATGAATTAAATAAATGCATCATTAAATAATCAATTTCAACTGTCAATAATTATTAAAATGTGTTATTAATTAATTATGTCAATAAATTATGGGTTAGTGTGAGTCAATAATTAATTAATTAAATGTGTCATAAATATTTATTTAATTAATTATTTAGAATTTTAATTAATTAACATTTCATTAATTATTTAATGGTGTATTTAACGAATTCATTATGTCAGTCCTGGCGTTCCATGTGCACATGTGACATTATGTGAAATGTGCTAAAAAAATCCCAACAAAAATAGACTAGCTGCTATTAAAAGGTTACATGAAAAAAACTGCAGTTTAGTGCAGGATTAACTGGTTAGCTTGCAGGAATGTGATGGATTTAAATTAAAGCATTGTGCTGGACTGGTGCACAGTGGCTGTGGTGCTCATGGTCAGAGTTAGGTTACATTAAGTGTAGCAGAAATTAGTTTGAAGTTAAGCTGATGATGGTTAAATTGATTGATTGAACTTCACCTTCATACTGTTTAGTATAAAGTAGTGCTGTGCGCATTGCACAGATTTTGGTATCTATCCAATACCAAATAAATACAGGGCCAGTATTGCTCATACCAATACAGATACTGAACTTAAGAGGACAGAAATAAAGTATAGATCCTGTCGTACTAGTATTGACCATCGATACCAGAGTTGGTAACGATACTATCAATATTTGGTCGATCCGCCCACCTCTAGTATAAGACAGCATAAACAGTGTACTGTCAGTGTGGAGGATGGAGCAGGACAATGCATAAAATACCTGGTTACCTCTTGTTAAATCTAGTTTTAAATCCACAAAGATCACTAAACCTCACAGCAACAGTAGTGCAGATTAGCTGATCACTGTATTTTTTTTGTTTAGAGGCAAAGTTTTTTTTAATTTTCTTTTTCAAGCTGAGTGCATTTATTAGAATGAAAATTTAAACTGAAGTAAAGTTTTTACACTCATTTATTAATTTTATTTTATTATTACATTGATATAGCACTGCACAAAAATAGCTGGTAGGGACATTCTCCAATGAGCTACTTTTTACTTCCTTACTTTGAGAGCCTCTACTTTGTTTTACTTTTACTCGAGTAAAGAAGTTGAATCAGTACTTCAACTTTTACTGGAGTATTTTCAGTGCTAGTATGTGTCCTTCAACTTGCAGAATGCCTGTACTTTTTCCACCTCTGAATTTAACCAATCGTCTAATTGAGTCTTTATGTTTACTAGAAATTAAGATGATCACAAATACACCGGCCTGTTCAAACTCAAAGAGTCCAAATTGTCTTTGGTTATGCCCTTTATTCATTCAGACATACAGACAGGACAGTTTTCCTCAGTAGACTTCATGGCAGTGAATACCATCATAAAATGAATTAAAATAACAACAATAAAATATATTATACACAATGTATCATACAAAATACTGTAATGAAACCATAAGCATCTAGTTAAAAGTGTATACATTTACTTTATTTTATTTATTGCTTCTTTATTTACAAAGCAAGTGAATAGCATTTGTCTCCTTTTACTATAATTTGCATAGTTAAAGCAGTTTCTCTAGTTTAAGATCCAAAATAAATATAAAAATGTTAAACTCAGAATGTTGTAAAAAAATGTTAGTCATATTACTGATAGCTACATTTAGCATGAAATACAACACACTAGCTTTTGAATGTGATTTCTGAATACATCAGACTCCAATAATCCAATAAACAAAAATCATTATTTTCTGATCCTCCAGTGAAACTACATGATAAATGTGGAAAATTACAGAAAGGTCTTGTGCTGTAATTTTATAATTACAAACATAAATTTGTTGTTAATTCACAGAGAATGCCCTGTTTTTCTTACTGTGGACGCACTGTCATAGTGGAAAAACAGGAACTTTGTATTTCACAGCTTTTCCTATTGAAGGCCGCCTCCATTGCCACCAAATCAATTAACTAACAAAGTTCAAAATCTGCAAACTATTTCGTATTTGTTGTCCAGCAGCTGTCATTTGACAGTTCAAACTGGATGAAGGGTTTAGGAGATTCAGCTTCTTAACCAAAGGTACCAAAAGTAATTGGACAATTGACTCAAAGTGTTCTTTCATCGGCATGTGTGGGCAGTTCCTTTGTTATGTCATTATCAATTAAGCAGATAAAACGCCCGCAGTTGACTTGAGGTGTGGTGCTTGCATTTGGAAGATTTTGCTATGAACAGAAAATGTGGTGAAAAGAGCTCTACATGAAGGTGGAATAAGACATCCTAAAGCTGCAAAAACAGAAAAAAAAGCCATCTGAGAAATATTAAGAATGGCAAAATCTACAGTTTGGTAAATTCTGAGTAAGAAAGAAAGCACTGATGAAGTCAGCAACACAAAAAGACCTGGACGTCAAAGACAACAGTGGTGGGTGATTGCAGAATCATTTCCATGCTGAAGAAAAACCCATTCACAAAAGCCAACCAAGTGAACATCTAATACAGCCTGCACAGTGCTGGAAAAACACTCATTAGACAGATTAAACCAAGATCAACCTCTACCAGAATGATGGCAAGAAAAAATGTATGGCGAAGGAGTGGAACAGCTCATGGTCCAAGTAACCACATCCTCTGTAAAATACTACGGAGGCAGTGTGATGGCTTGGGTGTACATGGCTACAAGTGGCACTGGGACACTAGTGTTTATTGATGATGTGACACAGGACAGAAGCAGCTGAATGAATTCTGAGGTGTTCAGAGACATACTGTCTGCTAAATCCAGCTAAATGCAGTCAAACTGATTGGGCCTTGTTTCATAATACAGATGGACAATGACCCAAACATACAGCCAGAGCAACCCAGGAGTTTATTAAAGCAAGTGGAATATTCTTGAATGGCCAAGGCAGTCACCTGATCTTAAACTAAGTGAGTGTGCATTTCAGTTGTTGAAGACTAAACTTTAGAAGGGGCCGCAAACAAACATCAACCAAAAGTCACTGAAGTAAAGCCTGGCAGAGCATTAAAAAGGAGGAAACCATGAGTTCAAGACTTCAGGCTGTCAATGCCAGGAAAGGCTTTTCAACCAAGTATTAGAAACAGACATTTTATTTTCAGTTATTGAATTTGTCCAATTACTTTCAAACCCCTGAAATTCAATTTGATTTTATTTATACAGCACCAAATCACAGTAACAGTTACCTCAAGGTGCTTTTAAAGCAGCTTGCAAGGTAAGGTAGACAATATTTAAATGAAGGGGTTGAGTTAAAACATGCTTTACTTCCTCATATTTATTTTTGATCAACCGACTGAATAAAAGCTGAAAGTCTGCACTTCAACTGCATTTGAGTTGCTTCATTTAAAATGTACAGAGCCAGTATTAGAAAAAAGTTGTCTCTGTCCAAATATTTATGGGCTAACTGTCTTACACCTGTCTTACATGCACTGTGTGAGCGGTGATCATTTGTGTGTCAAATTCCATTTTCTGTGGCTATTGTCACACAATCTGTTCACAGACCCTTTACAATCAGAGTTTCATGGCAAAAAGCACAAAGAATACACACCAAACAGGGAGGTGTACATGTGTGAATCTAATACAGTGTGTCTATAACATAAACTGGTAACTTTTAACAAAGGTGTGTTTTTGGCTTAAAACATCACAGTTTATGTGTCTACTGCATTTATATAGTAAGAAAAAGTATTATGACTGAATACAGTGATTTTTTTTCCTGTTTTTTTTTTTTTTTTATATAAATTCAAGGATTTCCTAAGTACTTAAAAGGAAAGATTGTTTATGTTTGACAGGCTGGAGCAGATGGCACATGTCCTCAAAGTTTCACTCATTACATGCTATTCTCTGATTAAAAAGGTGTTTCTTTCATTTTTGTGCAGCGTATTTATATTTGTATTTAAAAATTAGCAAAAAAAAAAAAAAAGTTATTAGTCCTTCTGATACTCTAGTCAGTGATAGTATCTTTAACTGTGGGCACGGTTTCAAAGAGGATCAAAGTTCTGCAGGTCCATGTGTGAAACACCCCAAAATAAAGCAACAAAACAAACAACCAAACAAATGCAGTCATTTCTGCACATTTTGCAAAGCCTAAGGTCATGGTAAAAAGAAAAACAATCTAAGGTTTTATAAGGGAATGATAAAACAATTATGCATAGTTCTTACCAGGTTTTAAAATGAGGTAAATACAATTTGAGATGAACATTAAGTTTAACACTATGTCATAATTGATTTAATTAACAAAGACAAAATGCATAAGCAGTGTGTGAAAAACTAATGACATCCAATGATTCAGTAGCTTGTATCCTCTCATCACCTTTCACATACTTGTGAAGCCATTTTGCCGTACTCTTCTATACAGTCACTTCAGTTTATTGAGGTTTGCAGACATTTGTTCATGGACACCTGTCCTGAGGACAATAGTTGGGGTCTGAAAAGTGGACTATGATAATGCCTCAGTTCTACTCATATCCTTCTTATTGTAGATTTGATTAGATTATTAATGTTTTGTGGGTTGGGTTTTTTTTGGGCTTTTTTGCTTTCTTGTTGATGTGCTTAGGATTACTCTCCTATGAGGTCATAGTATGCTTTGTCTGGTACTGTGCATCGTGACCAAACATCTTCACTCTGGTCTTGTCTGTTCAAATGCAATTGTTACAGAAGTCTTTGCAAACTATGCCATGCTGCCATCTTGTTTTTAGAGAAAATAAACGTTGTTTTCTCATTGTACTGTTATTAACCTTAACATCTAACATGCTAACTGAGAGTTGTAGCAATTTCTCTAAGCATTTCATGGTCTGACTTTGGGGTTACTTTAAATTGTTAGAAAATGGCCTTATAACTCTTCCCAGACTGATCGGCAGCAATAGTTGCTTCTCTAAGATAACGGTCTTTCTTCTATGGCACGACTGAATGCTCCAGACCACTTCTGCTATTATAGAGGTGTCACACTTGCTGTGGATCAGTTAATCAAGTACTATTGCACCTGGCTATTACTGACCTTGGTAATCCAAATAAAAGCAATAAATGCGTTCTTAGGTTTCCTCACACCTAAATAATAACACAGTGTAATGTGCAGAGTTTTGTTCTTGTATTGGCCCCATTTTAAAACCTGGTGAGGACCTGATTACTTTCCATTGTAACATGATACTTAGAAGGTTTTAAGTATCACAGAGCGCACTTAGCTTTTTTTTTTTTTTTGTACTATATATATATATATATATATATATATATATATATATATATATATATATATATATATATATATATATATATACAGTACAAGAAGCAAATAACATGTCATGGCACTGCATTACTGGATGAAATGCCAGTATTTCAGTATATAATACCTCACAAAAGAGAACATCTTTTAAATAACAAACTACCAAACTGCTCTTCTAAGGTCACTTCTATTGTCCCATTCCATATACAGCATATCATTATCTATAGAAACAAACAATCCACATACCTAAAAACGTGACACAATCACAGGGAAAAGTCGTCGAGGAACTCCTACTGAATTTGATGTTAAGTGCAAAGCCATTTAACCAAATGCAGTATGTGTCTGTGTTGAGGTAATCATGTCTCTTAAAAATAGAACTAGCAATCCCGTATGTGAGTCCAATTTAAATTACATTCATATGCAACAACCTGTCTTGGTTTCCACCAGATTTCAGCTACATAAATTTTCAACATCCCTCAATTTTTGCTGTACAGTACCTACACCAGTCAGATGGCTATTTCAATGTACAGAGGTTATAGGTCTCTTCAGCGTCCCGGACATCGTGCTCAGAGACAAACCTGTAACACCACGAAGGGTACATGACTACACGGCATCTGTGTTCAGCTCTTGGTAGGCTGTATAAAATGTAAAGAAAAACAAAAGATCCATATCAAATGTTGACATAAAGCAGCAACATATTTTAAAGCTGCTGCGTGTCACTGGTGCACAGCTTCAAGGCCAGCATCAGTAACAATTTGAGGGTGCAGCATGGTATAGATATTTTCAACATCTGTGAAGGCAAATGTGAATTTACTTACATGCAACGATATGTGTACAAGTTTATACAGCAACATGCTCTCAATCACACATCTGCTTTTCTGCCAAATCCTTGGACTGTATCAGCATTGATAACATGTCCAGGTCCTAAAATGGCCTGCCTCCACTTCAGGTCCTACTTCACTCACTGTAAACATTTGGTGCATTATGAAATGAATTACACCAAACATGGGAGCTTCCTCTTTTCAAAAACAATTTCTCCTTTTTATTATATATAGTTTTTCTTGTACCGTTTTCATAAACGTAATTAATTTGTTTGTAAATCATTACATTCTGTTTTTATTTGCATTTTACACAGCATCCGACCGTAAAGAAAATGTGATTCTGTTACACGAAACTTTCCAAAGGCTTCAACCAGTGTGAATAAATATCCATAGCCTCACTCCTCACTGAGCTTCACAGGCCAGTAGTTGGGCTGGTTGGTTCTTTAACTTTGGCTTTCAGGGTCCAGATGCATCTTTAGATTCATTTACATCACACTGTTAGAAACTGTCTCTCTTCATACTCTCTGTAGCTTTTTTTCATAGTTGATCTTCATCGTGAGCTTCTTATATGCTATGTTCCCTTGTCAGTAATTTCTACTTTGTAGGATATATCCTGAGCTAAAAGAAAAAGAAGTATGCTAAGTAATCTGAAGTGTTCTTTTGTCATTACAGTGCATATATAACAGGAGGAGTCTTGAGTTCATGAGTCTTACCCCATTCTTTTGGATTTCAAATTGTTATTACCTCCCAGAAATTTAATTTGACACATTTAAATGATTTTGTTGTAAAAATTTGGTCTTTCTTTTTCCATTTTCTGAGACTTTCCAGTTTTTTGAGTCAATCCTCAGAAAGATGCTCCATCAACCTTAACAGCGCCCAGGGCTTGAACTAAAAGAGGAATAAAAGAAAATTATAAGAGAGGCAAAGATAGCTTATCGTGGGTAATAAATGGTTATACTTTTTCTGTATAACCATGTCATTTTTCTTATGATGTTGTAAATTAATAACAGAAGCATCCAGACTGTGATATTACTGAGGGAACACTTGCCTACATTGTGAACATAACTACGACTTTTCAAAACCTACATCCTTATAAATAGTCATATCATTTGGGAGATATCACACAAAAACAGCACCAGAGAGTAATGTAAGAAGACGGTCTTCTGAATAGGACAGGTGGAAAGGTTGTGCTGCTAATAGAGACTCACCTTGTGAGAATCACACCTTCATGGTGTGGGTGGAGATGGGAAAGTCAGCCGAGGAAGGGGGAGAAACTATGTTTGTTGGGGAGACTGGAGAACTGGAGGCACACTGAGCTGCAGTGAGAAGAGACGGGCAGAAGGTGAAAATGTAAAACAAAACAGAGCAGTAACTTCTTTCCACTCAGACATGGAGCATCAAAGAAGCTCCAGACTGGGCTTCATGTGATTTGAGACACTGCAAAGTAACACAAGTACAGTTGAATAAGCTCAAGGACACATTTCTTCTGTATTTTTGCAAAGTAAAGATGAGAAGGTTAAAATTTTAGATAATATTTACATCTTTTTAGCGTGTCACCATGCACTGTTTTTAAATGAGCATTTAGAGTTAACTGAAGCTGATAGTCCTCTCCGTGAATCGCTACCTTATCGTGGTGGTTTGTGTGTCCCAGGGATCCCAGGGGCTATGTTGTCTGGGGGCTTTTGCCCCCTGGTAGGGTCTCCCATGGCAAATTGGTCCAGGGTGAGGGACCAGACAAAGAGTGATTCAGAAGACCCTTATGAAGAGAACATCGAGGGAACAGTTTACCCTGCCCGGGATAGGGTTACCGGGGCCCTGCCCTGGAGCCAGGCCCGGGGAGGGTGCCCGAGGGTGAGCGTCTGGTGGCCGGGCACAGCCCGAAGAGGAGACATGGGCCCATCCTCCCGCAGGCCCACCACCCGCAGGAGGCGCCATAGGGGTCGGGTGCATTGTGTGCAGGGTGGCGGCCAGGAGCAGAGGCCCTGGCGGACTGATCCCCGGCTGCCAGGACTGGCAATAGGGACATGGAATATCACCTCTCTGGTGGGGAAGGAGCCTGAGTTAGTGCATGAGGTTGAGAGGTACCGGCTAGATATAGTCGGGCTCACCTCTACGCATGGCTTGGGCGCTGCAACCAGTCTCCTGGAGAGGGGCTGGACTCTGTCTCAGTCTGGAGTTGCCCCTGGTGAGAGCTGGAAGGTGCTCCACCTGGAGACTCTGTTGTCCTGCTGGGAGACTTCAGTGCTCACATGGGAAACGACAGCGAGACCTGGAGGGGCGTGATTGGGAGGAACGGCCTCCCTGATCTGAACCCGAGTGGTGTTTTGTTATTGGACTTCTGTGCAAATCACAGTTTGGCCATAACGAACACCTTGTTCGAACATAAGGTTGTCCATAAGTGCACGTGGCACCAGGATGCTCTAGGCCGTAGGTCGATGATCGATTTTGTAATCGTATCACCAGACCTGCGACCATATGTTCTGGACACTCGGGTAAAGAGAGGGGCTGGCTGTCAACTGATCACCACCTGGTGGTGAGTTGGATCAGGTGGCGGGGGAGGACGCTGGACAGACCCGGTGCACCTAAACGCGTAGTGAGGGTGTGCTAGGAAGGTCTAGCAGAGGCCCCAGTCCGCGAGATCTTCAACGCACACCTCCGGCAGAGCTTCAACAGCATTCCGAGGGAGACTGGGGACATTGAGTCCGAATGGACCATGTTCAGCGTCTCCATTGCCGAAGCTGCTGCATTGCGCTGCGGCCGCAAGGTGGTTGGTGCCTGCCGTGGTGGTAATCCCCGAACCAAATGGTGGACACAGGAGGTGAAGGGAGCCACCAGGCTGAAGAAGGAGTCCTATCGGGCTTGGTTAGCCTGTGGGACTCCGGAGGCAGCCGACAGGTATCGTCAGGCAAAGCGGAATGTGGCTCGGGCAGTGGCTGAAGCAAAAACTCGGGTGTGGGAGGAGTTCGGAGAGGCCATGGAAAAAGACTTTCGGACTGCCTCGAAGAGATTCTGGCAAACCGTCAGGCGTCTCAGGAGGGGAAAGCGGTGCTCTACCTGCACTGTGTATAGTGCTGGCGGAGCGCTGCTGACGTCGACTGAGAAAATTGTCAGGCGGTGGAAGGAATACTTCGAGGACCTCCTTAATCCCACTGACACGTCTTCCGAGGAGGAAGCAGAGTCTGGGGATGAGGGGAATGACCTGCCAATTTCCGGGGGTGAGGTCATTGAGGCAGTTAAACAACTCCTTGGTGGCAGAGCCCCTGGTGTTGATGACGTCCGCCCTGAGTTCCTGAAGGCTCTGGACATTGTAGGGCTGTCCTGGTTGACACGCCTCTACAGTGTTGCGTGGAGATCAGGGGCAGTACCCCTGGACTGGCAGACCGGGGTGGTGGTCCCCATCTTTAAGAAGGGAGACCGGAGGGTGTGTTCCAACTTCAGGGGGATCACACTCCTCAGCCTATCTGGGAAAGTCTATGCCAGGGTGCTGGAAAGGAGACTTCGTCCGCTAGTCGAACCTCAGATACAGGAGGAACAATGCAGTTTTCGTCCTGGTTGCGGAACACTGGACCAGCTCTTTATCCTCTCAAGGATACTTGAGAGTGCATGGGAGTTTGCCCAACCAGTCTACATGTGTTTTGTGGACTTGGAGAAGGCATTCGACCGTGTCCCTCGGGGTGTCCTGTGGGAGGTGTTGTGGGAGTATGGGGTGTCTGGCCCATTGCTACGGGCCATTCGATCCCTATACAACCGTTGCAAGAGCTTGGTTCACATTGCCAGCAATAAGTCGGACTCGTTCCAGGTGGGTGATGGGCTCCGCCAGGGCTGCCCTTTGTCACCGGTTCTGTTCATAATTTTATGGACAGGATTTCTAGGTGCAGCCAAGTGGCGGAGGGCTTTCGCTTTGGTGGCCTCAGAATCTCATCTCTGTTTTTTGCGGATGATGTGGTTCTGTTGGCTTCATCGGGTGAGCGCCTCCAGCTCGCACTGGAATGGTTTGCAGCCGAGTGTGAAGCAGCGGGAATGAGGATCCGCACCTCCAAATCTGAGGCCATGGTTCTCAGCCGGAAAAGGGTGGAGTGCCCACTCCGGGTCGGGGATGAGTTCCTGCCCCAAGTGTCTCGGGGTCTTGTTCGCGAGTGATGGGAGAAGGGAGCCGGAGATCGACAGACGGATTGGGGCTGCAGCTGCAGTAATGCGGACGCTGCACCGGTCCGTTGTAGTGAAGAGGGAGCTGAGTGTAAAAGCGAAGCTCTCAATTTACCGGTCGATCTACGTCCCTACCCTCACCTATGGCCACGAGCTGTGGGTAGTGACCGAAAGAACGAGATCGCGGATACAAACGGCAGAAATGAGCTTCCTCCGAAGGGAAGGGTGGCTGGCCTCTCCCTTAGAGATAGGGTGAGAAGTTCGGCCATCCGGGAGGGGCTCAGAGTAGAGCCGCTGCTGCTCCACATCGAAAGGAGCCAGCTGCTCCACATCGAAAGGAGCAGGATGCCTCCTGGGCGCCTCCTGGGTGAGGTGTTCCAGGCATGTCCCACCGGGAGGAGGCCCCAGGGCAGACCCAGGACACGCTGGAGAGATTATGTCTCTCGGCTGGCCTGGGAACGCCTTGGCGTTCCCCCGAATAAGCTGGAGGAGGTGGCTGGGGAGAGGGAGGTCTGGGCCTCTCTGCTTAGGCTGCTGCCCCTGCGACCCAGCCTTGGATAAAGCAGATGAAGATGGATGGATGGATGAAGCTGATAGTAATATATATATATATATATATATATATATATATATATATATATTAGGGGTGCAACAATACTCATATCGATATTGAACCGTTCGAAGGTAAGCGCGTCATGGCCAAAAGTAAAACAGTATGTTGGATGTGCCACGTAATGCTCAATTGGTGGGAACTAGTGCGTTAGCGCAGTTAGCTCGTTAACGTGTTGATGCCATCCAGCACCACGCACGGGGCGATCCGCGGTAGCTCGTTAACGGAGATTTGCCGTGTTGTGACGTTAACGTCATTTCAGATTAACGCTGACAGCACTAGTGGGAACACAATGAATATGACTGCACATTTACTCCGACATCATCCTAGTGCAAAGACAAGTGGAAGCAGACAAAAACAACAAGCACGCATGCTACAAACTTTACCCGAGTCATTTAGACAGCCGTTAGCACATGATTCTCCTTATGGGGACCTGATATGTTTAATGTGCTGCTGAGAGTATACCCCAGAAGAAGCGTATAGTATAGCTTTTATTTTGGAAAGAGCCATTTCTCTGTAATAAACTCTCTTTTCCAAAGAGGAGTGATTTCTCGATCAGATAGATTTATTTTTTTATTACTTTGTTGTTTCAGCAACATTAAATTTAAAAACTGTACTTTTAAGTTAAAATATATATTTATAATTTTAATAAATGACAAATTAAAAAGGCATGAACATTTTTTTTGTATCGAAAAAATATCGAACCGTGACACCAAAGTATCGAACCGAACCGAACCGTGAATTTTGTGTATCGTTGCACCCCTAATATATATATATATATATATATATATATATATATATATATATATATATATATATATATATATATATATATATATATATAGGACTCATCCAGGCTAGAGAAAGTGATCAGGAAGGCTGGCTCTGTGGTTGGCATGAAGCTGGACACTCTGGTGACAGTGGCAGAGAAAAGGACACAAAAAAAACTGCTGGACATTATGGACAATGCTGGGCATCCTCTGCACACGGCCATAAACAACCAGAAGAGTCTGTTCAGTGACAGGTTGCTTCTCCCAAAGACAAGAACCAACAGACTTAAAAACTCCTTTGTCCCACACGCCATCAGACTGTTTAACGCCTCTCTGGAGGGGAGAGGGAGGGGAAACAGGAGGACAAAGGAGGGGGGAACAACTAAGCTGTAGTGCCTCTTCACTTCACTGTGCAATACCTTTTGTGCAATACTTTTGTTAATAGTCAACGGTGCAATAGACCTCAATACTTTAAATGTGTAATTCACTTGTATTTTTATTTTTATTCGTATTTATTCTATTTATCCCCTTCGTATATTTTATTTATATATGTCTCTGTATTTATATATGTGTGTGTGTGTATATATATTGTAACTTCTGTCGGTGCTGTGCTTTTGGAAACCGAATTTCCCAGAGGAACCCACCCGAGGGATTAATAAAGTTTTATCTTATCTTATATATATATATATATATATATATATATATATATATATATTAGTAGTTTGTTATTTAAAAGATGTTCTCTTTTGTGAGGTATTATACACTGAAATACTGGCATTTCATCCTGTAATGCAGTGCCATAACATGTTATTTGCTTCTTGTACTGACTGGACATACATATCTATATCTATATAGATATAGATAGATATGGATATAGATATATATACAGGACAGCAGCAAAAACAGTAAAGCAAGCACACAAAGTTCATGCACATAAAAGCAGCTACCAGTCAGGGCTTTAAAACACAGAGAGCAATTGTGCCACTGTGGTCCTGTCTATGTCATGACTTAGTTTTGAAAGAGTGTGGTGGACTCAGGTGCCATGTGATGCTGCCATGCAGTGAGAGTGTTCACCAGAGAGAAGGCGACTACGACGAGAGGCCTCAGCAGCCAGAGCACAGGAGATCTCAATACGCTTCTCTTGCTCCTGCAACTGCTGCTGGGAGCTGGCTGGAGCTCCACCTTCCACTGGGCCATCCAGAAGGGGAACCATATTCTGCAGACTGACAGGAAGTACATGAATGTGATAACATTCATAAAAATTAAAATCTCTCAATATATATATTTAATAAATTTATAAATACCCACACAGGAAAATATTAGAAAAAATGCATACAAAACCCTCAATTTCTTAATAACATTTAACTTTTCAATAATGAATTACACAGCGTTGAGAAATACATTTCACTACAGTACGTGTTTTTTCTGAAAATGCTGTACCTGAGTTAAGGAAGTCATTCCACCACTGTTCATTTCTTCATTGTCATGTACCAACACAATTTAGAGCAGCTATCTAAACTATACTGCCACACAGGTAAGTTATCACATTAATAGTCCCCACTGTGTCCAATATTGTGAATTTTTTTATACAGTGCCAAATCACAACAACAGTCGTCTCAAGGCTTTGGATGATGTGGCACCTCTGAAAAAGAAAGCCTCATATCAGAAGTGCTTGACTCCCTGGTAGAACTCACAAATGCAGATAATTCATAAACTGGAAAGGAAATGGGGTGTTACTAATTTAAAAGGGTCATCATTTAGCCTGCAGAAATAGTTTGCTGCTTTTTAAGAAAGCCCTCCATAAAGCTAGAACATCTTACTATTCATCACTGATTGAAGAAAATAAGAACAACCCCAGGTTTCTCTTCAGCTCTGTAGCCAGGCTGACAAAAAGTCAGAGCTCTGTTGAGCCAACCATCCCTTAAACGTTAACTAGTAATGACTTCATGAACTTCTTAGAGGAAAAATCATTGATAACCACAGCCATATTATAGCTTTTATACTCTGGAGTGGACCGTACTTCAGAATCTTGTTAATGCTACTGAGGAGGAGGACATTTCTATTTGCTCAACAAATATGAGGAAACACACAAACTGTTTGTGTGCAGTTTGTTGCACGTTTGATCTGCTAGCTAAACTTCTAAGGGAGAATGCAGAAAAAGAGCTAACTACACACAAAGATGGAGAAAGATGGATAGGACAGTGGAGGACGAAGAGAGGCTAAGAAAGGTTATATAAAGGTAACGATTGCTCAGTGATACTTGATAAACTGCAAATTTAAAGCTTTTTTGTAATGTCACATTCATTAGAATTAGAATTTAGACTGGAATAACATTCTCATGTACTAAAATTATTTTATTATTATTATAGCACAAGGTTTAGTTAAGTTTGCACAAAAATAGCTGACAGAATTGTTCTTTAAGGAGCTACTTTTTACTTTCTTACTTTGAGTACATTTCAGAGCCTGTACTTTTTCACTTTTACTCGAGTAAAGAAGTTGCTTCACTACTTTAAATTTCACTGGAGTGTTTTCTTTTTTGTGAAAGTCTGTCATTTTGCCACCCCTCACAGTTTGTACCGACAAGTATGCTTAGTTATGTGTCAGTTTCATTTCATTATATACAGTAAATCGTAGTCTGATAAATTGAGTCAATGTAAAAGAGTCACACTGTTAAAACTGAAAGGTTTCCCTTTTCAGCTTTTGTATTGTCAGTTTGGGTTCCTTAATGGATATTGTATTTATTTTAGGTACATTGTTTTATATGTTTTTAGACCTGGGACATAGTAATTCTTCAAATTTTGGGGTATATAAAGTATTCCTTATTCTTACAAATATCATGGTTCTGGGTCCTTTTGACCCAGCATTTTATGTTTTTATGACCTGTTGTATTATGGTTTATGATTCTTTGTGGTATCCTGAGTTTATTCTGTGTTAACCTTTGTACTCTGTGTCTCCCTCTGTGCATCGGTGTTTATTTAATTGTGTGAGTGCTTGACCTTTGTTTCCCCTCGTGTTCAGTGTTGGGAAGGTTACTTTTAAAATGTATTCCACTACAGATTACAGATTGCATGCCCCAAAATGTATTTTGTAAGGTATTCTGTTACGTTACTCAATGAGAGTAACGTATTCTGAATACTTTGGATTACTTAATATATTATCATGCTTTTTACAACTACATGAATGTCCTATTGCTGTGTGATTTATTACTATTACTGAAGGTTATTCGCCATACCAATACCAAGTAGATGCTTAAATCTTAATATAAAATAAGTAACAGTAGGTGGACATTAGGTAAGGCTGCACTTTTTTCTGTGATCTCGTATAGAAAACTATTCCGCGCGTACATAAAACAGGTCCGCGGCTCCCAACCATAGTAAAGGGACCTCTGGCTAATACATCGGGTCCGTGTCGGGCTCGTAGCCAAAAACTAGCTTTACTTTGTTGTCTGGGTCAACTTTGCTACCGAGAGACAGAGAGAGGCGTTGAAAGGCTGCTTCAACGGAGCTTATTGTTTCGGAGGAAAACACAAACACAGTGTACAGCCGAGTCTTAATAGCTTACTTACAACTGGGCTACACTGCCCATGAGGCTACATTCTTTAGGGCTATGCCTGTAACACTCTGCCTATTGCCTTCAAATTAAATAATTTTTTGAACAAAAATTTTTTTAAATATTTTTTTATGTCATTATGCGGACCGCAAGTAGAGCTGTCATAGGCCGTGAGATTGAGACACAGGCTTTAGAGCCTCTTAATGCGTGTTTTGTTTGGGTTTCCACCGGCGTGGAATTACCAAAAATAGAGAGAGCATAGCCTAACATATGAAACAGTAAAAGATCGCTGTGTAGTCCATTTATTTCAACAACGTAACTGTATTCTGAATACCACCTTTTTAAATGGTAACTGTAACGGAATACAGTTACCCATATTTTGTATTTTAAATACATAATGCACATGTACATGTAATCCGTTACTCCCCAACACTGGTTGTGTTTTATTTCATCATGTTTCCCCAGCCCAGTCTGTGCTCTCCTCTATGCTCCTCTGTGTTCTCTCTCCCCCTCTGTGTACTTCCTGTTTTACTTTGATAGTCTCCCGTCAGTGTACGTCATGTTGTGTTTGCTCCTGCCTGTCTCGTTATGATTATTTGTCTCAGCTGTGTTCCCCGTGTGCTCCCACGTCCCTTGTTATCTTTCTCTGTATTGTGTCCACGTCTCCCTCATGCTGTGTGCGTTTCACTCTGTGATTCTCCATGACTTTTGTTTATATTATCCCAGTGTAGTATTGTATGCTTTTTCCCTTGAGTCAGCAATAAAGCTGCTTTTTGAGTTTGCATTTTTGCCTCTGTGAAGTCTGCTTTTGGGTCCGATATCCTGCCTGCCACTCAGCGACTCATGACAACAAATTGTTTTTCTAACCACAGTTCTCTTTTGAATATCTTCTCCTTTTATTATAAAGGAAGAGGTAAAAGATGTTACAAATTTAAAATGTGTACAGCTTTAAATAAACAGACTTTTGCTAGAAATTTAAAGGAAGTTAGAACTGTACTTTGATTTGGCAATAAGGGTCTTGATTCGTTCTAGCTTCTTCTGCTTCTCCTTCTGCTCCTCTGGGCTCAAGAGAGTGTTATTCTCCACATCCAGGTAGCGCTCAGGGATCAGAACCTTGTCAGGAGCCATCTTTTATAACAAGAAAGAAAGAATCTCTTTTATCTTTGTCTTTTATGATTTTGGACACAAAGGTAAGCTATTATGACTCTATTGTGAACATACATGCCTTAAAATAGCCACAAAGTTAATAAATGATTCAACTTATTTCACCTCTTTGCCGATGTTGTAATGTTCTGGTTCAATCTGTAAACGTCTCAGACGAGCAATTTCTTCCTCTGGTGACTCTTGCCCCTGTCCTCGAACTGCCTTCTCTAAGTCTTTGATGTCAATCTCATGAGCTGTCAGCCGCCTACGAACCTGTGAATACAAACACAAACTAGATAGGACACACAGGCAGATACAATCAAATCATCAGCTAGCTAAAATGCGTATACCCTAGTCATACAACTTTGGCCTATCTCAATCACTGGTTTTATATTTGTAAATCTTGGCAATGTTTTTCAGTGGATTATCTTACCCACCTGGAAGTACCAGAAATACAAACAGGTGGACAATACGCATGGTACATGGACTGGTTTTTACTTTCCTACCATATCTGAGTGCTCAAAGCACTTTACAGAATTTGCCTCGTTCCCACAAGCACTTTTTCTATGCAAGTGCTTTCTATCTAGCATTCACACACATTCATACTCCAATGGACGCACTGGAGAGCAACTTGGGGTTAGTATCTTGGAAAATTTGGCATACAGACTGGAGCAGGCAGGAATCGACCAACCAACCTTCCAATTAGCAGATGACCTTCTCTACCTTCTGAGCTACAGCCACCCCAGCGTGATCAGTGTAAAGTGATCTCTATCATTCTGTCATTTTTACACATGAACTGACGGTGTTGGAGAATCACATTCACACAACAGGAGAAGGTCCATTTCAGATAAGTTGTAACTACTTGGTGTTTACATGGGTTATGTCTAGCTATTGTACCCAAGTGAATTTGCTAGACCACAACTTTCTCAGATGGGCTCACATGGAAATTACAAAGCTTTGTACTGGGGTAGGCAGGTATGACAGCAACAATTTGGGAAATCTGGGAAATGTGTGATATTGAGAAAAATTTCAAGCTGCAGTACATGTGTGAAAGTTCTTTCACACATGTACTGCAGCTATGACTATCATCTGAAAAATAAACACATACATGATTCATTTTTACTTTACCAGCTCACTGTGACAATACTACAATTAAATACATGACAAGGATCACCATTAGCTTGCTCATACCACTTTGTAATTGGCTGGAGACTGGCCTCCTGACAGGTTTAGGCTTCTCCTTTTGTCCCTCATAGAACTGCACTGGTTGCGACGAAGTCGCTCATTCTGTTCCTCCACACTCATCTTCATCTTAATTTCTGTGGGAAAAGCAGCACTTTTTGGGCGCTCCTGTGACAGAGAACAGGCTTATTTTTAGAGATAATTTCTCTCATATAAAAATATAATAAAATGGATTATAAATAAATTAATGCTGTCAGTGATAATCTCGTTAAAATGACGTTAACGCCATAACCGCATTAACGCGGCAAATCTCTGTTATGGTGGAGATTTGTGGTTATGGCGGTTATGGCATTAACGTCATTTTAACGAGAGTAACGCTGACAGCGCTAAAATGAATATCAACCTTGTAACAGTTGCAGTGGTGTGGTGTCTCTTAAAGACAATGTAAGGGCTAGTGATGTCATAAGTATGCACCACTGCCCACTTTGGAGTATGAGATCCACTTGCTTGCAAGTGAGTTTATGGACTCGGACCTCTTTAACTTTTTGCAACGGGTTGTAGGAACACTGTGCTTCATGTATGATAATTAGTAGCTGTTCAATGGGTCTTTGTAAGGTTGAGTGTGCATTAAAATACAAGCACTGTGGAATTCCCAGTGCCAGTGTGGTCATGAGTTTTTCTGACTAAGTGGTAAGTGTTTCCACCGCTCCTCTCAACCACTGAGTACAACCCACGTTACAACCTCTTATGTGCATTCATGTCTAATGTTATGAATATGACCCATTTCACATGTTTCTCAGTTCCACTGACCTGTTCATTGTTTATTATTGTTTGTTGTTTATTAAGGCTTATATTTTTTCTCTCCTAACCAGAGTGGGTTGACATACCCTGGAGACTCCATTAAGCACTCTGCTGTTACGGCGATGAACTTCAGTAAAGTTCCTCTGAGATTCATCAGTGGGGGATTTGGTTCTAGGAGGAACAATGCCAACTGGCATGTGAAAAAATAAATACATTTATAAGTACAGGCCAAAAAAAACATGTCTGTATTCTCAAACATAACACTATGAGTCAGTCTATAAAGTGTCACTTGATTAATTCATAATCAGACGTCAAAAGACAGAATACTGAATTTTTATCTTTAACTTGCTATTATAAGCACCTTAAAGAATGTATCTCTGGGTTCTGCATACCCAAGTTATTGTTGTCATTGTTATTGCCATTTTTAAATCTTGATATTAAACTGTTGTACCTTTATTCGTGGTGGACTGCCTGTCCTGGGCCTGCTCCTGAACATCACTGATATTGTTCGATTCTCCAAACTTGGGCTGCAATGCAGAGATATTTTTATTTTGTCAGCACTGAACCTGAAGGTAGTGAACGATTCTAATACTGTTCAAAAAACTCAAGAATGCATTAGATAATGCCTTGTAATGGAAGAAACAGCTGGTACACCTGAAGAATCCCCAATGATGCAATCACACTATGGTTGAAAAAGTCTTCTTATTTTAAAGGAATTGCAGTAACCCATTCTTTAACAGTACTATACCTTTACTGTGCAGCTGACCAGCTGCCAACTGAAGTGACAGTGCTGATCAAAATGTCCTCTTCAAGTACAAATGACTTCTACAAATGTGATGCACCAAGGTTGGTTCACATTTTATTTCTTTCTCTAATGAAAGAGAGTATACCAGCAGAAATACCCAATTACCTTTCTGAAGTCAGAATCTTCACCACCAAGGTAATCAACATCGATGCCGAAGCTGTGTGGCCAGGTTGTGCTGTCAAAAGGCAGGGGAGGGATGGAGGGAGGAAAGGTATAGGAGGGATCCAATGGGTAATAGGATTTGGGAAGGGGAGGCCTAGGGGGAACACTTTCCTTGATCACCATAAGGGCAGTAGGGAGTGAAGAAGGAAGTTAACATAGGATAGGAGGAAGAGAGAGTGCTGCATATCAGGATAAGTGACAATAAGCCAGGCAAATTGCAAAGCAGAAACGTATTGATTGAGTTTCAGTCTAGTTAGTTAAAGAGTTGGATGAAAATCCCCAGCTGGTTGCTGAAACACTGATCACACCTTATAATAGCTAAACTCTAAGAAGCATTAAGACAGACTTAATTCAACATATGAAAATAATTATTTCCGCATATTAATGTGGAATCAAGTAATATGAAAGTTCAAGGCATCGTCTTTTCACAAACTAATGTTAATCTAAAGTATTGATCTAAAGATGGTCTTAAGTGTTGACCATAAACCTAACACTGGCCAGCCAAGTAAGAGCCGTATACCTGTCAAATTTAAACTAACACATTATACGGGAGGGCTGCACAGCAATTGTGAGGTTTGAAACAGGCTTGATTGTTTATAAGAATATTAAGGGTATAGAGTGCAAAACTACATCTTAACCCTTAAACCATACCTCAAGTAGAACAGTGTGGTAAAAAGCACTGATCATGCACTCTTCCCTTCTTATCTTAACATCTAATATCTTAGACTTGTCACCTCTTTGTATTTCTATTTGTATTCTATCCTTTTATTCTATCCCCCACCTCCTCCTTTTTGGTTGGTTTTATTTTTGTTTATTTCTCTTGCCTGTCTTGCTGTATACATCAATCATGCCACACCACATACAATGTAATAGCTGAAATAAAACAAATTAAAATGAATAAATAAATAGATTAAAGATTCACATGAAGAGGATGGACCCATAGACACTCTAGCTGTTCGTGCAATAGCAAAATGTGTTTGGCACCATAATGCATTCAGATCACAATTCGGATAGGACAGGATTTTTTAAAATACTTTTTATCTCTTTTTCTTATTTACCTCTTCTTAAGTTGTTCAGAACTTTAGTTGTTCAGTTGAAGTTGATGTTGATACTAAAATAATTTGGAAACAATTTGAAATGAATCTAAAATAATTTGGCTTTGACTTTGTTCTTTATTTTATTGACAGGGAAACTGAAATTCAAGCCTGAATATTTGTCATTGTCCTTGACCCAGTGTTTTGCACACACACACACACACACACACACACACACACACACACACACACACACACACAAACACACACACACACACACACACACACAAAACAAGGTGCACGTCAGGTGTTGAGAAACCAGGACACCTTGATGAGAAGTGGGCTACTGGAACAAGATGGCATAAGTGGGAAAGAGAAGAAAATAGGGTGCTGTTGATATCGAAACAGCTAGGAGCTCAGTGTTTCAACATTCAGAAGAAGGAACTGCTCTCACAGCTAGAGATTGACAAGGTACAAAACAAACATTATGGCAAGGGGGAGCCTGGACAACATGTCAGGGGGATCAAGTATCAGAGCTGCAGAGAGGTGCAATGAAGAAGGTGCCTAAGACGTACAGCAAGCTGTCCATACTGGAGGCCTTGGAAACTGTCAAGCAAAGATTCACAGCCTTGGCCAGCCACTTGACAAGGTACACCGGAGAAATAGAAAGCAGGAGAATGAACCAGCTGTTCTCTGCAGAACCATCCAAAGTGTATTCTCAGTGGCAGGGGAACAGTATGAGAACAATATGAGAACAGCACCAACAAAGCTGGAGACTGGAAAATACTGAAAGAACATATATGAGAAGGATGCAACTCATAACAGCAATGCTCAGTGGCTAGTGGATCTAGAAGCAGACCACAGGAACCTCCATGAACAGGGTCCAGTAACCATCACAGTGGCAGACATCCAAGAAAGGGTCTTGGATGGGTATGAAGAGTTGGACAGCACCAGGCCCCGACATGGTTCACGCCTAATGGATGAAGAAGCTGACTGCACTCCACAAGCATCTGGCAGCACAAATGAACCAGCTGCTTGTTGATGAGAGACACCCAGAATGGCTAACTGAAGGCCAGACAATCCTGATCCCCAGAAGGGACCGGTCCCATCCGGCCAATAACCTGCCTCAGTACCATCTGTCAGTCATCATAGTGGCTAAGATGAACAGGCATATGGCTTAATACATGAGCGGGGCACAGAAAGGGATTGGCAAGAATACCAGAGGCGCAAAACACCAGCTACTGGGAGACAGACCAGTCACGCCAGACTGCAAGATGAGGCTGACTAACATGTGCACTACCTGGATTGATTACAAGACGGCCTATGACTTAATGCCCCACAACTGTATCCTGGAATGCCTAGACCTATACAAGATCAACAGGACCCTAAGATCCTTCATCAGGAACTCAATGGGGATGTGGCATACAATACTAGAGGTCAACTTTAAGTCCATAGCACAAGTCAGCATCAAGTGCGGGATCTACCAAGGAGATGCTCTGTCCTCACTGCTGTTCTGCATAGGCCTGAACCCCCTCAGTGAAATCATTGACAAGACTGGCTACGGATACTGACTACGGAGTTGAGCAGTTGTTAGCCACCTCCTCTACATGGATGACATCAAGCTGTATGCCGATTCAATGATCCACACCACCAGGATATACAGCAATGACATCGGAATGTTGTTCGGATTGGAGAACCTGGTACCTGGGAATCCCACAGGCAAATGGGAACAACGAGGAGCCCGTTAGGAAAGATGCAAACACCAAGTACCTGCAGAAGGTCAGGCAAGTCTTGAAGAGTCAGCTGAATGGTAAGAACAAGATCCTGACATCAAGACCAGGATGCTCCTGACCATGCTTGGAGGGTTTCACTCCAAGTCCAGCACCCTGAGGCTGTATGCTAAGTGGAAGGAAGGAGGCCAGGGACTGGTGAGTGTCAGTACCACAGTCCAAGATGAGACAACAAAAATCCTTGAGTACATCAAAAAGACAGCCACAACTGACTGTGTGCTCAGTGAATACCTTAGGCAGCAGAAACCCAAGAAAGAGGAGGAACCATCATGGAAGGACAGGCCCCTGCACAGTATGTACCACCGACAGATAGAGGAAGTGGCTGACATCCTACCAGTGGCTGGACAAAGCTGGACATTTAGACTGGTTGGGCAAACTCACGTGCATCCTTGAATATCCTTGAGTGGATAAAGAGGAGTTCTAAGACAAGGAACAAAACTGCTTTGTTCCTCCTGAATCTAAGGTTCAACAAACAGATGGACTCCCCTCTCCAGTCCTGGCATAGACTTTCCCACTGTGATCCCCCTATAATTGGAGCATAATCTCTTGTCCTCTTTCTTAAATATGGGAACAACTACCCCAATCTCCCATTTTAAAGGCACCACTCCAGACCTCCACAGAACGTTGCAAAAAAACATGGCAGCCAGGACAGCCATAGCATGGCAATACCATGCTATGAACAGCTCCTAAATAAATGATTTGTTCTTAAATTTAGAAATGGTGAAGCCATTATTTAGAAATTATGAAAACACCTTTCATCAAACAGGTTGTATATTAAGTTATTAATTAGGGCTGCCACAAACGATTATTTTGATAGTCGACTAGTCACCGATTATTTTTGCGATTAGTTGACTAATCAGAGCATGCATCCATTGGACGTAAAACCTACAGCTTATTGCACCAGCATGAATCTGCTCTTATATAGCTATCATTAGCTTACAGCTTTAAGTGTTTAAGGTATGTGCTAACTAAAAATAAAGACAAGATGATAGTTTATTAAATTTTAATGAAATTTGCAGATTGTTTCGGTGAAGTTTAATAAACTCCTTGCTATCTAAAATATAACGGGACACCGGAGCATATTCTCGAGCATCTCACACTTCTGATAATCAGTTGTCTGCTTGACGTTTATTCAGCTGTGTAAAAACTATAACTTTAATCTCAGCCAAACCGATTTACTCAGGAACAAATAAAATACTAAAAAAGCCAAACAATAACATTTGTAAGTTATCTAAGTGACTTATATATGTTTAACCTGAGTAGCGAAAGACGGCGGTGGGTTTGAAAACGATTTGCCGGGAGTCCGGGGTTCTCACGGGCTCTAGTGAGCTTTGCCCCTGGCTAACTATCGAGCTAGTGGGTAACAGATGTCGGAGCGCTTTTCAAAATATGTGGTGTCTTGATAAACTGAGCAGGTATTTGAGGTTTACACATTCTCGTCTGAAAATATGTTAAACATTTATTTTGTGACCCAGAAAGAATAATAAGAGTAATATTAAAACTAACTAACTGCCGCCATTGTTGGAAACTGAGCAGGGCTGCGCTATGAATTCTGGGACAAAGCTACTTCTTCTTCTTCGGGGTTTAACGGCAGCTGGCATCCTTGTACATGCAGTGCTGCCATCTTCTGTTTCAGTCCGTTATTACACTCTTAAATCCTACTACTTATTCCTGCGTCTTTTGTGATCTTACAAAGCTTCAAACGACGCATCGACTATTAAATCAGTCGTCGCCGATTTTGATAGTCGACGTAATCATGACTAGTCGACTAATCGTGGCAGCCCTATTATTAATTAAGAATAAAAATGTCATACCTGTGTTTTTTAAATGCACACTGATGTAATGAACTATTTACTTAAACACTTACTGAATGAGCCCGATGTTAGGAAACACCCCAGTAATCATGGGAAAACTAACAATGATCCAGATGTAAGTATGTTATGACATGTTTTCTGAGGACAAGCTTGGCTTCATTTCTGCAACCTTCGAAGGTTAACTAAATAATCTCTCGAGTATCAGAATGGATATGGATTGCATCTGAGTGCTGATTGGTATATTCAGAATATTGGCATTGTACACCAAGAAAACTGGTCTGTTCTCTGGCCTTTCCTGGGTTTATAGCTTAGTTAGTCCCTTTTTGATCTATTTCCTCCTCTACAGGGTTTAATGTCCTTAAGGACTCCCTGAGGTTCTAGAAAGCTAGAGTAATCTATGAAAAAGTATGCTCACAGTTTTCACAACCATAATAATTTATATGTTCTGTATACGACACTGGGTCAGCTTCCCTATAACTTTGGGGTCCATGGTTTGGCATTTTGTCAGGTTTGAAATTAGGCACAAGGCATGGCTTGGGACGTTTAGAATTTCCTCTTCTATGCAATTTAGGATTAAGTGCTTACCTCCAGACCCAACTCCTTGGTTGGAGAAGCCTGGCAAACAGGCACTGGGGAGTAGGGGCTCAGCGGACTGGTAAGGCTTATTGAGCTCAGTGGGCTTGCTGGACTATTGGTGGTAAAGGACCCTGATGCACCACTGTCGACTGAAAAGAGAAAAAAACTTAAAGTGTCAGGAAAAGAGCCATTAGATAGAAGGTAGAAACACAGGCCATTATGTTCAAAATTAGTTTAGTTTGTTTTACCTCTACCCTTGGCTGTTTTTATGCCTCTGGATAAGCTGTTCTTTTGTAGACCTTCTAATACATCCTGGACTCTCCAAAACTCTTTTTGGATGTGCCGCCGAACTAATTCACTCTAAAAAGAAATTACAAGGAAAAATAGCAGAAATTAGACCCTAATATTAATAACAGTGAGGTCCATTTATTAATTTCAGTTATGTGGAAAAAAATAACTACATGTCATCAAAATTGCTGGCATTTTTTTTGTTTCATTTTAACAAAAAAAGAGGAAAAAACAAACAAGATCTGTTGTTATGGAATCATTAAAGGATTAGATATATGTAAAATATATGATAGCAGACCTCCACTAAGATAGCAGAGAATATCATTCTGAGTACTTACTTTGCATGCACTAGTATTTGTAATATACTCATTTTGTTTTCTTTGTTTTTTCTAAATGTTGTTTAAAAAGTTTGTAGTGCAGTAAAAATTAGATAACATGACATATTTTTACTTTGATTACACAAAGATTACGTAGAAGTAATGGATAATAGGTTTTTGTACTTTTCTCGATATATATCTTGTGTTTTTTGTTTAGCGTTGCCCTGTTTAGTTTTGATAATTTTTCTCAGTCTCCCCATGACTGTTTGTTTTTTTGTTCAGCCAGAAATAAACGGCTCGCTTTTTGTTTGCTCCATTTCTGTCTCCATTTATCTGCCTTTGGGTCCACACACTCCACTCCACGCCGTCAGCTACAGCAGACATGAAACATCCCAATGGATAATATGGCTCTTCGGAAAGAAGACTCAAATCAGGCTCGACTCCCTAAAATGACTCTCAAAGGCGCATTTTAAAGCAGATAACCTATGAGCTGGAGAGGAATGGCATCTCACTAGTTTAGAAGATGATCGTTTAGGCTGGAAAGAGTTTGCTCCTCCATAAAGCTCACTAAGTCACTGACTTAAGAAAATAAGAGGTTTATTTTCAGAGTCATAGCTCTGTTAAGCCAAGCATTCCTTTAACCTTAACCAGTAACAACTTTATGAATTTCATTACACAAAGATTTTTAACCGTTAGAGAATTATTTATTCATAACATCTGACTGCTCAAAGAAATACTACCATAAATTAATGCTTTAATCATATAAAGGCGCTCAATCAGTCCCTATTACTGGGCTGCATACCACAGGCCTTTAAGGTGGCAGTGATTAAACCATTACTTAAAAAGCCATCACTTTACTCAACTGTCTTAGCTAATTAAAGGACATTCTCCAACTATCCTTTTATCTGAAAAATTCTTGAAATAGCAGTCATAAAACAGCTAACTGATCATCTGCAGAGGAACTATTTATTTGAAGAGCTTCAAAAAGGCAGAAACATGATTACTGAAGATCACAATAATCTTCTTATGGCCTCTGACAGTGGACTTACCCTGTGCATGTTTTATTTGACCTCAGTGCAGCTTTAGATACTGTTGATCATTGCGTTTTATTACAGAGCATGTCACAGGTATTAAAAGGTACTGTGCTGCAATGGTTTGAATCATATCTATCTGATATACTCAGATTTGTTCATATTAATGTGGAGTCCTCTTCATACAATGAGGTTAATTACAGAGTTCACAGGCTTATGTGCAAGGATATGTTCTATTTAAATTATACATGCTTCCCATCTTATCTTAAAGACTTCATAGTCTACCACTTTGTTCTTAGACTGCTGGCTCACTTGTCATGGTACTCCAGTCCTTCTGTGTGTCCACTTTGCCCTAATCTCCTCCTGTGCACATATTTTCTGCCTCTCCCTCTGTTTTAATCAGGTTTGTACAGTTGTTGTTGGGTTGGGACCTTAGTTACACTACAGTGCAACATGTGACAATTAAAAGCTAATCTTTAGCTATTAGCAGTCGCTTATTGACAAAGTAGTTCACTTTTTGCTGGAATTTCCCGCTCTAATTACATCCCACCATCTATTTTCTGACCATGACAATTATACCTTCTTCCATCTCATCCTCACTCAGTTTTTGGGACTGCTAATCCAGAATTCAAAATCATGCTCCTCACATACAAGGTCTTAAATAATCAGGCCATCTTATCTTAATGACCTTGTAGTACCATATCACCCTATTAGAGCACTTCGCTCTCGCTCTGCAGGCCTACTTGTTGTTCCTAGAGTATTTAAAAGTAGAATGGGAGGCAGAGCCTTCAGTTTTCAGGCCCCTCTTCTGTGGAACCAGCTTCCAGTTTGAATTCAGGAGACAGACACTATCTCTACTTTTAAGATTAGGCTTCAAACTTTCCTTTTTGCTAAAGCATTTAGTTAGGGCTGGACCAGGTGACCCTGAATCCTCCCTTAGTTATGCTGCAATCAGTGTAGGCTGCTGGGGGATTCCCATGATGCATTGGGTGTTTGTTCTTCATTCACTATGTGTTAACAGACCTCTCTGCACTGAATCATACTCGTTATTTATCTCTGGCTCTCTTCCACAGCATGTCTTTATCCTGTCTTCCTTCTCTCACCCCAACTGGTCGCAGCAGATGGCCCCGCCCCTCCCTGAGCCTGGTTCTGCCGGAGGTGTCTTCCTGTTAAAAGGGAGTTTTTCCTTCCCACTGTCGCCAAAGTGCTTGCTCATAGGGGGTCATATGATTGTTGTTGTTTTTTTCTCTGTATGCATTATTGTAGGGTCTACCTTACAATATAAAGTGCCGTGAGGCCACTGTTGTTGTGATTTGTTGCTGTATCAATAAAATTGAATTAAATTGAAAATTCAATTATCCATTCTCTGGCACTTCTTGTGATTGCGAGGGCTGGTTACTAGTTGTTGCTGGTACTGTTGACAGTGCAGCAGCAGCCCTGACACCTGACTGTCAGTGAATATGAGAGTTTGCTGCATCTATTTCTAGTTTCTTTTTCTCTCTTAGCTTTTCAGCTCCACCTTTTTGTGTTTGTTCATCTTTATCAACCACTTCTCCCCCACTAAACTCTGTTCCACAAGGTGCACCCAGGGAAGGTAAAGGAGGGGCCGGTAACATAAAGAGATTAGATTAGGAAATCAGTGTCAGAAATTACAATGAACAAATGGGCTGCAAGTGCTTGTAGGACTGGTGAGCAGCGGACTCTGTTTTAAAGTGAGATTTAGGTTTCGGTGTTGATATTACTGGATTTTTATCAATTGAGAGAGTCAATAAAACGTTGTTTAGTTAAGATTTAGAAACTGGCAGAAAAAGCAGGCTCACTTTGCTTAATTTAAACGTTCCAAATTAATCACAAAATGTGCATATCCTGCATATCTGGCTTTTTTCAATTTAATCTATTTTTTTCCATACAGTGACAAACTTGTTAAATTAGCCTCTGGAATTTAATTACTTATATTTAATTCACACAAGCTTAATATTTAAAATTGTTTTCCAGTGACACTTTGACACAAATCAACAGAATGTAGCCAGCCAACCTCCTTTGACCTAAGGTTGCAAAAACCCTATAATAGCCAGTTGCTGTAAAAATATTTAATCAGATTTTTAGATTAACTTATATCACATCAAAACCTTTGCTGTCTTGTTTTCTTTTTTGTTTTGTTGTCATCATTAAAAATCATTCAAAACAGACAAATAAAGAAAAAATGACAGTTACTACAAATCAAAAAAAGTAGATGGTGGTGGCTGGCTGAATAATTATGACTAGATAATCTCTTACTGTAAAATAACCTAAAAATAATGATTAATTAAAAAAAGGGGGGGGGGGGGGGGATTACAGATATGATGACATTGTTCAATTCATTTTCAATTAAATTTTATTTATATAGCACCAAATCACAACAAAAGTCACCTCGAGGCGCTTTATATTAATAATAATATTAATAATATATGTATTATATTACATTGTGACCTTTTACCTGTCCTCCAGCATTAAGCTGCTCCCACAGGTCTCCATGGATGGCATTGGCCTCATCCTCTAATGCTTCAAACTCCATGCAAGCAGTTGTTAAAGCCTGAGAGACATACAAAAAAATGAAAATGAAAAGTATTATTTATACTGTCAGCAATATTCAGGCTGTTTGATTTAGACATATAACAAATAGAACATTTAATGAGCAGATGTACATTGCACAATCACGTGCAGCTGTGCATTTTTTGAAATACAGACAAGTTACTGCACTCACACTGGAGGCCTGGGAGAGCTCCCCTCTGATGTTAATCAGCTGGTTCTGCTGGGTTTCCTTTTTGAACTGCAGCTTTTCCATGATTAAAGGCTGGTTATGGTATATCTCCATTTCCTGATGAGTAGCCAACAGTGCTTCCTCTAGGCTGTCCTGGTAACAGCAAGTGTTTTGTTGAAAATTAGTTTTTCTGCTTATTTAGTAAATAGACAGTGCACTGCAACATCCCTGTTGATCTATTTAAGAGAACATACACATTTCATCTAAATATTCGGATGTAAGGTTATAATGGTTTCACATAAATAAATGAGTGAAATTATTAGCTACGATACATGCTAACTGACCAGAAGAAACACTACATTGTGCACTAATTTAACGCAAGAGTCAGAAGATGTTGATTCAACTCTGTGGTCATTAATTGTGCTGTAGTTAGTGGGGTTGTTGTATTGGAACAATTCAGCCTCACCGCAGGGAGTAGAACTACTTGGTTAGGGTTAGAAAAAAATCATGCTTTGGGTTAAAACACAACAGATAACACTTTTTTCAAAGCTTGCCAGAGCGACGCATCCCCTCAGAATCCACATAGGCACGAGACATTCCTCCAGTTGAAATACATTTGTTTCAAAGTCGTGCTGACTGTAATGAAAAAAGAGGCCAGGGTGGTGAAAAATAAAACAACTTTCAGTGTAAAGAGGTCCCATACAACAACACCACAAAATACAGCTTGAAGTCACCACAAATTAAGTGTTGACTAAAGGTAAGGTTGTATTAATAGCTAGGTTGTTGTAATGTACTGAGTTAAACTGCTTTCCTCTGATATATAAAGTATATTATCTTCAAATATGGTTAGGACAAATAAGGCTTCATGGGTTTCCTTTACCATGACAGTAGTACATTGCTGTGTTCAGTAGTTATTAAAAAACTCCAGTGATTTCATAGTTTTATACTAATACCCTAAATTTGGCCATCTTCACAGGACAAAGCGTTTCTTAAGAATTTCACAATAAAATGTCACATTTCCGAGGAAAATTGTGTACCTTATTCATTCTCAGTCTGTGGACAACTGCCTCATGGTCTTTCAAAATCTGGTTCTGCTCACATAATCGCCCCAAGAGCTTCTGTGTAACAAGGAGTGGTTATTTTGTGAATTTGAGAGACACCAGGAAGGAAATATAAAACAAAGACAGGACAGCAGTGTGTCAGTAAACAATATACATATACAGCATAGTATATATGTGCACCAAAACATCACATTTGTATGCAATATGTGACTCTTAATCTGCTACCCCTTCTAGTTTCAACCACTAAACTGAGTAGCAACTGATTTCAGACATTTAATAAATAGAGTTACTGTAATTATATTTTTTTATTGTTTTGCTGACAATGTTCACCCTCATGCAAAAACTAGGAAAACTATATTGTAAATATATTATTGTGGACTTCTTGATGCATCTCAATCATCCAGGAAAGTAAATCTCCAAAAGTTGATTCTGTTCATCTGGACGTAGCGTTTTTGGAGATTATTGTGGACTGTAAGGTTGAGATTAGGTTCCTAGTCTACAGGACATACAAACATGGGGAAATGAGTGCTCACATACTTCTCACCATGCACTGTATAAAAAAATAAAAAGCACATCATTTGGGTGTGAATGCGAAACTCTTACACTGGTTTCGATCTCATTGAGTTTCAGTGTAGGATGCAGTTCTCTGTAGTTTATATCCTGGAAAGGAGGCACCTGTAAAAAATGATTTGCCTGTCATTATCAATCAGAGACTGTATACTGTTCCACTGAGACGAAAACAAAATTAAAATATATATTCTGGTCTTTATTAAAGTAATGTAAAGCCCAATTACATCTTTACATTGAAATAAAATCTCAATGATTCTATTTATTCACAAAATCATTGAGATCAATGGTTATGTTCTTTCTGAGATCAACAGTTTCTGTACTGTTAAACTTGACTAAATTGAGCTATGTAACGGTTTTCAATCTAGTCAACATGACTGTATTAAAATTACATACCAACAAAAACAAACAAAACCAAGAAGTACATAAAATAAAACAAAATCATAAATTTCCACTTTTTTCTAAAAATTTCTATTCACCCCTTTAAAAGGGTGATAAATAATTAAAAAGCAAACAGTAATGTCAAGGTTGAGCTTAAACATAAGCAATTCAGAAGTGTGAGAGAAAAAAGTAAAACAACATGTGACCACATTAACGAAACCAATATTTCAGATTATGGGATCCCCGATAATCACAGCAGAAGGGGTAAAAAGACGAGCGTGACACGGATTGCTTTTGGATTGACTAAATCCTGTTTGTGGTGTGGGGTGGTGACATTAAGATTGTAAGTAACAAATCTGTATCGCAACCAATGTTCTGGCCACACACGAGAGTGCTTGATATATTTTGGGACTGTGACTATAAATAATTAGCAGTTTTCACAACTGTGGCTCAAATATCCTGCCAAGTGCAGCATTCAGTTATGTTGAATTCACTCTAGAGATCCTCTTGTCACTATGCTTGCACATTTTAATTTTAATGCCATAAATGCCAGTGAATCAGACCTGAATTCAGCTGATTCCCCATGTATATCTTCAATGAAATCTCAGCTGCAGGGGAGGGGTTGACTGTACAATGAAATAAGCAGTCACCATTACTCCTTAGTGCTAGTGGTGCTGAAACCCAGTAGTGTGATGACAAATCGATGACCTCCACAACAGTTGGAGGTAGTGATGGGATTTCCAGCTCTTTTTAGAGAACCGGCTCTTTCGGCTCGGCTCACTAAAAAGAGCCGGCTCTTTCGGGTCCCAAGCGGCTCTTCAGGTTGTTTTGTTGCTTTGATTTATTATTAACAACAATATAAAATTATGCAGAAAAGGAATTGGTAATGTAAAAAAAAATGTGGTTTTATTTGTATATGCTTATATACAAATATATACGGTGGCCCCTTGAGACAAAGCACGTACAAATTCCAAAGCACGTACAAACTCCAAAGCACGTACAAACTCCAAAACACATTTCTAGCGTTAACTGAACTTCCAAAACAGAGCTACCTAGATCACTTAAATTGCACAATTGAAAGCATATGTGTATTGTTTGTGTATTTATACACAAGCACTCATATATATTCAAATAATTCAAAAAATTTTCATTTACCTGTTACTACCACACACCAAATCCAGTCGTTGGTACTTTCTGGCTTGTGTAGCCACTAGGTAACAAAAGCTCAACACTGCGCCTAGCATCATGGAGCACTTCTGTTGTGTTTTGTACGTGCTTCGGAGTTTGTACGTGCTATGGAGTTTGTACGTGTTTTGGAGTTTTTATGTGCTTCGGGGTTTGTACGTGCTTCGGAGTTTGTACGTGCTATGAAGTTTTTACGTGTTTTGGAATTTCTACGTGCTTCGGGGTTGTACGTGCTTCGGAGTTTGTACGTGCTATGGAGTTTTTACGTGTTTTGGAGTTTCTACGTGCTTCGGGGTTTGTATGTGCCGTAAATATACTTTAAATATACTTTTATTTATTCACTCCACATAAAATGTTAAAAAGAAATCATATAATACAAAAACCAACTATTTACATTTCAACATTTAACTATTTAAATTTTCAGCTTTCAAACAAATTTAAAGTAAAACAACATAAAACACTGCAAATCACAACACAATTAAATATAAATTAAAATATAAAAACAAAAAGAAGATGTACATTCTCTGTCATATGGACCTGCATGAATAAACTTTCTGAATCCTTTATCATCCGCAACTGAAAATAGTTGTGGACCATTACTATACCTTTCTAATGTGACGTTGTTGTCGCTGGCTCTCTTTCTCTGTCTCTCCCTCCCGCTCTGTTCCTGTGCTACTAAGAGTGTAACTACCAGCCCTCCCCCCTCTTCCCAGCGCAAAGCACAAGTCGCGTGCGAAGTGAAGCGGAAAAAAAGTTCAAGAGAGAGGGTGAGAGAAAGAAAAAAAAAACCCACGGCTCGCGTCGTTCACTTCAAAGACCCGGCTCTAAGAGCCGTTTCGTTCGCGACCAACACATCACTAGTTGGAGGTGCTAGTCCAGACAGTGGTGGAACTGCCAGCTATACAACTTCAAGCAGGCGGCAGCGAATTGCCGATGGCTGGACAGGGTTAAAAAATTATTCAAAAAGAATGACTGGCCATTGGGGCGGGGGGGCTGGAAGGAGGTGTTGGCCGTCCGATTGGGATCTGGGATGCGGGGCCTCCCTGCTGCTGTGGAGCCTGGGATGGTCTGCTTGCCTCCACCCTGGGGGAAAGGGTAAAATCTCCTGGGTCTAGATGCCGTTTTCCCCTCCAGGGGCGAGGGTACCTGGACCCGGGGTATAGAGTTTGTTTGGGGAGTGTGATTGTGTGTACAGTGTCCATGTATGTCTATCCCTACGTTGGGTGAGTGCTGAGTATTTGTATATGTGTGCATGAGGGTGGGAATGCATGTTTGTGTTTGTGTGTGCCTGTTTGTCTGTGTCTATATGTCAGGTCGGGTCTTACACTCCACCTCTCTGGGAACTCCCAGGCCCTCTAAGGCCTGTCTCCCCTCACCACACTCCCTGCCGGTAACTGATGCCCTCAGGGGTCGGTGCGTTGGTGGTTCTTGGTGTCCGGGGCTGGGCGCTCAGGTATGTACCAGCTCACTCCCGGTGACTACTTGGCGGGGCCTGGTGCCTGTTGCTCGGTCAGGCCTCTTCCAGGGCAAAGGGGGCCCTCGGGCCTCTGGGCTTGCAGCTCGGTTCACTCTGGCACAACTGGCTGCCGGCAGAGCCAGTACCTCTGGATTGGCAGACGGGGGTGGTGATTTCCACCTTCAAGAAAGGGGACTTGAGTGCTCCAACTACAAGGGGATCACACCCTGTGCCTCCCCAGGAAAATCTACGCCAAGGTGTTGGAAATGATTTTCCGTCTGTTAGTCGATACAAGATGGAAAATGCGGTTTTAATACTGGACAAGCTCTTCATGCTATGGAGGATACTTGATGGGGCATGTGAGTTTGCCCAACCAGTCTGCATGTGTTTTGACTTGGAGAAGGCATTTGACCACATATGACAGGTGCTTCAGGAGTATGGGGTGTCATTCAAACCTTATACAACCATTGCAAGACCCTGGTGGTGACCAAGGGCCAGCGCTGGTCCACCAGATGACGGGGTTCTGTTGGCTTCATCAAGTGATGGCCTCCAACTCACACTAGAGCAGCAGCGGGTATGAGAATCGGCCCCGGAAGGGTCGAGTGCCTACTCCGGGTCAGGGATGAGTTCCTGCCCCAAGTAGAGGAGTTTAATTATCTCAGGGGTTTTTTCATGCACGAGGAGAGAAGAGAGCGGGGGATTGACAGACAAATTGGTGCAGCTGCTGCAGTGATGCGGATGCTGTACCGGTCTGTTGTGGTGAAGAGATATCTGAGCGTAAAAGCGAAGCTCTCAATTTATTGGTTGGTCTACATCCCTACCTTTACCTATGATATGAGCTTTGGGTAGTGACTGGCCTGGGAAGGCCTTGGTGTTCCCCTAGAAAAGAGGCTGGAGGAGGTCTGGCCTTCTCTACTTAGGTTGCTGCCCCCGCGGCCCAGTCCAGGATAAGTGTAAGAAAATGGATGGATGGATGGAATGAATAATGGCCCAATTTCATTGGCCGGGGATTTGGGAGGACATGCACCAGTGACGCTGTAACTTAGGTGGTAAAGCAGGTCGCCTACTAATTATTGGTTCAGATACTAATCCTATGTTGCTCTCTGATGCATCCATCGGAGTATGAATGCATCTGAATGTTAGATAGAAGGCACTTACATAGAAATAGCATATAAAAAAAAGTGCTTATGTGAAGCAAGATGTGTAAACCGCTTTGAGTCTCAGAGTAGAAAAGTGTTATATAAGAACCAGTCCAGTCCATTTGGTGTGCATCGTACTCTGATTGTGAGCTGGTGAACCAGTGGGCCATTCCAAAAACACCCAGTAGTGTTAAGGGTGCTCTCATTCAAGCACACTGGCATGGACCAGCATACCATGAGGACTACTGTTCCCTTCACGGTCTTTTTGAACTCCTCTCTCTTTGTTATTTCTCAAGTTTCTCATGTTCCTTCTTCCTAGTGTTTCTATCATTTGGTATAGCTACATCTATCACTGGTGTCATCCTCCTCTGCTTGTCCACCTCTACTATGTCCGGTTGATTAGCCATCAGCTGTTTATCAATTTGTATCTGGAAGTCCCACAGGATCTTAGGTTGGTCAATCTCAACTACCCTTGGGAGGCAAGACAAGGGTAGTTTGACCTCTGGACCTCCAGGCCATACCCAGCACAGATATCCCTGTATACTATGCTAGTCACTTGGTTAGGGCATTTCATGTATTCCCTACTTGCGATTATCTTGCGCCCTGCTGTTACTTGCTTGTCTTGGGGGAATCTCTGCACAGCCTGCACCTGGGATCTTTTGCTTAGAGTATGTTCCTGTGCTGTCTTATTTCCTCTGTGCTTTCTTTGAGTCTAGCATTCTCCAGCCATTGTAGGATTTCTTGACATCAGCTATGTCTTCTATCTGCCAGTGGTAGATGCGGTGCACAGACCTGTCTTTCCATAATAGTCCCCTTCTTGCTCCTCTGCATGTGCCTGTTCATGCTAACTACTATGATGCCTGACAGGAGCTTCCATGTTGAGCTGAAGGTTATTTGTCGGTAGTTGGATGTGACCGGTGCAATATGGGGATCCGTGGGTATCAGGACTGTCTGTCTTTCAGTTAGCCATTCTCTGTGTATCTCATCCATTAGTGGCTGGTTCATTTGTGCTGAGAGACATTTGTGGAGTGTAATTAGCTTTGTTAACCAGTAGGTTAGAATCATGTCAGGGCCTGGTGCTGTGTAACTTTTCATGCTTGAGACACTTTCTTGGAGATGTCTGCCACTGTGATGGTTACTGAATCTGTTTTAGGGATGTTACTGTGGTCTGCCACTTGCCACTAAGCAAGAGAACAAAAACAATTTTTGGATAGATTAAACAAGATTCCGGTACAAGATTATCTGGTACCTGATTGATGGGAAGAGAAAAGTATGGAGAACTAAAGGAACAACATTATCTTTCCAACATGTTGAAGGTGTTATGGCATGGACATGTATGGCTGCATTTGGAAGCAGGTCACTACTGATGATGATAATGATGTGACTGCTGATTGAATTGGCAGGATGAATTCTGAGGTTTACACGGCTATGCTCTCTGGCGGTTCAAACCTTCAGGTACAGAAACAGCCAAGTATTAAGCATTTAGTATAGTTACTTATAAACCCCTGAAAATGTGGGACTATGGCTGGAAACAGTTAATTCAGTACTTTTGTTGAAGGTCTTGAAGCCTTTACTTCATTTTTTCTTATTTAAAATTCCCTGTAGTTATGTACAGAGACATAAATTACACAAATTGTGTCAATGCCCAAACTTTTATGGGCCTAACTGTAGGTGGACAGCAGCTATCATAACCAGAACTATGCACTTAAGATGAGCATATTAAGGACATCCCAACTTGTTGGTGTCAAAAAATTTCAAATACAGTGGAACCCCGACTTACGAATACCCCGTTTCACAAAAAATTCAAGTTACGAAGGCACTGAACGGCAATATTTTTGCCCGTGTTACGGCAAAATGCCCGAGTAACGAAATACGCTGGCTCTGATTGGCTGAGCCTACAATGCCCACAATGCCTTTCGAATCATGTGACAACCCCTTGGCTTCCGTACTTGCGCTTCGCTGTTCCACTTGAATGACATATTGTTGTTCTAGTTAGCAATTAGCCTATAGCCTAGAGTGCAGCATCGCCTCAGTCAAAACGCGCGATGGATGCTTCGACTTGTGAAAATTTTCTATTTAAGAAAGACCCTCGGGAATGAATTAATTTCGTAAGTCGGGGTTCCACTGTAATTCAAAGCATAAATAAAAATGGGAGTTTTCATGTATGTAATCTCCAAAGTCTGTATCCCACATTACACAGCCAATACATTAATTCGATTTTGACTTCAATAAGAAATGAAGGTAGGCAACACATTAAATTAGGCTGACTATTTAGGACACTATACCACACAAAAAGAGCAAAAGAAATGACATTTTGTTGTTATGGTGGTGTTATAAATACTTTTAGTCTCAACTGAAGCCTGCCTCCTCCGGGGCTGCTACTTTCCTTACTTCTACTTTGTTGTTGAGGGTGAGTGCTCGAAAAAATTGGGGACCATCCCAAATCGAGAGCTTTCCCTGAGTAACTGAAGCTTGGATTATAGACCAGAGAAGAAAGTTGTATGACAGGACAACTGGAACAATAATTGAACTGTTATAAAGGAATCATATTTTCGAAGTTAATGGACAGCCAAAGATACTCTATACAAGAGAAGCACACAAAAAACATAGAAAAGAGATTTTAAAGGGCAGTAAAGTAGGTAAGAACTGTCAAGAATTATGAGAAATGGTGTGTATAAAGTATTTATTGGCAAACACTACTGTATGTTTCCTCCTACCTGTTGATCTAGGTAATCCAGGTTGCGCTGGAGCTGAAAATCTAATATATCCTCCTGAACCAAGCAGCAGCATTGGTGGCAAGCGTGGAAATCAAAAAGACAAATATTGTATAGATAGCAACTCTTTATCTTATTATTTTGATCTTATGATGTATTGTTTTAATAAATGCATATGCAATAAATATATATTTGTAAAGTTCCTTTAAAAACAAGACCAAAATGTGAAAGTCATCCTTAATGTTCCCTTTGCATATCATTCCTAGTTTATTTTTCACAATCACAAATACAGTGTATTAATGGTACCCAATCATTGCTTATTATCAGTAGATACCCAAAGCCAAGGTAACCAAAATGGATCAGACATCTCTACTTGGACATACAGATAATTAATGCCAGACCCCACAGCTGACAGCATTTACAATACAAAGTTACATATGCCACAGCATGAAGTGCATTAAGTACTATTTACATACTTTTGCAGCACATACCATTTTACTGTGAACAGAAGGGGATACAGGGTAGTTGTGGTGGTATAATCCTTGGTTTAATGACCTCCTATCACCATGGTAGTTATACTAAAGGCAGTAGGGAAGAGAACATAGAAAGAAGAAAGGACAAAATAGAAGTAAGGTGAGTGAGAGTGTCAGAGTGGTGTTAGATGAATATGGTGTCACTATATCAAAACTGGAGAGTCTTGATTTTATCCCTGCTGACTTTCTGTATTGATAAATGTTATTCAAAGACTTATCAAACATTAGTTTCTCAAAGCTACACACAAACACAGAAAACCGGTTCACCTTTGGGGAGCTGAAAGATCTTCTCAGACTGTAGACTGGTGGATAGATTGCATCTTCATTCATCCTCCCTGAAAACCGGTCAAAACCATTGGATGGTGATCGAGCAGGTGAGGCATAGGTGCATGACGCTGGTGAATAGGGCCGCCTCGATGATGAGGATGGTGATCTGGGCACAGACTTGGAGCGTGGCTGAATAAACAGGCTCCTCATGGATGTTTCCATTCCACCATAGTACTGTGGCCCCCATTGGTCTTGGGGCATCTGTTTCCTGTACAACCGGTGGGGTTCATCCCTCAGAGAGTGTCGCTTTTGCTCAATAGTCCATAGTCTGTCATAGCCCCCCACAGCAGACATAGAGCAGATGCTGTCTGGTCGGACCCCTGGTAGGTACAAAGAGTATTCGTCCACAAAGTTATAGTAGCCAGCTGAGACTTCTTGGTTCACAGAATAGTAAGAGGGTGGCCTGAAAGCACAGGAAAAATTAGAGAATATTTCCGACATGAAAAACTATTTGAATGTGTGAAAGTTTATCTTGGTCTAGTTCTTCTTTAAGAAACACAATAGGATAAAGACTAAAATTACATTTTTCCCTTTTTAAAATACACATAAATTTTATATATATACATTACATTTTCATAAAACAAATCAAATTAAGTCTTTCTAGAAACACAGAAAGGAAACTTACTCATGAAATAGCAGTTAGCGGAGTTGTCACTTACAGTTGTATGATAAACAATACAAAACAGAAAAGATGAAAATAAAAACAGTTGAAAGGTTTTATTTAATTATGGGATCTTTGAAATTAGTGTGATAATACTTTTTTGGGATTAAATAAGAAGTGTGAATAATTTGGTTAGTGCCAAAGGTGTCTGAAAACTATAGAAAATCATTTGAGAACCAACACTTCTTCAAACAGCCTTACAAAACAAGTTGTGCACTGCTTTAATATTTGTTTTTGAAAGTTTTTCTATTCCATTAAAATAATCACCAATAATGTATATAATCTGTATTTCTGATAGTTTACATTATTAGTGTGCACGTAATTCAATGATCACTGTGCCAGTGTAAAGTCATAGTAAATAACTTATAATATTTGAAGACCTGGAGATAACAAAGAGCAGTTATATTTCTTCTCTTCTAAATTGAGCTACCTGTTGATGTCTTCTTGCGAGGCCATGCCCCGCCGCTGGTTGACCCACTGTTGCAGTTGAGCCATTGAGCACTTTCTTTGGGCCAACCTCTCTGAAGCTGTCCTTGGGACAAAACCTCTCCTCAGCACCACATTCTCCTGTTGTTCCCTGGGGTCATATGATAAACCAACACCTGGCTCTTCATGTCCCTCAGCTGGTTGATGTCCATTGTGGCTGTTGGATGGAGGGGGTTTACTACTGCTGTTGAGGGGCATGGCACTAGGAGGAGGAGTTGTTCTTCCCCCTTCAGCTTCTACACTTTTCCCTTCCATTCTATCATTTATGTGAGAGCATAAGTGTTGTGTTTGTGAGTTATGAGGCTTTGTCTCCATGCTGTGGTTGATAAAATCTTGGCGTTTCCTGGGTATTTGGAAGAAAAAGAATGAATGAGAATTAGGACAGCACTGGATCTGACACCAAAAGATCAAGCAGAGTACGGCACCAAAGAGTCAAGAGTCACTGTTACCGATATTACCCCACTTATTTATTTAATAATAGTAGTTTCTGTTGTTGCTGATTCCTTGGTCTGCGCCAGGGCCTTGTCCTGCTCCAGGGCCTTATCCTGGTAGGACATGCCTGGAATAGCTCACCTAGGAAGTGTCCAGGAGGAATCCTAGTCTGATGCCCAACTACCTCAACTGGCACAGAAGCAGAAGTAGAGGAGCAGCCGCTCTACACTGTGTCCCTCTTGAATAACCAAGCTCTTCACCCTATCTCTAAGGGAGGGCCTAGCCACTCTTCTAAAGAAATTTATGCCACTTGTGTCCACAACCTCATTGTTTCATCCACTAATGAGAGCTTGTGACCATAGGGTGAGAATAGGAACACAGATTGCCTGGTAAAAATACATCCTCGCTTTTATTCTCAGCTCTCTCATTGCCACAACAGAGCTCATGTGTTGTATTATCTCATGTTGACAGATGACGTGAGGGAGTGTTCCATTCTCCCCTCAGTTGGGAACAAAACCGTGAGATACTTCAGCTCCACCGCTTGGGGGGTATAACTCGGCCCTGATCTGCAGTCGGTGCTCTGCCCTTTCAGACTTGGAGGTGTTAATTATTATTCCTGCCGTTTCACACTCGGCCACAAAAAGCTCCAGTGCAAACTGGTGGTCACCACCTGATGAAGCCTGAAGGCTATCACTTAGCTATGTCTAGATATTTTTTCACAGCCAGGTTCCACCATCACCCATTGCTGGCTGACTTCTGGCATGGTAAGTGGTATGTCATAGAGATATGGGTGTTGGGTCACTGTTTATGTGATGGCATGCCACATCTGGCCAGATTGTGGTTTGGTTTATGTGGCCCAGGCTCATAGGAAACAGGACTGGCCTGGATCCGGCATCAAGTTGGCACTTCTGACTGACTGGTGTCATGGCAGGGTGTATGTCAACCAGATGTGGGCCAGGTCTGGCAATGATGGCACTATTTATGTTCCTATTTTCCTATTTTAGTTAGAAGACCCAAATGCTATGTTGCAATACTATACTGCTATGGTAGCCAACTTCTCAAATGCAGGTTTGACAGGTTTATGAGTGTACACTTTATCCAAAACCTAGTGAGGGTTTACTCAGGTTTAGCACTGGGTGGCTGTAGCTCAGGAGGTAGAGCAGGTCACCTACTGATCAAAAGGTTAGTGGTTTGATCTCTGGCTCTTCCAGTCTGTATGTCAAGAATGTGAATGTGTATGAATGTAGTTAGGAGTAATCTGGGAGAGTAGAAAAGCACTATATAACTAGGGATGGGTACCGGTATCCGGTGCCATGATGGCACCGGTTCTGACATAAACGGTAGTAACCAGACCGAAAAGCAGCGCACATTTCGGTGCTTCATTTCGGTGCTTTTTTTTCCTGAGATGTGATACACTTTAGATTCTAGCATTTTACGTTTCCGAGGATAGTAGGCGGGTCCAGGCACATACGTTCTTTTAGAGCAGAGCTACAGATTAAAAAGGCCCAAGGCAAAGCGGCCAAAAGTCTGGCTGTACTTCACAGCAAAAGATGCAAACTCAGCAGCCTGCAACAAGTGCTTTAAGGTGATACTGTGATACTGTGCAAAGGAGGTAACACCTCAAATCCGATGAAACACCTGGCGACGCATAGCGTTTTTTTAAAAGCCGAGAAATGCACCGTTTAAGCACCGGCACCGTTTCAAAAGTACCGGTTTGGTACTGGTATCGGATAAAACCTAAACGATACCCATCCCTATATATAACAATCAGTCCATTCACTGTCTGAACAGAGTTTCTTCATGTTACTTTTGCACTATTATGTTCCAGCACATGTAATAACATGGCTTGTTTAAGGCACAAATTAAGCTGACATCTGGGGCCAGAGCCGAAACTGTTCTGGGCCAGCACAGGACCAGCAGTGTGTCTGCAGCTGGCCTTGTGCTGGCCCATGTGTGGGCCACCTCTGGCAAACCTGATCTGGGCCACCAAAGGGCCGTCATCCTTTGCAGTATGTGGGTCATGTGTAAGCACATTGTGTGGGCCAGATCTTGACCATACCAATTTTGGTATATGGGGTGTTATTCATTTACACGTCAGAAGTCTTCTTCCTAAACTTGATTTCATGAAAATTTGGATGAAAGCATTATATATGGATATCCTTATATGATTGGAAACCTGGCTTACAAAATCAATTCCTGACAGACATCACAATAACGGCTTTTCTGTTGCGACTGCCCCAGGGTGGTGGTTTTGCAATTTATGTAAAAAAGTTCCTAATTAAGTTCAGTTCCTTAATCTTAACTATGCAAATTCTCATGACCATTGATCAGTGGGCTGGTGGGCTGGTTTCAGTCATTATGCAAATGTACTGTTTATAAGATTGGGGAAACCTGCAGTCAGCTGAGACTGAAGAAGTCACTTGGATGAGTGACAAAACGTTTCTCGCTACGCTACGTCCAGATGAACAGAATCAACTTTTTGGAGGTTTTCAAAGGCTATTTTATCACCATTGTGGGCTGTTACAGACCCCCCTCGGCTAGTAGTGAGGCTTGAATTTCATTTAGTGAAAAACTATCTACATTAGATTTTGATGAAATTGTGCTGGCTGAAGAGTTCAACTGGGACTGGTCGTCTTCTGCCTCAGACTTTTTTAAATCTATGTGTGATTCATACAATCTCACACAACTAATTTACAACTCATCCAAATCCTAAATGCCCATAAAAGTCGTCACTTATAGATTTAGTTTTAACTGACACGCCATATAAATATTCTCACACTGGGTTTTTTGCAAATTATATCAGTGACCACTGTCTGATAGCTGTAGTCAAACAACTGAAGGTCCCAAAATCGAGACCACAAATAGTTTTTAAATAAGATTTGAAGCATTTCTGTGAGCAAGCTTTCTTTCGTGTTTTGGGACTATAACTGGAATAAAATCCACCTGATCACTGATGTTGAGCTCAGATGGAATTATTTGTATGGCAGTTTTATCAAAATTATAAATAAACATGCCCCCATGCGCAAATTTAGGGTAAAGTGCAGAAACAACCCTTGGTTTTCTCCTCAGCTATCCAGTCTCCTCAAAAAAGGGATGCTGCCTGGGCTTAGGCCAGAAAAACTCAATCTGAAGCGGATTGTCTGATTTTTAGACAGCTCAGACTTCGTTCAACCTCCATAATTAAAAAGGCCAAATCAGAATTCTGTCTTTAAAAAATAAACTAAACATCTGAATGACCCTAAAAAATTCTGGATATAATAAAAAAATTAAAAATAAGAAAATAAGAAAATCTTCTCATGGGGACATAACTACCAATGAGAAGCCAGTGTGCACGTTAACAGAAAAATGTGACATCTTAAACTGCTTTAATGGGCATTTTCTTTCATCAGGGTCTTTACACGCCTCTCTGCAGCTTCTCTCCTCCTGCTACCCCCCCAAAAAACCCATCTCCATAGAGACTGTGTCAGCTTCCAAAAAGACAAAAAACAAACTAAAAACCAGCAACAAACAACTTAAACATAAACAATTACAAAGAAAGAACAGTACAGTATCCACATCTGAACCAAAGAGTAAAACAGTGAAATGTGGATTATTAAATATTAGGTCTCTCTCCTCCAAGTCTCTGTTAGTACATGACTTAATAATTGATCAACAAATTGATTTACTCTGCCTTACAGAAACCTGGTTGCAGCAGGATGATTATGTTAGTTTAAATGAATCAACACCCCCGAGTCATTCTAACTACCAGAAACCTCGAAGCACAGGCCGAGGGGGCGGTGTGGCAGCAATTTTTCACACCAGCCTATTAATTAATGAAAGACCAAGACAGACTTTTAATTCATTTGAAAGCCTGATGCTTAACATTGTCCACCCCAGCTGTGAAACTCAGAAACCAGTCTTACTTGTTATCATCTATCGTCCACCTGGGCCTTACACAGAGTTTCTGTCTGATTTCTCAGACTTTATATCTAATTTAGTTCTGAGCTCAAATAAAATAATTATTGTGGGTGATTTTAACATCCATGTAGATGCTAAAAATGACAGCCTCAACATGGCATTTAGTCTGTTATTAGACTCAATTGGCTTCTCTCAAAATGTAAAAGAACCCACCCACCACTTTAATCACACTCTAGATCTTGTTTTAACATATGGCATAGAAACTGAACATTTAACAGTGTTTCCTGAAAACCCTCTCCTGTCTGATCATTTCCTGATAACATTTACATTTACAATAATTGATTACACAGCGGTGGAGAGTAGATTTTATCAAAGTAGATGTCTTTCTGAAAGCGCTGTAACTAAGTTTAAGAATATAATCCACCCACTGTTATCATCTTCAATGCCCTGTACCAACACAGAGCAGAGCAGCTATCTGAACGCTACCCCAACAGAGGTCGATTATCTTGTTAATAATTTCACCTCCTCACTACGTACGACTCTGGATACTGTAGCTCCAGTGAAAACTAAGGTCTCTAATCAGAAGTACCTGACTCCGTGGTATAATTCTCAAACACGTACCCTAAAGCAGATGACTCGTAATCTGGAGAGGAAATGGCGTGTCACAAATTTAGAGGATCATCATTTAGCCTGGAGAAATAGTTTGCTGCTTTATAAGAAAGCCCTCCGCAAAGCCAGAACATCTTACTATTCATCACTGATTGAAGAAAATAAGAACAACCCCAGGTTTCTCTTCAGCACTGTAGCCAGGCTGACAAACAGTCAGAGCTCTGTTGAGCCAACCATCCCTTTAACGTTAACTAGTAATGACTTCATGAACTTCTTCACAAATAAAATTTTTATCATTAGAGAAAAAATTACCAGTAATCATCCCACAGATGTAATATTATCTACAGCTACTCTTAGTACCATTGATGTTAAGTTAGACTCTTTTTCTCCAATTGATCTTTCTGAGTTAACTTCAATAATTACTTCCTCCAAACCATCAACGTGTCTTTTAGACCCCATTCCTACAAAACTGCTCAAAGAAGTCCTGCCATTAATTAATTCTTCGATCTTAAATATGATCAACCTATCTCTAATAATCGGCTATGTACCACAGGCCTTCAAGCTGGCTGTAGTTAAACCTTTACTCAAAAAGCCATCTCTAGGCCCAGCAGTCTTAGCTAATTATAGGCCAATCTCCAACCTTCCTTTCATATCAAAAATCCTTGAAAGAGTAGTTGTCAAACAGCTAACAGATCATCTGCAGAGGAATGGTTTATTTGAAGAGTTTCAGTCAGGTTTCAGAGCTCATCACAGCACAGAAACAGCTTTAGTGAAGGTTACAAATGATCTTCTTATGGCCTCTGACAGTGGACTCATCTCTGTGCTTGTCCTGCTAGACCTCAGTGCAGCGTTCGATACTGTCGACCATAATATCCTATTAGAGCGATTAGAACATGCTGTAGGTATTACAGGTACTGCACTGCAGTGGTTTGTATCATATCTATCTAATAGACTCCAATTTATGCATGTAAATGGAGAGTCCTCTTCACACACTGAGGTTAATTATGGAGTTCCACAGGGTTCAGTGCTAGGACCAATTCTGTTTACATTATACATGCTTCCCTTAGGCAGCATCATTAGAAGACATAGCATACATTTTCACTGCTATGCCGATGACACCCAGCTCTATCTGTCCATGAAGCCAGATAACACACACCAATTAGTTAAACTGCAGGAATGTCTTAAAGACATAAAGACCTGGATGGCCGCTAACTTTCTGCTTCTTAATTCAGATAAAACTGAGGTTATTGTACTCGGCCCTGAAAATCTTAGAAATATGGTATCTAACCAGATTCATACTCTGGATGGCATTACCTTGGCCTCCAGTAACGCTGTGAGGAACCTTGGAGTCATTTTTGACCAGGACATGTCCTTCAACGCACATATTAAACAAATATGTAAGACTGCTTTCTTCCATTTGCGCAACATCTCTAAAATTAGAAATATCCTGTCTCAGAGTGACGCTGAAAAACTAGTTCATGCATTTATTACTTCCAGGCTGGACTACTGTAATTCATTATTATCAGGATGTCCAAAAAACTCACTGAAAAGCCTTCAGCTAATCCAAAATGCTGCAGCAAGAGTACTGACAGGGACTAGAAAGAGAGAGCATATTTCTCCTGTTTTGGCTTCCCTTCATTGGCTTCCTGTTAAGTCCAGAATTGAATTCAAAATCCTGCTCCTCACATACAAGGTCTTAAATAATCAGGCCCCATCTTATCTTAATGACCTTGTAGTACCATATCACCCTATTAGAGCACTTCGCTCTCGCTCTGCAGGCCTACTTGTTGTTCCTAGAGTATTTAAAAGTAGAATGGGAGGCAGAGCCTTCAGTTTTCAGGCCCCTCTTCTGTGGAACCAGCTTCCAGTTTGGATTCGGGAGACAGAAACTATCTCTACTTTTAAGATTAGGCTTAAAACTTTCCTTTTTGCTAAAGCATATAGTTAGGGCTGGACCAGGTGACCCTGAATCCTCCCTTAGTTATGCTGCAATAGACGTAGGCTGCCGGGGGATTCCCATGATGCATTGAGTTTTTCCTTTCCAGTCACCTTTCTCACTCACTATGTATTAATAGACCTCTCTGCATTGAATCATATCTGTTATTAACCTCTGTCTCTCTTCCACAGCATGTCTTTTATCCTGTCTTCCTTCTATCACCCCAACCGGTCGCAGCAGATGGCCGCCCCTCCCTGAGCCTGGTTCTGCAGGAGGTTTCTTCCTGTTAAAAGGGAGTTTTTCCTTCCCACTGTCGCCAAAGTGCTTGCTCATAGGGGGTCATATGATTGTTGGGTTTTTCTCTGTATCTATGAAGCGCCTTGAGGCGACTTTTGTTGTGATTTGGCGCTATATAAATAAAATTGAATTGAATTGAATTGAATCGAATTATTTGAATCTTTCTATCCAGATTTAAAACAGCTTAATCAACAGAAGTCTCTCTGCAACCACTCAAAATAAGTGTGATTGTTTCTAATATAGCTCATAATGATCAGTTATTGCATTTTTTAACGTTTGTATGGGATATTGTATTTATTTTAATTGTTATGTACTTATGTGGTACATGTATTTTTGGCTTTTGCTGGTAGGTCTCTCTTGGAAATTAGATTTTTAATCTCAATGAGATTTTTACCTGGATAAATAAAGGACTAATGAAAAAAAAAACTATAAACAGAATTGGTGACAAAGAGCAGCCCTGGCAGTCTAAAACACACCATAAACTAGTCTGATTCACTGCCGGCAATACAACCAAGATCTTGCTGCAGTTGTACAGGGTCTAAATGGCCTCCATCGACTGGACAGACACCCTGTACGCCCAAAGCAGCCCCACAGGTTTCCTCCAGGGACCTGGTCGAATGCCACAAAACACATGTAGACTGGTTGGGCAAACTCCCACACACCCTCAATTGAAATGAGCTTTGGTCAAAATAATAACTATTAACAGCATTCATACATTTAAAAAAGTAACAAGATAGCACCCCCCCCCCCCAAAATAAAAATAAAAATAATAAAAATAATAAAAATAAAGCAAAGTGAGGTAAAAGAAATAGAAAATCAATAAGATATTGCTTGAAACCAACAAAAGACCAGCAAAAATTAGATGGAACACAAGGTAAATACAAGAAGTAGCCATAAAATTAAATAATAGTTAATAGCAATAACTTGTCACAAGGAAAGAGTTACTGCCCCAAGTGGAGCAGTCCACAGATCTCGAGTCTTGTTCCTGAGTGAGGGGAGAGTGGACGGTGAGATTAGCAGACCGAATGGGGCACCATTTGCATCTGTTGTGGTGAAGAGAGAGCTGAGCATTAAAGCAAAGCTGTCGATTTACCAGTCAGTCTACATTCATACCCTCGCCTGTGGTCACATGCTGTTAGTAGTGGACGAAAGAATGAGGTCAAGAATACAACTGGCAGAAATTATTTTTTTTCCGAAGAGCGGCAAGGCTCTGCCTTAGAGATGGGTGAGGAGCTTGGTTACTTAAGACGGCCTTGGAGTAGCGCCACTGCTCCTCCACTTCGAAAGGAGTCTGTTAAGGTGGTTCAGGCATCTGAATTGGATGCCTCCAGTATGACTCCTAGGTAAGGTATTCTGGGTATGTCCTACCAGGAGGAGGCCCTGGGGCACACCTAGGATTGCTGAGAGATTATATCTCTCGCTAGCATGGGACTGACTTGGTGTCGCCCTGATTGAGCTGGATGAGTTGATGGGCATAGGAACTCCAGAGCGATTAAAGCGCACTGTAGGTATTACAGGTACTGCACTGCAGTGGTTTGTATCATATCTATCTAATATACTCCAATTTGGTTATGTAAAGTGAGAGTCGTCTTCACACACTAGGGTTAATAATGTAGTTCCACAGGGTTCCATGCCCCATTAGAGCACTTCGCTCTCACACTGCAGAGCCTTCAGTTTTCAGGCCCCTCTTCTGTGGAACCAGCTTCCAGTTTGGATTCAGGAGACAGACACTATCTCTACTTTTAAGATTAGGCTTCAAACTTTCCTTTTTGCTAAAGCATATAGTTAGGGCTGGACCAGGTGACCCTGAATCCTCCTCTCCTGTGTTACACTGCAATAGGTGTAGGCTACTGGGGGATTTCTATTATGCATAGAGTATTTCTTCTTCAGTCACCTGTTCCACTCACTATGTGTTTATACACCTCTCTGCATTTAATCAGTATTAGCATTAAGCTGGTAATCTGTCCAGGATGTACCCTGCCTCTCTCCGTGACCCTGATAAGGGGAAGATAATGGATGGCTGGATCAATCTTTAAAATATGAAAGTGATCTGTGACATCAACATTTCTAAATTGTGTAATGGTAAATGGCCTGTATTTGTATAGCGCTTTACTAGTCCCTAAGGACCCCAAAGCGCTTTGCACATCCAGTCATCCGCCCATTCATGCACACATTCACACACTGGTGATGGCAAGCTAACACAGACACAGAACAAATACTCACTCAGATCTTGTAATGTATGATCAAAAACATTCATTTTCTGAGCCACATAAGTCTATTCACCTGCTAAGTTGCATCATTAAAATATTCTTTTCATTTCATGTCAAATTGTGCCACTCAACTCTGCCACTGTCACTATTTATTCTGTAGTAATTCACAGCCTTGGCCCTTGTACTGTAGTTAGGACTGATAGAGATTGCGTATACGATCAATAACCAAGTTGTCAATTCACTGGTTTTAGGAAAGGAGTCTGTATTTGCTGATAAAAATGGATCTGCTATGTGGTTACAATTATGCCCTGGCTATGGCCTTGGGGATAAGTTGACCTTTTGTACATTTCTGCTCTTTTCATGCAAAATAACAACATGATCCAAATTTTCCATTTATCTCTTGCCTGGCTTGCATTCACACCAATCTGACTGGACATCTGGATAGGGTCAAATGAATTGGCCCAATAGACTATGGCTGAATATATTTTCAAGTGCATGTATAGAGATTGACAGACCACGTGACTTTCGCACATTGCATTGTGGGTATGAGTGGCAACAAAATCAAAACACTGCATCAAGCGCTAGCATTTCCAGCACCGGTAATCGTTATTTCTGCGGTTTTAACCCCTACTTGCATTTTATTTGCCCCCAAAACAGTTATGTACAAAACGAAGGAGAACACGGCAGCTCCGTACAAAGACAGACGTGACGAAAAGGCAAAAAAAAGTACGAGGAAAAAAATCAAAGGAGTGAAAGGGTCAGACCCATACAAGCATACAGAGTGGAGTAAGGACGTTAGCGTGCTGCCCAACTTTCATCACGCAGATATTTATTATTATATGGTCCTAAGTGTGAGTGCATACACTCACTTACTTACTCACTCACTTACTTTGGTGATTTGGACTATTCCATTTCACAGCTGTTGTTAATTTTTTCCCCCTTTATCTCCTGTACAGGTCAACGCAATCTAGTTGTCGTTTCAGGTTGTAGTGTTACACAACATTTTCAGATCTATTAGAAATAAAATTTGTGTTTTGTAATTCATTCAATTATTGTCTTTATTTGTAACTGGCATTATTGTTTCGTTCTATTATAGAATCTTACAAGAAAGAGGCAAAATTGTATTCCATCACGCTTTATTAGCTGCTTCGGTGAAAAACAAATCAACAATGCAACAAAAATAACCCATTGCAAAACAACATACTGGAAAACAGTTATTCATCACTTGATTGCTTCAATACAACACTTGGGCACATATATGTGGGACTTTTCGTGGCTGTTTTGATATTGCTCTCTCTCTCTCTCAAATCTCACTGTGGTAGCAGCTTTAAACTCGGTATGACCCAGGTTGATAGAGGGGGCCCAGTCTGGATCTCATTCCAGCATTTTGTAGGCTGGTTTTCCTACCAAACACAAGAAATAATAGCCCGCAAAGCCACAGTGAACAAAGCAGCATAGCGCAATGAATTCAATTCAAATCAATATAAGACTTGATTGTAACCTACATCAACAATTATGTTATGATAAAATACGTAATAACTACAACAGAAGACTTACCTTTGTGGAAATGCTTTGAGCAGACTAACATGTGAGCTGGAGTGTTCTGGGACGTTATAGTTGGTCTTCGAATGGCTGCAATCCAGGCCATCCGTCGGCTCTTTGTTACTTCGGAAACATGGCTTAAACAATTTCTCTTCCACGACGCTTCCCGTGAGTGTTATGCGACCGGCTATTGCAGTTTATAATACAACAGCTTCTTGCCATTCTTTGTGTTTCTTTTTATGGCTGTGTAACTGTTTTCACGTGAAAGCCTGCGTGTGCTAGTACCGCTTGCCACTCGTACCCACAATCCTTTGCGGTTTTACCCCGAAATGACGTCACATTTTCAATCTCTTTATAGCTCCATGCATGTGTGTGTGTGAACAACACCTGTTTCTTGGTTGACTATTGACCTCAGCAGCATCACTCAGGGCTCTGATCCACTCTTCCTGTTCTGCATAGCTGTCTGTGCTGAAATAGTATGTCCTGGTCCCGACATGCTCCACCTGAATGCAAAATCAAATAAACGCTTTAAATTGCCTTTTTCACTTTTCTCCTCTTCCTTCCACACCTGCAGAGTGAAACAAAGAGATGCAACACATTCAACTCAGTCTCAAACTGTCATGGTCTCCGTGCCTGCCCGGCCGGCCCCACGAAGCTACATGTGCTGTTTTGGTTCTCTCTCTCTCTCTCTCCCTCTCTGCCTGGGCGGAGCTCACTGTGGGCTCCCGCCCTTGGCCCACACACCTGACAACAATCACCTGACATCACCGGGAGCACTATTTGAGGCTGGAACACAATTCCTCTCGTCGCTGGATGATTGTACTACTGATGTTAGTGTTTCTCGCAGCTCCTGTGAACTTGTGCTTAGTAATTTGAGAATCGTGATTAGTTTGTGACTTCCCTTCTCTTCTGCTTCAGACCTTCCTCCCCGGACCTGTGACCTCCCTGCCGTGTGAACGTGTGTGAGTGTGGGCAAGAAGACGTGAGCGAGTGTGAGAGAGCTACCCTGTGATTCCCTGGAGTTTTGGATTCCCTTCACTGGATATACTGTGCACTGGTGCTGTAAATAAACTGTTTTTTTGGAGACATCTAACGCCTGAGTTCCTACAACCAGATTGTGACACAAACTATGACTGCTATCCTGCAGGCAGTAATTTTGACACTTATTATTTTTCTATAAATGTAATAATATATTTAATAATAAAAGCACATTAGTATTGGTAGCTGGCTTTTATAAATTATAAAATAAAATAAAGTTTTTTTTTCTTTTTTTATTCTGAAACGCTCGTGGGTTAGTGGTGCCACCATATTCCCAGAGTGTGGTTTCGTTTAACAATAAAATTAGAATGCAAACTAGTCCAAAGTGCTAATAGCTCAGTATTATCCTGGGTATAGTTTCTGATTAGCTTTGCTAAGTAGCATGCCAGAATCCTTACATGTTCTCTTGAGGTGAAAGTGAAACTTTATGAACTAAACCAGGATGAAGAATAGAGATGACATGCAGGTAATAACTGAAAAAATGACATGCAGTTCAGTGCAACAGAGATAATAGTGCATTCCTTGCAGGCAGGGAAGTTCTAAATTAGAGTAAGACATAAAATATTAATGCTGTATTGTTCACCATCTTACAATGCTGTGATTGCACCCATTCCCAACTCTCTGTGAATGGTACTCATGGCCATTGATCAGTTGTTGTTGATCAATGGTCATGCCAATTTGCATAATAATGATCAAGAACTGACCTACCAGACCATGAATCATTCAGTGGGCTGGTTTCAGTCATTATGCAAATGTAATGTTTATAATGTTGGAAACCTGCAGTCAGCTGAAACTGAAGAAGTCACTTGGATGAGTGACAAAATGTTTCTCCCACTGAAAACGCTTCGTCCAGATGAACAGAAACAACTTTTGGGATATTAATGTTGTTACCAACTGCGTTTCCAAATAAAACAAAAAGACAAAGCCCTTGTGTGTGTAGATGAAAGTGGGAGGGAAAAAATACAGAGGGGAGGAAAAGATTAGCTGTGACAAAAGCCACCAGTCACTGCTCTTTATAAAATGCTGCACTATACTCTAGCTTCAACACACTGCACAGTGTGTTGAAGCTAGAGTATAGTGCAGCATTTTATAAAGATAAAGATAATATTTGGTAGATATTTAAAGCATTGTGATCCATAGTGCACACTATGGATCACAATGCTTTAAATATCTACCAAATATTAATAATTGCTTTATCTAGTACTGCAGTTATTTCAAATAATGACATAATCAATCCATTTTTGCTACACAGGTAATTCCTCATATTTCAAGAAACTCATATCTGTCAGTCCGATTTAAATTCTGGGATGCAGATTTAGTGTTGGACACATTTTTCATACCTCCTTTTCATTTGCGGTTCTAATTTTAAAGCATACTGCCTCTGAAAACACAATGTGACCAATGTCTCTTTGTATGTGTGTGTGTGTGTGTGTGGAGAAGATGTCCTCTAATGTAGATAGAGGACATGATGTCACTCATAAACAAGAGTCATTTCCTTCCACGGTGGAACATCATGAGACTCCACCTCCAGCACTCACAGGGGGTGATGCAACTGTGTGAAATGGCTGAATATTAAGACGCAGCAGTAACCTAGCAACAGAGGTTGGGGCAGAGCATGTGTGTGCATGTACGTGTATGTATAACCCTTCTTTGTTGTCCTTTCTTTCTAAAGAGCAGAAAATGAAAGAAGGAGAAGAAGTTACTGATTCCTCCATTCTTTGCTCCTTTCTTAAATCATGAACATATTACTTACAATAATTGTATACTTTTTAAATCTACTGTATACTATTTGTTATTATACTTACTACCAAAACTAACACAAAATGAAAATGAAAATGCATTTAGGCAAAGGCATTAGATTGGGAAGCAGAAAAAAATTAAATAAATTAAAAAAGAAAAGGCTAAAAAGATGATATAAGAAATGGAATGACAATAGAGCAAAAACATAGTAAGGTTTCCAGTTTCACGTTTCCTCACTGGGAACTTAAGACTGAAAAATAAACAAAAGGTGAGAAACAATTAAAGATGGAAGAAAGGAAGAACAAATAGAGAAGAAACAAAGGAAAAACAAAGCCAATAAAGAAAATACTAAGGTGGCAATAATATGCTTCAGTGAACTAGAGATGAAGCAGACAATAGCACACTACATAAAACCTCTTCAAAAGTAGAAAAAAAAAGAACCTGAATTAAACAAAAAATGTAATTAAACTTCAGCACTTTTTAATAAGAGGCAAAATCAGGTCAAATACTTATGGATGCAATTGTTTTTGTATTTTATATAACAAAATGTTAATGCATCTATAAAATATTCCTGTGCCCTTCACCTTTGACCTAAGTACATTACTTGCATAAATGAAGCTCAATAAACAAAAAAAAAAATTCCTAACCACTGAACACTCTGAAAAACACTAAAACCACAGTGCAGCTCTAAGCCTGGTACGTCCTTGGGTTGGGTTTGAGCTCCTATAAAAGCAGTAAAATAACTTTCTTTTTTGTGGTTACAGCTAAATTTTCATTGTAGTCAGTGTTATTCAAATGAATGCTATTCACATTAAATAAATATTTTACTGATCCAACAAGGGACATTTTTCTGTTACAGTAGCATGATAAACAGTAAAAATAGTATAGTCTACAATACACAACAACACAGCTGAAATGAAACACAGGCTCCTGGAATATGGTAAATGGACTAGTTCCTATATAGTGCTTTTCTACTCTTCTGAACACTCAAAGCGCTTTACACAACTTGTGCTTTCACCCATTCACACCAGCACATTTTCTAAGTGCTTTCTAACTGACATTCACACACACATTCATACTCCGACGGATGCATCGGGGAGCAATTTGGGGTTAGTATCTTGCCCAAGGATATTTGGCATGCAGACTAGGAGAAGCCAGGAATTGAACCACCAACCTTCTGATCAGTAGATGACCTGCTCTACAGCCACCCCTTGTACTATGAGAGAGCGCAGGAATTTATATATTGACAAGAGTGATAGACAAAGTAAGCTAATGCTCACAAGAAATGTACAAATCTCTTCTGACTACAATTACTAATACTAGTATAGTAGCACTTCACCACAAATCAGAAGGGCAGGAGAATATTGGACAGGGTAGCAATAGAGCTAATATTCGGAAACAGAAAGTGTACTCATGTTACATAAAAAGGAATTGAATATTAGATACAGTTATTTTGTCAAATCCTAAAGATAGGGGTGGCAAAAGTACAGAAATTATTTACTTAAGATGAAGCATAGATACTTGCGTGAAAAAAGACTCCAGTAAAAGTAAAACTACAGCTAAATAAACCTAATGCTGTATTAGTCCATGGGAATACAAACTTTTCTTTTTACTTTGCCCCCACACCTGAACAGGAAACTTAATATGTTAGGGCAATAAAGTGGTTTTAGTGGGAGGGAAAATCTTCACTTTGGTTGTAGTGACACAGTATGGTGAAATGATCACAAATAAAAATAATTTCTTTTGTGAGTTCAAATGGATTTTCTTTTGTTCACAGCCTATGATCAATGGATCAACTGTGATCATGAAACTACTTAAAGGTTTACTGCTCTTAGTGGAACTGAATTCAATAAGATAAAAGCAGCTTAGCTCAATTCCATTCCCTACACTTACAATATACTGTTTATACTGTGTTTTTACTAGACAGAATAAACAGTATTGAATTCTGTGAATAAATCTAAGCATGTTCAGTTTAAATTCGAATACATCTGAGCTACACTTGATATAACCTCACACTGACTATGAACACCACAGCCACTGTGGACCAGTCCAACACAGTCCTTTACTGTCATGGTACTGGGTCTATGATCCAGTGTTTCTGTTCCTTAGGCTTTTACTGGTATTGTTTAGGTTTCTACTTTAATCATTTGGATTTCTAGTTGTTTAATTATTCTGCTCAGATTATATTGATAGATTCTAATCCCTACGTTTCTGTTACTGTGCTTCCCCTGTATCCTACATTTCATATCTAGTCTCGCTTGTCTTCATGTTCGTTTATCTCCGGTATCTGTTTTCCGTGTTTTCTTTCTGTTTCCCCAGTCAGCTATGTTCTTAAGTCTGTTGAAGATGGAGAACCAGCTTCAGCAGAATAATGTCAGTAAAGTCTGGAGAGGTCTTAGAACCATCTCGGGCCACAAAGATCAAAACTCTCTGCCTGTGGGGGATGTGAGGCGGACAAATGAACTGACTCTTTTCTTTAACAGGTTTGATTCATCCAGGATGCAGTCTCCAACATCGGCTGCAGACTCACCCACCCCCACTGCTGCTGTTCCACCTCTGAAACCTCAGCCACTTCACACCTCCTCCACTCACCACGGTCACTACTCCCCATCCCCAACCACAGCACCCAGTACACATCCTGCACAAGGTTCCTGCCTGTCTCTCTCAACTACCCAGGTTAGGAGGGAACTGAGGAGGATCAAAGCCAAGAAGGCAGCGGGTCCAGATGGCATCAGCTCAAGGGTCCTCAGGTCCTGCGCAGACAACTGTGTGGGGTGATGGAGCACCTCCTCAACCGGAGGCTGAGGCTGGGGAGAGTCCCACAGCTCTGGAAAACCTCCTGTGTTGTACCAGTGCCAAAGACCTCACGCCTCAAGGACCTCAACAGCTACAGGCCGGTGGCTCTGACATTCCACCTCTTGAAGACCCTGAAGCAGCTGGTCCTGTTACAGCTTCTGGCCCTGGTGAGCTCATCACTGGACCCACTTCAGTTCGCTTTCCAGCCTGGCACTGGAGTGGATGATGCTTTCATTCATCTCCTACATTGTTCCCTCTCTCACTTAGAGCCCGCTGGGAGCACTGTGAGAATCATATTCTTGGATTTCTCCAGTGCTTTTAACAGCAAAGAGACCAATGCAAAGATCACCATCCCATGCCCATCACTCATCCCTGTATATAATTAACATATGGGGGGAATTAAGCTTTCTGATATGCTATTACACCTGTATAAGACAAGTTATAGTAAGTAAGTAAGTAAAGTTTATTTATTAAGTGCTTTTCATGGACAGGCCGTCACAAAGTGCTGTACACAAAGATTAAAATAAACAGAAAGTTAAGTCACAGAATAAGATATAATTAACAAGTTAAGGAGATGGCAAATTCCACGGTTCGGATACATCCTTGACTTGAATACCTGGTCTACAAGAGGGACTGTGCCCTACTGGATCAGAAACCGCAACTCTCAAAAGGTTTCCACCTGGCTGTGTCTGAACCAAGTTAACAAGCCAGCATCTAGAGTTAGACAACCATGATTCAGCTCTTCAAGACCACAGAATAAATGCTACACCCTACGACCCCAACGACCAAAACCACAAGCAGATGTGCTCGATTTGCACTGTTTTTATTTTATTTTTATAAAAACAAAAATGATTTTGCACAGTAGCATTCATTTAGAAGTGGCCTGAATGTGAGTATTTTGTGCTGTTGCACATTTTTCACATTTGCAGATTAAAAAAATATGTATTTTGTTGGTGATATAATACTTGCCTTTGATGGAATGAATACAGCAATATTCACTGGCATGCTACTAGAAATAAACTGTATCAAATGCCCTGGATAGTTTTTGTTATTAATTTAATTATAATTTGGCCCTTTATTAGATTTTTTCAACTGTATTATCTACTGTACTTGTATTTGCATTATTTCATTTCATACTTTTACCATTAAGTGAAATCTCAACCATTTGGTAGAGATCAATAATTTAAAAACTACAGGGTCTATTGAAAAAAAATATTGATTGTGGTTATTATTCACCCAAGTCATTAAGAAATGCAAACAAAAAAAATTTCCATTGCGTTTTTTTCTTGGTGTGGACCTCAAAGGGGTATGTGAGAACTCAGGGCTGTGTGTAGGACAGGGTCGTCTGCAGTACGGGGGCCCCACAGGGAACGGTTCTTGCTCCGTTCCTCTTCACCACCTACACTGCAGATTTCTCCCACAACTCCACCCAGTGCTTCCTGCAGAAGTTCTCTGATGACTCTGCAATAGTCGGCCTCATCACTGATAGGGGACGACAAGGAGTACAGAGAACTGACCCGTGACTTTGTGGACTGGTGCCAGCAGGACTACCTCCAGATCAACACTAATAAAAATAAGGAGCTGGTGGTAGACTTCCACAGGCACAAACATCCTCCACTGCAACCACTGAACATCCAAGGTATGGACATTGAGACTGTGGACAGTTACAGGTACCTTGGTGTTCATCTGAACAATAAACTGGACTGACTCATAATTCAGACGCCCTCTACAGGACAGGGCAGAGCAGGCTGTACCTGCTGTGGAGACTCAGGTCTTTTGGAGTGAAGGGCCCACTCCTGAAGACCTTCTATGACTCTGTGGTGGCCTCAGCCATCTTTTACGGTGTGGTCTGCTGGGGCAGCAGCATCTCTGCCGGGGAAAGGAAGAGACTGAACAGGCTGATCCACAGGGCCAGCTCTGTTCTTGGATGCCCTCTGGACCCAGTGGAGGTGGTGAGTGACAGGAGAATGGTGGCTAAGCTGTCATCCCTGTTGGACAACATCTCCCACCCCATGCAGGAGACTCTGACAGCACTGAGCAGCTCCTTCAGTGGCTGCGGCACCCACGATGTGGGACTGAGAGACTCCACAGGTCTTTCCTTCATACTGCTGTCAGACTCTACAACATGTTCTCTGCAGATGACCACAGGCACGCGCAAACACACACACACACACACATCCAAAACACAATGATAACTTTCACCCTGTCTCCCTAATGTGCAACAGTACCAAGTGCAATTTTCCCAATAGAGCAAAGTATTTTATTCTTTTTGTATAGCATGTTATTCTATCTTATCTTATTCTACTCTGTTTTTTTCTTTTTTTCTTAATTTTTACTGCTCTTAACATGTACTTTCTGCTGTGACCAAAAAATTTCCCACGTGTGGGACTAATAAAGGTTTATCTGATCTTATTCTTCCCTGGTCCCAGTATCAAGTCCCGTGTCTTAGTGTGTGACTCATGTTTCCTATTTTACTTTGATAGTCCCTTGCCCTATGTTTAGTTTACTCAGTTTTGCTTCCTCTTTGTCTTGTTATGACAGATTAGCTCCAGCTGTGTTTCCCTCCTGTTTCTCATTCCCTTGTTATCCTCTGTATATTTAGTCCTGTTTTCATTTGCCTGTTGACACATCATCCCATGTTCCTGTGTATGTTTCCTGTCCTCCAGGTTATTTCTGAGTTTGTTCCTAGTCTTAGTTCTAGTTTTCAGATTTAGTTTTTATTTCCCTTCTATGTTTCATTTGGATTTTTTCACAGCAATATAGCTGCTTCTTTGAATTTATCCTGTTTCGTTTAAGTCCCGCATTTGGGTCCCGCACCACCAGGACATTTACTGTACATTCATCACAGTCGCCCCCTGACAGGGTCTCCCAAAGCAAACTGGTCCTGGAAGAGGGGCTAGACAAAGAGCAATTCAGTCAACCCCTTTGTGAGAGAAAAAAGCAAGTGTATCCTGGAGTAGGGTTACTGGGCCCCACCTTTGAACTAGAAAATCAGACTCATTCCCAGTGCGGGTTGGACTCTGCCTGGGCTTCCCTTTGTGACCAATTTTGCTCTGTGTTTTTATGGATAGAATTTCTACTCATAGCCAGGTGGCAAAAGGCTACCATTTTAGTGGCCATAGAATTGCATCTCTTATTTTTTCAGATTATTCTGTATGGTTCTGTTGGTCTTATCAGGCAGTGGCCTTTAGCTCACACTGGAGTGGTTCTTAGCTGAGTGTGAAACAGCAGATATAAGAATGAGAACATCCAAGTCGGAAGCTATGGTCCTCAGCCAGAAAAGGGTGGAGTCTCTACTTCAGGTCAGGGACAAGTGACTGCCCCAGTGGAGGAGTTTAAGTATATCAGAGTCTTGCTCACGAGGCATGAGATTGTCAGATGGACTGGGGCCAAAGCGATTCAGTGATTTGGGCATCTGACAAGGTGAGGTGTTTGAGGCATGTGCCATTAGGAGGAGGCCTTGGGGCAGACCCAGGACACTGGACAAATCAGCTGGCCCAGGAACACCTCATGTTTCCCCAGATAAGCTGGAGGAGGTGGCAAGAGAGAGATCTGGGTATCCTTGCTGTGACAACTGCCCCTGTGACTCAGATAAATGTAAGAAAATGGGTGGATGGATAGATGCATGCAGATGCGTAGAGTACACTGAGAGAGAGCTGTGCAGGAAGTGTGATTTTTATTGTGGTGGAGGGAATTCATGACAATTTTTATCAAACGTGAAGCATAATTTGGATCTTCTTTTGCTGCTGATTCAGTGAACTTTGGGGATGAAACCTGCATCTTTAGAATCTGTTAGATGTTGGCTTTCAGCTCAGATGGCATGCCTGCGTATGTGCCATCGGGTGAACAATGCTCTGTGTTTACATCTTTGTGCTGAATCTGTGTAACTGCTCTCATTTACTGTTTTAGCTGTTTAGTGGTCATTAAAATAGTTTTGTGAGCTTTAACCTGAGATTCTGGCATTTCTGGCAAAATCCATTTATATTTAAAAAATCGATTTGAGATTTAATGAATCGATATTGCTTTATTTAAGATAAAATTAATTTGACTTGGGAAAATCGTTTTTTAAAACCCACTCCTATTTCTGCCTCCTTAGTTTAACTTTAAGAATAGTAAAAAGAAAGTGTCAGTCATATGCAGTCCCACAGCATAAGACTTTCAGATAAATCTAGCACAATAGCTGGTATTGTGAATAAATCTGACAAGCCAGCCTTATTTGCCATAAAGGAGAAATTGACATGATATAGAACCTTGAGTTCTTCTCAGGTGGCTGTAACTCGGATAGTAGCGCAGATCCTTCCCTAATTGAAAGGCTGGCGGTTTTGATCCATGGCTGCTCCAGTCTGCATGTCAAATATCCATGGACAAAATACTAATACTAAGTTACCCTCTGATGTATGAATATTAGATAGAAAGCACTTCAGTAGAAGGAAGTGCTTGGCTGAATGAGGCAAGTTGTATAAAGTGCTTTGACATTTGATTAAATATTTCTATTAAAATATAATAATTTTGGTTTGGCTTGAACACTAAGATGAAACATAACTTTTAGTTGCACATTTGTCAACTTTACTGAAACCCTTAAATGTACCCTAGGTTAACCCACACCACTGTACAGGAAGGTGGTAAATCTGCTGATAAAACCGGTTTCAATAGCTTGCTAGTTGAGCTGATATTTGAACCATGCTGATAAAATACTGAAATGCCTTGATTATCTGTCTCATACATAAACACATACCCAGCCAGATGCAGCTATATCATAAAAACTACACAATGAAGGACCTGAAATTTTGGTGTGCATGTTCATGGTTTCAAAATGACCACTTTTCTGAACTTAACAGAAAGATTTTATTACATATTCACCAATCTATTTTTGTTATTAGCAAGGAAAAAAATCTTGCTACACTGAAAATGGTCAGCAATGACCTCCCGCATGCTTCTGTAAATGTGAAAACAAGAGTTGCAATTATCTGTGTTCGTTTTAACGTTTTAACACTTTGCAACAGGATTAACAAGACATAAAAAAACACAGTTTGACTTAACTGGTCTAGTACACCACTCACTGATGGACCTGCTATTATGTAACTGTATGGTCTCTGTACACCCAAAACCAAATACCTTAGTTATGAGGAAAAGAGACAAGAGTAGGGGTGAGTTTTTATAATTGATTTATCGATTAAAATCGATTCTGGCTTGGATAACGTAAAATCGATTCATTAAAATCCTGAATTGATTTTTTAATATAAATTTATTTTGCCCGAAATGCCAGAATCTCTGGTGAAATCTCACAAAATTTCAACAACCACCACACAGCTAAGACAGTAAATGAGAGCAGGAACACAGATTCTGCACAAAGACTTAAACACACAGCGCAACCCGCGGATCAGAATCAGTTAGATGTCGCCTTTCTCACAGTCGGGGCTGAAAGCCGACAGCTCGCTGATTCTGACCTGTCGGCGGCTCCGCGCTTTGTGTTCCCTTTATGCGCGGATTCTAAAGCTGTTAGTTTGATGTCTCTCCAAACAATATTGACCGAACCAGAAGCAAAAGAAGATCCAAACTACGCTTCACATAAACATCGTCATGTATTCACTCTTACTTTTACTGTTTTGCTTCGACCACGATGCACAGCTCTCTCTCTCTCTCTCTCTCCCCCCCCCCTCTCTCTCTAGAACAGTTTCCCGTCTAAAAATCTGTTTTCTTCATTATTCGCTTGCTTGTTACGCACAAGTCTACCATTGTTTACAGTGCTCTCGGTCACTGTTTTTTTTCGTTTGTACTGCAGAATATTTTTATAAAATCCCAGGCCAGGAAAAATCACCTTCATGTTTTTCTGTGTTTTATCCCCAGCTACTTTGACACAAAGGCATCTGCTGTGACGCTCACACCTTTGATAAAGTCTTGCGTGTGTCAGCTTCCTTTTTATAGATACAAAAATATGTAAATGTACTGATCTGAATTATAATATTTCTGGCTGTCAAAATTTCCCAGATTCAAATCGAATTGAATCGAATCGAATCGAATTAAATCGAATCGTGGATCGAATCGATTCGGGACCTTGTGAATCGGAATTGAATCGATTCTAGAAATCAGTGACGATACCCAGCCCTAGACAAGAGTACTAAGTACTGTAACAACAATGAATAAAAAAAAAAGGTTTTTCAGTTCATGTTCTTTAGAAGAAGAAAAAAAGCAGTCTGTCTCCACTCAGTAAACAACCTACATGGGCTTTTGTTTGTGTGTGTGTACACAGTGGGTACATAAACTGGACTTTGAGCCAGAGTTTGCACTAGTCAAGAGAAAGAGTGACAGAAAAGCCTAGATCTACTGAAAAGTGAAAAAGAAAACAGTGATTGCAGTAAAAGCTGAAAATAAAAGGCAAACATAATATACTAAAGACTAAAATGGGGTGTGGTGGCTCAACTGGTAGAGCACATCAGCTACTGATTGGAAGGTCGGTGGTTCGATCCTTGGCTTCCCCAGTCTACATGTCAAATATTCTTGGGAAAGATACTAACCCCAAGTTGCCCTCCGATGCATTCATTGGAGTGTGAATGCATGTGAATGTAGATTAGTTTGCACTTGTGTTTAGAAGTGAATGGGTGAATGAGGCATGTTGTATAGAGCGTTTCGAGTACTCCGGGAGAGTAGAAAAGCGCTATATAAGAATCAGTCCATTTAAAATAACTGAATATATTTTAATAATAATCCATTGTTCTAATCCCAGGTCTTTTCTTTAAATGAAAATAAAGCATAAATCTTTCACTATGATGTAAACGTTGCCTCAGCCCAAGGCTATTAAATTTTTATTAGCCAGTACCAAATCAACATCCTTCACTACACCAAGGCAAAAAGACAAAAACAAAAAAACAACAACAAAGTTCCAACATTAGCAAATCCCAATTTTTTCAATGAGACGTTTTGTTGCACAAGGGAGCTCAGGGGTTAAAACAGCTGTTCTGTGAGGAACTGTTATCACTCAGGAGAACAGGTAACAACCATCCCACTATATGGAATATTATAACAGCTGCCTATTTCATTATAAAAATCACCTTGTGCTAAAGAGAACCTTTCTAAAGACCTTCATTAATCAGTTGTATAAGTTAAGGCAAAGTACACTAATACGAAGAACCAAGTCATATTTGCTTTCCACTAAGCTACAGACTAAAGACTACAGAAGTGGCTTTAGCTCAGGAGGTAGAGCAGGTCATCTGCTAATCAGAAGATTGGCGATTACCAGAATACTAACCTACTAACTAAGTTGCTCTTGGATGCATCTGTTGGAGTGTGAAAGTTAGCTATAAGCACTTACATAGAAAATACATACTCATGTATGAATGGGAGAGTGAAGCGAATTAAATAAAGTGCTTTGACTGCTAAGATGGAAAAGCATTATATAAGAACCAATGCATTTATTGCAACAATTGCACATTCCAAAGTCATTTAATAGATCTATGCTGTTCAATACACAATGTATTTCTTCCATAACAAGCAACTACATATGAACCTTTTGTAATGTTCAGTTACTGACCTTAAAGGCAAATTTGCAGGTGATGTTTTCTGAAAGCTCTACTCCTCCAATCTGGAAACTGAGCAGGGGCAGACTCCCTAACACTGTATCCTCTTTGTCATCTGTGATTAAAAAAATTAAAAATGTAAAAATATCCAGAATATTACACGTGAGTAGTGCTACAAATATGTGAGAGAAATAGCAATTACAGCTTGGGTTAGTAAAAATTGGCAGGATTAAGAAACAATAAAAGGAAGCAGGAATGTCTAGCCCAAACATGACTGGAATAAGAACTGCTCTTCTAGGACACCCAGCAATCCTCTCAGCTTCCACATTGAAAGTTTCCCACAATATAGGTCCATAATGGTCTGAACAAGCCTGTGATATGCAGTGACAAAGGCACAGACATTCTTCCTCACACATACACAAAGGTATCCAGTGGAGATAAACATGCGTATTGTAGAAGGGGCGTACCAGCACTGACTAAAGAATAAAACACATGAAAATTGAAGTAGTTTGAAAAATAATCAGTGTTTTCCTACCTCTTAAATCGCAAATGTAGCTGCGCACCGACAATTTTGCTTTGGCTGAGTGTGTGCCTTTACGTGTAGGCGTGCACTACAGAGAAAAATAGAGACAACAGAAAAGGGCAGGGAAGCAGAGAGACGGAGGGAGCGACAGGGAGAGAGCTCTAAAGGGAGGGGGAAGGGCTTGTGCAATCACAGAATACACAGATCCCTGCTCTGTGTGCCTATTTGTGTGAGATAATCATCAGCCCATGTGACTAAGTGTTGCAAGAATCTAAGCCCAGCCAGCTGAACCTGCTGCTTGCCTGCACCAATGAGACTCAAGCAACGCATGTCCTTGCATGTTTGAGCGCTTCTCCAATTCTGCTCATTGCTCCCATGCATATGTGAAAAATGTATTGATTTATTATATTTATAGACTGGAGCCATAAAACAAGATAAACCTAATCCCACGTGTGGGAAATCTTTTGGTCATGGCAGAAAGTACAAGTTAAGAGCAGTAAAAATTAAGAAAAAAAGGGGAAAAAAACAGTAGAATAGAATAACTATACAAACTAGAATAAAATACTATATACAATATAAAAAGTACTATACAAATAGAATAAAATACTTTGTTCTATTTGGAATATTACTATTGAAAAAGTACATGGCAGTAGTGGTCGATAAGACTGAAAAAGCAAAACTATTTGAACAGAAAACACAATGAATGCAAAAACGGTGCAGTGCACAAAATAAATGAATGAAAACATTTTACAACGTTAAACTAAATAGTCCCAGAATTTCTCTGGGACATTTTACTATATGGTATAGTATTTTTAAAATCACACAGACAATAATTAACATTAATGTTAGTAAAGGAAGAAGCCAGAACTTTTATGTGAGGTTGAGAGGTACCATGGAAATAAAGGTAGGACCACATCAATACACAGTCTTGTTTCTGGAACTAGTCTCCTGGGAAGAGGCTGGACTCGTTTCTACTCCACCATTGGTAAGGTCATTATACTTTAGTGTCTGTACATTGGGATTTTTGGTAGGCAAGAGGACTGTTTCCTTGACTTGGTTTGCAGCCTAGGTCAAACCTATGTTGATGTTTTTGTAAATGTATCATCAGATTCGCAGCCATATGGTCTTCTTATTTCATACGAGTAGTGAGTCACTTAGTTGGGTGATGAGAGGAGCAGAACGGCATAGGAGCATTCGGGATCAGCCAAATATACCAACATTTTTAAAGGACTTCTTTGTTTCCTCCACAGAACGCATTTCAGTCCCACAGAGATGCTCAGAGTGTAGGGATTTGGCCATCTGGGAATGGGGTCACTGAAGTAAATAAACACATCTTTGTTGACAAAGCCGTCCTAGCCACCCTCACCCGAGAAACTGATACAGTTGCAGGGAATGGCTGGGCCTTAGCTATCCTGGGAGCAGGAACACAAGGACAAACAGCAGTGGCAGACTGTGTGGTTTTCTTTTGAGATGACCCAAATGTGGACTTTAACAAAGAGTGTGTAGTTTATTATGGCAGATGACAAAAACATGAGCAGAAATAGGTAAACCAGAATAAACTAAAAACTGACTGCAGTGTGATTGGGAGCTCTGCTGCAGGGGAGGAGTGGAGCAGCGGGTTCAGTAAGTGGTGTCAGGGAAGGCTGGTTTTCACAGTTGACGAACATCATCTAATCATACCTTTATAATTTTCCGGAGAGGTCTAGCTTAGTAACCTATGTAGCATTAACCTTTCTGTAATCAGTACAGAAACGTGGGGTGTTATCTGGTTTGGGGAGTGCCCTCCCCAGACGCCTTAACGCCCACTCACATCCTGGGCCATCTGACCTCAGGAATTCACATGATAAGGTGGGGCCAGGTTTCACAACGAGCTCATCCGAAACCCTGGCTGATTGGAACCACACCCAGTTTCACACCTTGGCTCAGGCGATTAGAGGATCATCAGGGGGTCCTTTTGTCCCTCTGCGGGGGGATACTCCCACTAGGTTTATATCTGGGACTCCCCACCATTTGACCTTAGAACTGAAGAAGCTTCTCGGATGAGAGGTGAAACGTCTTCAAGCAACTTAAAGAAGTCCAGAAGCTTTTCTTTGCAAGCTCCTTTGACTACGATGACCTGGATGACTGAGAACCTTCACAGACATATGTACACACAGAAGTATTACCATGCCATGCCCATTATCTAAATCTGCTATCATGGGAGGCAGGTAAAAATTCAGGGTCATATGCTGGCCACCTCAGAAGTTTTATCTCCTCTTGACGTTGTGCCTGCTCAACCACTCCCCTCCATATTTTTAATGTCAAATTGACCCATAGGCTGGTTGTCAAAATATCGTCCAAGTCAGAAGCTTTGTGACCAAGCCCAGACTGGATTGGTGTGTCCAAGAGAGACATCTCAATCGCCTTCCACATTGCACAATAAAATGGGTTATGTAACGGAGTGAAGGTGATTTTAGTGCAAGTGTTATTAAAGGAGGGAAACCTTCCTCAAAACGGACGGAGCAGTGGAGTAGACAAGGGAATGCACTAAATGAAAAACTGTATGACTAAAATATAATTTATTATATTTAAACAGTTAAAATGTAAAATGCATTAAAACAACCCTGGCCAGGGAACAACGCAATAAACATTAATAAAACACAACATTAAAACCCAGTGGCGTCCGCCACGATATAAAAGTCACTAAAAAAATAAATATCCTCGCCTTCCTGTCCGTATTCTCCGCTCCGGCGCGCCCGGGTGGGCAGAGCTCTTAACTCTGCCCGCCGCTTCCTTGAACACGCCAATCGGCACCGACCAGTCTCGCTGTGGAGGTAGAACACTGTCTCGCCGCCTCTAGTTCCCCACAGAAGCGTGATCTGGCCTCCAATAACTCCAGCTGAGGGACCACTCGCTCCGATCCCTGCTCGCTGGCGTCGTCTCCTCGTTTCCCACAACGCCAACCTCCACCAGCCTTTTCTGTGTCACTCAGCACTCTCTGTAAATCATCGCCCGCTCCTTTCCTCTCAGGTGTGTCAAATTAGTAAAACGGGAAAAGGGCGGAGTCTCTCCAGGACAAATTGACAGATGTAACCAAAACATGCAATATAAAAAATAAATAAACACACTTCACATTAGAACACAAGCAAAGCAAAACAACTTCCGTCCTTCCCTGGATGACATCCTCCCACACTGAAATATTAGCAGTCCCTGCTAATGCTCCATCTCCCTATAATGCTCTGGTGGAATCCCACGCGTGGTCCTAGTGGACCGTCTAAGGCAGCGGTCCTCAACCCCCGGGCCTCGGACCGGTACCGGTCCGTGAGTCGTTTGGTACCGGGCCGCGAGAGTTGAGGCTCAGGTGTGGAATGTATGGTTTTCAGGGTTTTTATCGGTTTCCAGCGTTATTTTGTTATCGTTTTTTATCGTTAACTCGGTTTTCCTTGGTCTTTTCACGTGTGTTATGAATAAATCTTCTTTTTTTCGGTACCGGTACTAGTTTTATTTTGTTGTATTTATCCCCGACACCTTAAAGGCCGGTCCGTGAAAATATTGTCGGGCATAAACCGGTCCGTGGCGCAAAAAAGGTTGGGGACCGCTGGTCTAAGGGACGTACCTGAGTCACTCTGGTGAGGTGACACACAATCAGTAGGGGGTAAAAACCCATAAAACACTGGCACTGGGAAATCCGAAGTGCCTGTGGTTGACTCCTCCATAGGAGGGGTAAAGTCTGTTTGAGGAGCAATGCACACTTTCAAGGCATTCCTGTGTAAAGTTTGTATATTACCCCCCTTTTCTGGTTTGACCTTATACACTAAGCCCGTATCTCCCACCTGTTCCAACACCACATACGGCTCAGCAGACCACCAGGAACAGGGCATCAGCATTAATATTGCTCTTACCCGAACGATACTTGATCTCGTAGTCGAAAGAGGCCAGCTGGGCAACCCAACGTTGTTCTACTGCACAAAGGCTTGTCAATGTCTCTTCTATTCGTGGCAGGGGGAAAGCATCCTTATGTGTCACCGCATTCAATTTTCTGTAGTCCACACAGAACCTCCAGGTGCCATCTTTTTTCCTCACCAAAACAATGGGTGCAGCCCACGGGCTACAGCTTTCCCGGATAACTCCCTTTTCCATCATATCTGCCAAGAGGCTCCTCATTTCTTTATACATTGCAGGGGGCAAAGGACGATACCTCCCCCTAATGGGGGCTGCGTCACCTGTGGGGATACAATGATGCACCAGGTCAGTCCTCCCAAAATCTTCGTCATCCTTAGAGAATACCTTCTTCCATTTAAGCAGTAAAGCCCGCAGCTCGCCCTGTTGCAGTTCAGACAGATCAGGTCTTTCAATCAATTTACTCACCTCCTCAGGTAATCCTTCATCCTCCGCGGGGGCGCCACTGTCGACCAGCGCCACCTCCACCACACCATCTGTCCCAAGGGACAGGCTCAGGTCCTGTGAGCCATGTACATCGGCTTCATCTACGCAGAATAACTTTCGCAGTTTCTGGTAGCGACCTATAAAAAGAGGATAGGGGTGTGGGTTACAAATCCTCACTGGCACTCTCCCGGCCTTTACCATGACGAGGGTTCTCGCCACCCCCACATCAGGGGTTTCAGGCAGTGCCTCCACCAGGGCACAATAATCCGTTCCTTGCGGACCCATCTGAGCCCGGCCCCACACCATTATTTCACTCCTTGGGGGAACTTTAATTTTGCCTCGGCCAGCTAACCGTACACACCCCACCATTCCGTCCTCCACTGTACTTGCTTCTATCCGTCTGCATGTTGCGAAGGCAGTCCTCCAGGCCTGTTGATTCGTTAATTGCTGTGGGACAGGAGCAGTCTTTTCCGGCCACTTAAATACATTCCAACAGGCAGTCACAACATTCATACCAACAATCAGTGGGTGCGTGCAATGATCATCTTTTACCACCACAACCCCGCGTCCAGGAACCTTAACACCTTCTATTTCCATGTCCAGGACAGCATAGGTGGTATAGGGAATTTCCAGACCATTGGCGGCTCTCAGCTTAAAGGCGGTTGGAGTTTTCTCAAGCTTAGCCTGGAAAAAATGCTCATTAAACAAACTCTCCTATATCAAAGTCACTTGTGATCCTGTATCTAACAAGCCTTGAAGCTCCACCCCCTCGATCACTATCTTCACTGTTGGACACTGCCCAATAAATGTTTCTGTGGCCCTTAATTCCTTAGGTGAACCAAAAGCCCCCGCCCCTCAGACCTCAGCAGCAGGGTCATCTAGTTTAAACTTGGCTGAGAAGACATGGAGGTCTGGCAAAACCTAGCTATATGTCCTGCTAGTTTACACCTCCGACAGATAGGCCGACCTTGTGCATCCCAGCTAGCATTTGATCGTCGCGGTCCTCTCCTAAACTGAGGTGCAGGCGGAGGAGTAGCTACAGCTGGCTGAGTGGAGCCTCTAATTTCTCTTACTAGCTCTTGTGCCAATCCCTTCATTTGTGCCTTGACATACTCCAGTATCTCCTGCTTTAACACCTGTCTCCAATCTTCTTTCTGTTCAACCTTAAAAGGAGCATGAGACTTATTTACAGACAGGCAGGTTACCTCAGACTGGGGCTGTACATGTTCTGAGTCTAGCAGCAGTGCCTCCTGGCGTATGGCAGCAAAATCTTGATCTGGTTACGCTGCACATAGACCTTCAGTGCCTGACTTACAGGGCCCTCCCGCAATCCTAGCAACAATTGATCTCGCAGGGCTGCATCAGAGGGGACATTATCTGGATCATGCTTTCACAACCTACAGTATAATTCAACTGGGGTGGGGACACAATCACCATATAAAGAATCTAAAAAAGAAAAGATTTTTTGTACTTGGTCTCTTTCACTAGTTCCGAGAACACTAACCTGCTGTTTAGCCTCACCTGCCAGCGCTCCCAACACAATAGCAACTTTCCTCGCTTCAGGCAAATCCTGCGATCCCAGTAGCCCCTGCATCTGCTCCTTCCAATCCTGATATTGCACATCCTGATCAGGCCCTTTAAATTTCGGCAGCCACGGGGCTCCGGGATATACAGGCATCATCATCTTTGCTATTCCCCTGACTATCTCAACTGCTCTCCGTATCCTATGTCGACAACGCCAATTATGTAACGGAGTGAAGGTGATTTTAGCACAAGTGTTATTAAAGGAGGGAAACCTTCCTCAAAACGGACGGAGCAGTGGAGTAGACAAGGGAATTTATTATATTTAAACAGTTAAAATGTAAAATGAATTAAAACAACCCTGGCCAGGGAATAAACATTAATAAAACACAACATTAAAACCCAGTGGCGTCCGCCACGATATAAAAGTCACTAAAAAAATAAATATCCAGGCAAGCAGTGTGCAAGGGGGAAACCTGGCAGTGTCCTCGCCTTCCTGTCCGTATTCTCCGCTCCGGCGCGCCCGGGTGGGCAGAGCTCTTAACTCTGCCCGCTGCTTCCTTGAACACGCCAATCGGCAGCGGCCTGTCTCGCCGTGGAGGTAGAACACTGTCTCACCGCCTCTAGTTCCCCACAGAAGCGTGATCTGGCCTCCAATAACTCCAGCTGAGGGACCACTAGCTCCGATCCCTGCTCGCTGGCGTCGTCTCCTCGTTTCCCACAACGCCAACCTCCACCAGCCTTTTCTGTGTCACTCAGCACTCTCTGTAAATCATCGCCCGCTCCTTTCCTCTCAGGTGTGTCAAATTAGTAAAACGGGAAAAGGGCGGAGTCTCTCCAGGACAAATTGACAGATGTAACCAAAACATGCAATAGAAATAAAACACTCCACAAGATATAACCAAAACATGCAATATAAAAAATAAATAAACACACTTCACATTAGAACACAGCAAAGCAAAACAACATCCGTCCTTCCCTGGATGACAGTTACACCAACACACCAAAGATCTCAACTGAGCAGACAAGTAGTAATCCCTTAAAGAAGGTAGAGCCAAGCCCCCTTTTTCCTTCGGCAACTCCAAATTAGAGAACTTCTCCCTTGGTCTTTTGATGAGCCAAATGAATCTTGAAATCTGTTTATTCCATTCCCTGAATTGCTTCTCAGGAATCAGTATGGGTAAAGCAAGAAAGGGATACAGTAATTTAGGAAGAATGCTCAGAATGCTCTCCAAATGTTAAGGTCACTGTATATTTCTCTATTAGTATGACTGTAATTAACATCGTATAGTTGTGACCAGTCTTTAGGTAGAAACACTAGTATTTAATAGTAGTTACCTTCCATTTAAACTTGAATTTTGACAATACTGTCTGATCTGGGGAAAAATTAAATGCCAGAACTTGTGTTTTATTAACATTAAGAACATACCCTGAATATAAGCCATATGTTTCTAACATCCTCATTAATACTGGTACACCTGAGCTGGGATCTGTGATTGTTACTAAGACATCGTCTGCGTCCATTGCATGTCGTCATATAGACATACCTTATACTCCTCCCCTCCTATTACAATCCCTTTTAATGATGTTTCCTGACATATGGCCTGGGCTAGGGGTTCAATAAAGAAATTGAAGAGATAAGGGCTTGCCGGGGACGCCGGCCTACATTCGTGTTCTAAAAATATGGCACTAGAGAGACTACCGTTAATTTTACTTCTGGCAGTAGGAAAGGAATAGAGGGCTTGGAAACATTTTCTAAAATCACTACAGAACCCCACTACAGAATCTTTTCATTACTCGAAAGAGAAAGTCCCAATTCACTAAATCATAAGCTTTTTCAGCATCTAAGCTAAGAATAATGGAGCTATTTTTCCTTTTATTAATGTGTTCAATGATATGTAAAGCTTTCCTAATAATATCATGAGTTTGTCTGTTTTTCTAAAAACCCGTTTGGTCTTCATTGGCTAATAAGGGCATTACAGCATCCATTCTTTGTACCAAAATAGTTGTGTATAGTTTGTAATCCGAGTTCAGAACACTTATTGGCCTATAAGATTTGCAGTTTATTCTGTCCTGTTCCCCCTTTGGCAAAACAGATATGATGGCCTTCTTCCAGGGGTGAGGTACCAGTCCTCCTTTCAAGATATAGTTAAAACTGGTTTTCAACAAAGGTAGAAGGCTTTCCCTCATGGCTTTGTACCAATTGGGGGGGGGGGGGGGGGGGGGGACCTGTCGATACCTGGTGACATGTTGGAATTAAGGCTAGAAATAGCCTTAACTATTTCCTCCTGAGTTATTAAAGGCGTTAACCTATTATTCGCTTCCCGACCAATTGTAGGCAGATCAAAAGAATTCAAAAAGTCAGTTGTCTTATTTTCATCAGCCTGGGTACACTGGCTGTATAACGATTTGTAATATGTTTCAAATGCTCTTTCGATTTTATCCAAGTCAGATACAACTTTATTATTGACAGGGTCTCTATAATCTTATAAATAGTATTTTCAACTTGCCGTTTTCTAATTCACCATGCTAACTGCTTGGCTGCTTTAGGTCCCGCCTCATAATATCTCTGTTTCATAAATCTTATATTTTTCTCTATTTCTTTACCTAATATGTTATCTATTTCCTGCTTGATCTGTCTGATCTGGTGGATTACTGTGGCATTTTTATCCTTCAGATCTGACTGTTCCAAGACCTTTAATCTATCCTGCAACTGTAACAGTTCTTATGTCTTTTTCTTTTTAAGTATGGTTGACCAAGCAATTATTTTTCCTCTGAGGACAGCTTTTGCTGCATCCCACACGATACAGGGGTTTGTCTCTCCATTATCGTTGTCCTGCAGGTACAAGTTGAAATCAGCTGTCATTTGTTTTACAAAAGCAGAGTCATTCAACATATCAGTATTTAGTCTCCACAAAGTTGTCCTCCATTTACCATCCAAATGTAATGTTATATAAATTCCAGTGTGGTCAGAGAAATCTCTTGGACCTATTCTACAGTCTTTATTCCTGTTTAAATCCCTATTAAACATAAAGCAGTAATCTATCCTTGAGTAAACTGAGTGCCAAGCAGAGTAAAAGGTAAATCCTGGTGCTGATCCATGGATAGACCGCCACACATCAATAAGCCCTAATTCGGTTGGCATTCCTTTGACTTGTTTCTCTCCGGAAGTGCTTTTCCTGCCACTGTTATTTGAGTCTAATTGGGGATTTAACAGTAAATTGAAATCTCCTGCGCAAATGAGAGGTCCCGTAGAGACCAAGTCAAATATCTTTTGAAGAAGCTTGTGTTGCTTCCTGGGGGTGCATAGACATTTAATAGTGTGACAGCCTTTTGGTCTATTTTGCCTTTTACTAGGATAAACCTACCTTCCTTATTGCTGATATTTGATATATGTTCAAATTTTAGTTTGTTTGAGATCAGGATAGCCACTCCTCATTTTTTACCAGCCCTATGCCATCCATCCATCCATCCATCTTCATCCGCTTTATCCGAGGCCGGGTCGCGGGGGCAGCAGCCTAAGCAAAGAGGCCCAGAAAGCAAAGAGGCCCAGACCTCCCTCTCCCCAGCCACCTCCTCCAGCTTATCCGGGGGAACACCAAGGCGTTCCCAGGCCAGCCGAGAGATATAATCTCTCCAGCGTGTCCTGGGTCTGCCCCGGGGCCTCCTCCCGGTGGGACATGCCTGGAACACCTCACCCAGGAGGCGCCCAGGGGGCATCCTTGTCAGATGCCCGAACCACCTCAGCTGGCTCCTTTCGATGTGGAGCAGCAGCGGCTCTACTCTGAGCCCCTCCCGGATGGCCGAACTTCTCACCCTATCTCTAAGGGAGAGGCCAGCCACCCTTCGGAGGAAGCTCATTTCTGCCGCTTGTATCCGCAATCTCGTTCTTTCGGTCACTACCCACAGCTCGTGGCCATAGGTGAGGGTAGGGACGTAGACTGACCGGTAAATTGAGAGCTTCGCTTTTACACTCAGCTCCCTCTTCACCACGACGGACCGGTGCAGCGTCTGCATTACTGCAGCTGCAGCCCCAATCCATCTGTCGATCTCCGGCTCCCTTCTCCCATCACTCGCGAACAAGACCCCGAGATACTTGAACTCCTCCACTTGGGGCAGGAACTCATCCCCGACCCGGAGTGGGCACTCCACCCTTTTCCGGCTGAGAACCATGGCCTCAGATTTGGAGGTGCTGATTCTCATTCCCGCTGCTTCACACTCAGCTGCGAACCGTTCCAGTGCGAGCTGGAGGCCCTCACCCGATGAAGCCAACAGAACTACATCATCCGCAAAAATCAGAGATGAGATTCTGAGGCCACCAAAGCGAAAGCCCTCCGCCACTTAGCTGCGCCTAGAAATCCTGTCCATAAAAATTATGAACAGAACCGGAGACAAAGGGCAGCCCTGGCGGAGCCCATCACCCACCGGGAACGAGTCCGACTTATTGCCGGCAATGCGAACCAAGCTCTTGCAATGGTTGTATAGGGATCGAATGGCCCGTAGCAATGGGCCAGACACCCCATACTCCCGCAACACCTCCCACAGGACACCCTGAGGGACACGGTTGAATGCCTTCTCCAAGTCCACAAAACACATGTAGACTGGTTGGGCAAACTCCCATGCACCCTCAAGTATCCTTGAGAGGATAAAGAGCTGGTCCAGTGTTCCGCGACCAGGACGAAAACCGCATTGTTCCTCCTGTATCCGAGGTTCGACTAGCGGACGAACTCTCCTTTCCAACACCCTGGCATAGACTTCCCCAGGGAGGCTGAGGAGTGTGATCCCCCTGTAGTTGGAACACACCCTCCGGTCCCCCTTCTTAAAGATGGGGACCACCACCCCGGTCTGCCAGTCCACGGGTACTGCCCCTGATCTCCACGCAACATTGCAGAGGCGTGTCAACCAGGACAGCCCTACAACGTCCAGAGCCTTCAGGAACTCGGGGCGGACCTCATCAACACCAGGGGCTCTGCCACCAAGGAGTTGTTTAACTGCCTCAGTGACCTCGCCCCCGGAAATTGGCGGGTCATTCCCCTCATCCCCAGACTCTGCTTCCTCCTCGGAAGACGTGTCAGTGGGATTAAGGAGGTCCTCGAAGTATTCCTTCCACCGCCTGACAATTTTCTCAGTCGACGTCAGCAGCGCTCTGCCAGCACTATACACAGTGCAGGTAGAGCACCGCTTTCCCCTCCTGAGATGCCTGACGGTTTGCCAGAATCTCTTCGAGGCAGTCCGAAAGTCTTTTTCCATGGCCTCTCCGAACTCCTCCCACACCCGAGTTTTTGCTTCAGCCACTGCCCGAGCCACATTCCGCTTTGCCTGACGATACCTGTCGGCTGCCTCCGGAGTCCCACAGGCTAACCAAGCCCGATAGGACTCCTTCTTCAGCCTGGTGGCTCCCTTCACCTCTGGTGTCCACCATTTGGTTCGGGGATTACCACCACGGCAGGCACCAACCACCTTGCGGCCGCAGCTCAATGCAGCAGCTTCGGCAATGGAGACGCTGAACATGGTCCATTCGGACTCAATGTCCCCAGTCTCCCTCGGAATGCTGTTGAAGCTCTGCCGGAGGTGTGCGTTGAAGATCTCGCGGACTGGGGCCTCTGTTAGACGTTCCCAGCACACCCTCACTACGCGTTTAGGTGCACCAGGTCTGTCCAGCGTCCTCCCCCGCCACCTGATCCAACTCACCACCAGGTGGTGATCAGTTGACAGCTCAACCTCTCTCTTTACCCGAGTGTCCAGAACATATGGTCGCAGGTCTGGTGATACGATTACAAAATCGATCATCGACCTACGGCCTAGAGCGTCCTGGTGCCACGTGCACTTATGGACACTCTTATGTTCGAACAAGGTGTTCGTTATGGCCAAACTGTGATTAGCACAGAAGATCAGGGAGGCCGTTCCTCCCAATCACGCCCCTCCAGGTCTCGCTGTCGTTACCCACGTGAGCATTGAAGTCTCCCAGCAGGACAACAGAGTCTCCAGGTGGAGCACCTTCCAGCACCCCCCCCCAGGGACTCTAAGAAGGCTGGGTACTCCGAACTGCCACTCGGCGCATAAGCGCAGATGACAGTCAGGACCCGTTCCCCGACCCTAAGGCGCAGGGAACAAACCCTCTCATCCACCGGGAAAAACCCCAACGTACCGGCAGCAAGCCGAGGGGATATTAGAATACCCACCCCAGCCCGCCGCCTCTCACCAGGGGCAACTCCAGACTGAGACAGAGTCCAGCCCCTCTCCAGGAGACTGGTTCCAGAGCCCAAGCCATGCGTAGAGGTGAGCCCGACTATATCTAGCCGGTACCTCTCAACCTCACGCACTAAGTCAGGCTCCTTCCCCACCAGAGAGGTGACATTCCATGTCCCTATTGCCAGTCTTGGCAGCCGGGGGTCAGTCCGCCAGGGCCTCCGCTCCTGGCCGCCACCCGGCACACAATGCACCCGACCCCTATGGCGCCTCCTGCGGGTGGTGGGCCTGCGGGAGGATGGGCCCATGTCTCCTCTTCGGGCTGTGCCCGGCCGGGCCCCATGGACTAAGACCCGGCCACCAGACGCTCGCCCTCGGGCACCCTCCCCGGGCCTGGCTCCAGGACGAGGCCCCGGTAACCCTATCCCGGGCAGGGTAAACTGTTCCCTCGATGTTCTTTTCATAAGGGTCTTCTGAATCGCCCTATGCAATTAATAAAATATGTGTCTGAAACCCATTTTCTTTAATTTCTCATGTTCTGCTTTGCATAGATGGGTTTCCTGCCAATGCTATCTAACTTCTCCTTTTTCAATTTGACAATTAGTTTGCTTCTTTTTATGGGACTATTCAGGCCATTTACATTTAGTAACAGCATTTTATAGAAATTATAAACCATTAATTGGACATGTGGAATAAAACATAATTATCCCAGACCTCAAAACATCGCAACCTGAACTCACTGAATGGCCCCTCATCACGACAAAGGAAAAATGAAGAAAAAAAACAAAAAAACAAACAGAACTAATTTCTTACTGCAACTACAAGTAACTTGGTGGCTCTCTTATCGTGTCCTCTGTTTTCCTGTTAGTTTGACTCCCTGAGGTAATCTTACCCAAGGCTATTCCCTGCTTCCTCAGATCCTCAGTAGTTTGGGTCAGCAGAACACTGCCTGATGCATAAAACACCCACATCTTGCTAAGTGGTGTCTGAAAGCGTATCCCGCTGTGTTTCAGAGCCTTCTTAACTGGGATATATTCCCGTCTCCTTCTCTGTACTTCCAGGTAGTCATAGTCAAAATACACCCGTCTGTTTTGGATGTGAACCCCCTTGTTCCATGCGGCGCGGAGAATCTCTTCTTTAACAGAGAAGCAGAGGAAACGAACTATGATTGAGCGTGGTGGGGTGGTAGGAGGTGGTTTTGGTTCTAGTGCATGGTGGGCGCGTTCAATGCCGAAGGCACGGTCTGGGCCAAAGTCCTCGCCCAGCTGGTCCTTGATCAGATTTTCAACAAAAGCAGTCACAGACGAGCCCTCTGAGTGTTCTGGTACACCGTATATCCAAATGTTTTTGCGTCTAGTGCAACCCTCCATATCGGACACTTTTTCTTGCAGTGCCCATTGATTTTCCAACAGCTGCATGAGTGTGTCCTTTACTTCAATGTCCCAGCATTCTGCATCGGCTATGTTGTCTTCAACTTGCTTTAACCGACCAGCCACCTCCTCTACCTGATCCGTAGTCTCACGTAGTCTTTGGTTAATTTCTTTAGAGAGTTCGTCCATTTGCTTCTTTATATCCTCCCGAAATTCTGTACGGAATTCTTTGAAGTCACCTTTCAGTTCGGCTTGCAGTGTAGCCATTTCAGACTTCAAAACACTACTCACAGCACCCCGAAGCCAGTCCAGGCCTGCGCCTCGGTCATCATCTTGTCCCAGTGTGAGGCTTGCCTCATTAGCCATGGCTTCTTTCTCCATTTCACAATCAGGGATGTTTCGTAGTCTGTATCGTACTACACAATTGTCAGTGAAATTAAAGACGAAGTCAAAGCAAGCTAACAGTGGTGGCTAATTAACATTTTCACATACACATATGAACAAAATTGTTGGTACCCTTCGGTGAATGAAATGAAAAACTCACAATGGCCACAGAAATAACTTTAATCTGACAAAATAAATGAAAAGTCTATGAATGTTAACCAGTGAAAGTCAGACATTACTTTTAAAACATGCTATAACTGTCAATGAGACTTCTGCACCTTTCAACAGGTATTTTGGCCCACTCCTCATGAGCAAACTGCTCCAGTTGTTTCTGGTTTGAAGGGCGCCTTTTCCAGACGGCATGTTTCAGGTCCTTCCAAAGATGCTCTATAGGATTGAGATCAGGGCCCGTATCCCTAAAGTAACTTTGTGCAAAAAGTGGCTCCTAGCAGCCAAATTCTAAGAAAATTCTCAGAGTCATGACGTTTTCTTAGAATTTCCCCTAAAAGTGACACAACAATCCCAGTTAATATAAAAGCTATTCCTCAAGATTCCTAGCGCTTAAAAGGGCTCCTAAGGCGAGATCTGCTAAGAGCAGGGAAGAGGACTTTTAGTGGCTTAGGAGTTCCCCTAAGCAGCTGCACAAAATGGCCAACAGAAGAGGCAGGAGAGATATCCTGCAAACACTGGATGACAGGGAATTATTGAGACGCTACAGATTGGATCGTGCAGGAATCATGTTTGTGGTGGATCTCCTTAGAGATGCAATTACTTCACCAACTCGACGCCACAACGCTATTACACCGGAGACGAAAGTAATCACAACCCTGAGGTATTTGGCAACCGGGAAAATGCAACAATGCAGCAGTGATGACTTGGGTCTGTCCCAATCCTCCGTCAGCAGAGTCATCACCCAAACACTGACAGCTTTGTCACAACCTAATATTGTAACACAATTTGTTTCATTCCTTCTGGATGCCCGCACTTTACACACACATAAAAGGGCATTTATGGACATTGCAGGATTCCCTGGCGTTGTGGGTGTAATTGATGGAACACATGTGAGAATAATTGCGCCATCAGAGGACGAGGCTGTCTTTGTTAACAGGAGGAATTTCCACAGCATCAATGTGCAAATAGTGTTCAATGCGGCCTGTAAGATTTTGGACATTGTGGCTAAATGGCCAGGCTCCACACATGATGCGAGAATGCTCTCCGAGAGTGGCATCAGACAGCTTTTTGAGAGACGCTATGTGCCAGCTAATTGCCACTTGTTAGGGGACAGTGGCTACCCATGCACACCATGGCTCCTTACACCTTACCTGCCCCAACTAAACTATAACAGGTAAGCCAAACAATACAAAAATCATGGAAATGAAATGCAAGCAATATGTTAGAGCATCCAAGTAGTGCAATATTTCCATCAAATAATTAAAGGTCTCTGTATTCTATTGTAGGGCCCACAAGACAACAAGAGCGGTGGTGGAGCGTGGCATAGGCCAGCTTAAGAGGCGCTTTCATGTTCTCCATGGAGAGGTGCGGCTGAGGCCTGAAAAAGTCAGCAAAGTCATCATAGCCTGTGCAATATTACACAATATTTGCAAGGTTAGACAGATTGCAGAACCTCTGGAGGATGGCGATGAGGATGAAGACAACGATGAGGATGGTGGTGAAGAAGATATTTACATTCCACAGGGGAACCTAGCCCAGAGTGGACTGCCTTACAGGGCAAACTTCACAAATTTACATTTCAGGCAAGCTGTAGCCCCATGTCTCTTGAGAACTTGTGATGATATTAAGAACTACCACAGTTTTACTGCACATCACCTGCAATTGTTAAATGCAAGACACAGAACACAATCTGTAAATGGTTTATTTTTTAGGTGTTCAATTTTAAGGCGGTAGTACTCCTCCTGAAGGGAAAGGACTTTTTTTTGTTGTTCAAACACATCAATTGTGAGTTGCAATCTGCTCTCCTGCAGGGATGCTGATGGAGCAGGTGCTGCGGATGGGAATGGTGTTTGATCCGCCGGGCTATCCTGAGTAGCAGCTGCAGATGGTTCAGGTGGCAATCTCATCGGCAAACTTGATGGGCCCGGTTCTTGTGATGGCTCCATGCTACAGAAATACATAGGCCTAGTTTAATTATTGTTTTGATTAAATTAATTTAATACAATGAGCATGAATAACACATGAAATGGCTTCTGCAATGAATAAACACTGTAGATATGAATAACCCTGTGTCCTACCTTTGCTGCACTTCAAGGGCCTGCATCATTGATGTGTCAATGCCTGTTGGCAGCCTGGTGACACTGACCTCAGAGTGTCCCAGGACTTGAAAGACAGTGTCGGCCACCTGGGACAGCCGCTTTGCAGGTGGTCCACCCCCTAGAAAGAAACAGTCAATGAACACAGTACTTAGGCATGTAAATTAACTTTGCCAGCAGGAGCAAGTTGCCAGATTATGTGGTAGGCTATAATATTTTGCTCACCTGTGAGTGAGGATTCCCGCTTGTGTGCTGCAATCTCATCTTTTGCCTTGGACTGCAGCACATACCACCTTTTCTCACAATCGTCGCCTGTCCGCACCACCAGTGGAAAAGAGGCATTGATTGTTTGGGATATTGTGTCCCAGGCGCGCCTCTTGCCTTGGCTAGTGACAGTTGGGCCAAATTTTCCTCGTAACATACCTTTATGTTCGTTCACCAACTGGGCCAGCAACAAACCTTGCTCCTCAGTCCAGTTCGGCTTGCGAGTCCTTTTTTTCTCCATTTTCTGTGTTTGTAGGATATTTGTTAACAAGCCTTTATAAATAGACCAGCCAGCAATCACAGACATTGATAACAGCTGAGCAGTGTTACCCTCGTTAAGACCACACTGGACTTGTAACGTTGTGATTTCTACTTCATTAAGGACAGCCCCTTGAGATAGGCCATCTTGTTTTCAATGGGGTCCATATGGGAGTGAAAGTACAAAATATGCCAGCTAGGATATTAATATGAGCAAATAAGACACAAATCATTATTTGAACAGGGTGTAATGAGTTTAAGTTTTCACATATTTTAGATTTTAATGTTAGGCTATAACCCCTACAGCTTACTATTCATTTTCCAGATATTTTCTTGTCTGTGAAATATTATGTACAATTACAGTCAGCATAAGATTAGAGTGTATAATTATGTTTATTGATTTGAGGGTACATCCTTTGCTCATTATCACCAAAAGCTCATTTCCATCAAACTTGTAGGCTCAACCAATCACGGCTTTTGAAATGATGACTCATACCTAGCAACGGGGTCAACCACACCTCACTAAGATAGGATTTTCCATCCATTCCTTGCTCAGAGTTCACTGAAAATGTTCTGGAATCACTTCTAAGCTAAAACTCCTGGCAAGGAATTTTTAGGTTAAGTTAGGAGCTCTCTGAGAGGATTCTCAGAATCTTTAGGGATACAGGCCCAGGTCTCATAGAAGGCCACTTTAGAATAGTCCAGTGTTTGCCTCTTAGCCATTGTTGGGTGTTTTTACTTGTGTGTTTTGGGTGATTGTCCTATTGTAAGACCCATGACCTACGACTCATCTGTCCACAGGACAGTCTCCCAGAAGCTTTGTGGCTTGTCAACATGCAGTTTGGCACATTCCAGTGTGGCAATTTTTTATTACTTATTGGGTGAAATTATTTATAAATTCTGGTCCATGTTGGGTGTGATATACACCATGTCACCAAACAGTGACTACCTGCAGCCCTATATACAGGGAGTGCAGAATTATTAGGAAAATGAGTATTTTGTCCACTTCATCCTCTTCATGCATGTTGTCTTACTCCAAGCTGTATAGGCTCGAAAGCCTACTACCAATTAAGCATATTAGGTGATGTGCATAGCTGTAATGAGAAGGGGTGTGGTCTAATGACATCAACACCCTATATCAGGTGTGCATAATTATTAGGCAACGTCCTTTCCTTTGGCAAAATGGGTCAAAAGAAGGACTTGACAGGCTCAGAAAAGTCAAAAATAGTGAGATATCTTGCAGAGGGATGCAGCAGTCTCAAAATTGCAAAGCTTCTGAAGCGTGATCATCGAACAATCAAGCGTTTCATTCAAAATAGTCAACAGGGTCGCAAGAAGCGTGTGGAAAAACCAAGGCGCAAAATAACTGCCCATGAACTGAGAAAAGTCAAGCGTGCAGCTGCCAAGATGCCACTTGCCACCAGTTTGGCCATATTTCAGAGCTGCAACATCACTGGAGTGCCCAAAAGCACAAGGTGTGCAATACTCAGAGACATGGCCAAGGTAAGAAAGGCTGAAAGACGACCACCACTGAACAAGACACACAAGCTGAAACGTCAAGACTGGGCCAAGAAATATCTCAAGACTGATTTTCTAAGGTTTTATGGACTGATGAAATGAGAGTGAGTCTTGATGGGCCAGATGGATGGGCCCGTGGCTGGATTGGTAAAGGGCAGAGAGCTCCAGTCCGACTCAGACGCCAGCAAGGTGGAGGTGGAGTACTGGTTTGGGCTGGTATCATCAAAGATGAGCTTGTGGGGCCTTTTCGGGTTGAGGATGGAGTCAAGCTCAACTCCCAGTCCTACTGCCAGTTTCTGGAAGACACCTTCTTCAAGCAGTGGTACAGGAAGAAGTCTGCATCCTTCAAGAAAAACATGATTTTCATGCAGGACAATGCTCCATCACACGCGTCCAAGTACTCCACAGCGTGGCTGGCAAGAAAGGGTATAAAAGAAGAAAAACTAATGACATGGCCTCCTTGTTCACCTGATCTGGACCCCATTGAGAACCTGTGGTCCATCATCAAATGTGAGATTTACAAGGAGGGAAAACAGTACACCTCTCTGAACAGTGTCTGGGAGGCTGTGGTTGCTGCTGCACGCAATGTTGATGGTGAACAGATCAAAACACTGACAGAATCCATGGATGGCAGGCTTTTGAGTGTCCTTGCAAAGAAAGGTGGCTATATTGGTCGCTGATTTGTTTTTGTTTTGTCTTTGAATGTCAGAAATGTATATTTGTGAATGTGGATATGTTATATTGGTTTCACTGGTAAAAATAAATAATTGAAATGGGTATATATTTGTTTTTTGTTAAGTTGCCTAATAATTATGCACAGTAATAGTCACCTGCACACACAGATATCCCCCTAAAATAGCTAAAACTAAAAACAAACTAAAAACTACTTCCAGAAACATTCAGCTTTGATATTAATGAGTTTTTTGGGTTCATTGAGAACATGGTTGTTGTTCAATAATAAAATTATTCCTCAAAAATACAACTTTCCTAATAATTCTGCACTCCCTGTATAGGCCCAATGACTGATTACAAGACTGTAGCCACCTGTGATGCTAATTAGTAGTGACACCTTGAATAAACATGTTATGGAAGCCCGTTTCCGCCACTAAAAAAAAAAAAAAAAGATCCATAACTTGAAATTTCGAGTTATTTTCTCGAAATTTCGAGTTAATTTCTCAAAATTCGGACTTATTAACTTGAAATTTCGACTTATTAACTCAAAATTTTGAGAAAAATCACTCGAAATTTCGAGTTAGCGCTGCCAATGAGAAATCTACATGGCTGACGTCATTTCCTTGTTACCCGGAAGGATATGGCCCATTGTAATCTGAAAAAGCTCACCTTATGTTTGTTCTCCCGGAAATTTTTACAGCACTGTTAATTCAGTCCTGCAGGCCTTCTTAGAACAAAAATGAGAAAAAAGAGAGCTGATTGTTAGCTCATCAAAGCACAAAACAAAATCACCTGCCAGGTTTTCTCTAAGTGCACTGTTACAAAAATAATGGGCCGCCTTAGACATGTCCATGTTTAAGAAAACTCCCTCTATTAAAATAAGAAGAACACCCAAACCAAACTAACCGAATCAACCCATCACTACAACAACCTCAAAAATCTTAAACACACAAAAGTTTTGCTACAAGTTCTTCAGGGTCCTGACACTCTCAGGTCAACTGACATAATTTCACCTGCTCAATACACAGAAAGTCTTGTTAAACGCCGCACAGTCACAATGTCTCCTCCAGTGCAAGCTTCACTCCTACAGTCAGAAAGGAAACCCAAGTTCCTCTTTTTCTTTTCCTGTCCCGAGCATTGACTGTAGAAAACATGGACGACGCGACAGCTCCCCAAAAATGAAGCCAAAATGTCTCTATCGCCCCCTGGTGTCTGGCTGCAGTATAGGTCATAAACCCCACCTCCTCCATGTTAGCAGATGGGACTGGGGTCAGACTAAAATAAATTAATTCTCCTCAGATAATTTTTTTCCAAAGATTCTTTCTTTTGTTTTCAATAGTTCTCATCACGCTGATTGATGTTCAAGGGGTCTCCTTTCCCATACGTTTGATTCTAATTCCTACCGCGGTGATGTTAAATTGGGGTGAAACGTCATCATAAGAGCTTTGACTGACAGCTGCAGTCACGGAGAAACTTGCGTATCTCTGTTCGGGAATAGCAGATAGAGCGTAGGCTCTGAGAGGAGGGCCAGCGTTTACGCTACGAAAACACGACCGAGTGTTTTAACCTGACAGCCTGAGGTGTTCTTCAGTAAACTGGACTACCCGACAGAAGGACCCGAGGCCCCGCTGCACTTTTTCGGTAAGTTAAACGTGTTTGTAAGCTACTCCATAACTACCATCCTTAGCTAGCTCCTGATACCTACCAAGCTAAAATGAGCACTCGGCTGTCAGGGTTCGTTTAGCTGTGCAGGTGAATGAATTTACTAAAGAAATCAAGAGAAACGCCCCGGGCTGCTTAGTCACAATTACTGTTACTGTACTTTTATTACAAGTATTATACTGTAAAAGCAACAGGCGGCACCCTGCTTCAGCTCCTGTGCAGAGCTGAATATTAAATATGTGCAAACAACAGCATGTTTTCAGTCTCTTGCCACATCTGTAAAGACAGTAACAATTTTTTTAAAAGCTTGTATTTCAGTAACTCCTCATTAATCAGGAACTATGGATTAAAGTACTGTAGTGTACTGTAATACAGAAAAAATGTAAGAGAAGAACTTCAGATCCTGAGTGTGTGAGGGCAGAAGGATCAGCTTTATTTCAATATTGAGGGATAAAATTTATATCTGAGTTTGATGGTTCTGTTGTCTTTGTGATTACAGGAGCTGCCCTCAGATTCAGACCTCAGCCCCATCGAGTGACAGCAGACAGATCATCCAACATGTTCACATGTTAACTGCAAAATGAACTCATGAAAACAGTACAAAGGTTAAAGTACCACACGTGCTGTCAGTGAAAGCTGCAGCTTTATTGATAAAGTTAAAGACAAAAACCAAAAGGATTAATCACTCATGTAACTGTGTCACTATATATCAGCATTAACAGGACCTCAATTTGGTGTTTCATAAAGCTGCTGATCTCAGACCTGCACAGCTTCCGTTTTAAACACTTGATGTACTCAGCTGCATGAAGAGCATATGTGATTTTCTCTAACACAATTAAATAAAACCTGATGAAGGTCAAAGGTCGTCACTTGTATGTTGAACTACAAACTTGTCATCTGGAATTTTTTCACAGTTTTTTTTACACATAGTGTGTTATTTACCATAAAGTGATTCAGAGTTATTCATACCAGAGTAACCAGAGAGGATCACATATTTTTAAATACATAACTTTCTACAGGACTGAATAAAGGAGAAATCAACAATATTCAACATATGGACACCACGGCGCCAGCTGCTCAGGCCCAAGGCTGGAGCCGACCAAAACAACTCCCTGATAACGACTGTGTGATGACTATTCTTCCCATCCCATGCAAGGCCACCTGGGTTGGCTGGCAGACTGTTTACTTAGCCTGATAGAGCGAAGGACACTGTCTCAGCTGAACTCTGGACACGCACACACATACACTTACACTGATAAGCACGCACTCATCCCCCTCCCTTTCCAAACGCCTTCGATGCTTGTTTCCTGTGGGGGAAGACGGCGGGTCTGTGTGCCGCGCTGGAATGGTAGCGCTGTGTAGGACGACTGCTGTGTTCCTTCGGATTACTCCTCACCCCCCTACCCAACCCCTGTGGCTTGTCACGTGCTCCAATGTTGTGATGTGGACATTTATGTGCTCTCTGTGCAGAGGAGTTTTTTTTGTTTCCTGTTCTCATGCTGTCCTCCCATAGGTGCCCAACGTGAGAAGAGGTCTCTTTTTTTCCTCTTGTACTTTTCCCATTGTTGTGTACTTTTTCAGTGTTTTTTTTCTGTAACGCTGCCGATCTCCGACTGTATTCCAATGTGATGTCTTTGTTGTGTGTGTAAGTCGGGGGCGGGGGTCCTATTCCTCTGCGGGGCAACCTGCATATGGCCAATAAAGCATTCATTCAATTCAATTCAATTCAATTCAATTCAATAATATCTTTATGTAAAAGTCCGGAGCCTCTGGGGAGTATCTGAGTATTTATAACATTACACAAACCAAAGGTCTCATCACAGTGTTGATGAAATGCTGGGTTTATCCATCTCCTGGGGCGGGCCTACGGAGGAGTGCTGAAGATTTCCCTGTGAGGGAGCTGCTGGTGAAAATCATGAGTCCTGCTTGATCAATGCGATGAGCTTCAGTCTTCCTGGTGTTTCTTAAATGATGCCTCTTACAGCGGGTCAACAGAACTTATGGCACAGGACAGCTGTGATGAAAGAAAGGGAAGACGTTTCTCCAAACCTCTGGACCCAGAAACCCAGCTTAGTCCTGATGGTCTCCCTCACTAGTTTCTCTCCAGGGTGAATGTAGCTGTTGATATAATATGCACTCTATTATTAAATGAAAAGAACAAATTAGACTACACTACTGAAACGTTCTGCTGATGTTTTTAAAGTTTCCATGTTACCAGGCTGTAGAGGGCTCTGGAGATTTAAACAGTTTTAGATCCATTACACTCACAGTCTTATGTTAAAATCTCAAAGGACAGCATTATATTTTTGATATTAACAGTAACTCTGGGCCTCTGTAGAGTGTGCAGCTGATCTCATCGCTGTCTAAAAATAGATAAAAAAAAACCCATAAGTGTTGAAGAGTATTAAGAGTAGCAGGTGTGTAGCATCGCTAACTAGCTAGCAACAAGCCAGTGCGTATGCTAGCGGCTAATCTAACTAACGAATTAACAACAGAGTGATTTTAGAACTATGAGATGATAAGCTGTGTGTCTTTTTTATAACAGTGACATGGTTGTATTTACCTTAATTAAACGAGTCGTCAGTCACAGTAAACCAGCAAAAAAACTCGAGCAGCCGGGCTACGTAAAAAGTGTAGGGGGCGTGTTTGCGGTCACCTCCAGCGGGTGTGTGGGCGGGAGCGTTACACAGTCGCTCCACCTCAAGTCACTACTGCGCAGACTCTGGCTCCAAATTTGCAAGATGGCAGCCTCCACAAGCGGGATATTTTGGCTTCATTTTTGCACAATGGTAGGAGGCGGGGTCGCGTCGTCCATCTTTTCTACAATCAATGGTCCCGAGTCATCCAACTAATTTGCATACTGAGTCATCGCTCAAGAAGTTGCCGTGACAAGAGAAATACATGTTTAAACATTACCACCTTATTAAATTATTTTATTTCTTTCTACAGTGATCACTTTTTTTATCAATCTGTACAAGAGCACTTCTAATTCGCTATTCTAAAAACTACTACACACTAAGCGATTTGGACAAGATGATAAACAGACTCACATGCTCAACATGCTGTCTAATCCTCACGAGCTCTCTTGTATTTCTAAGGTTAATGCATTTTCTGTTTGTGTGTGTGATTTTGTATATGTTTCTTTTTGTGGTGTATCAGACTCCTTCCCAATTTTCCAACTTAAGCAGTCAGTTTTCTCTTTCCCAAATTTGATAACCCAAATTTTGATTTCCTACATTAAATAACAGCATTCCTCTGTGTTCTCACCTCGTGCTCCCACTCCGTTGTCCTCTCTCACTTCAACAGTCCAGTACTGGGCAGTTCTCTTTCCGAGACAGAATCCACTCTTTGGTTCTGTCCCAGCATGGCAAATATCACGTCCAGTGCCTTCAAACAGTCATATCACTTGTCAAGTTTCCAGCTTGTAATTCAAAGCTCATGTTCCATCAGTGGTGTTCATACATGCTGCTGCTTGACCCTTCAGTGTTATAGGTCAGTTGCACTGACTTTTGCCTGCTGTTAACTCTTCAAGTCCACGATGTTCTGTCTGTCTTCTGTCTTCATCAGGAGATTGACTGTCCTTTAAGCTTCTTCTCAGGATGGGGACAGAATGAGAGGTCAAGCTGTAAAATTTTAAGCCAAAGCCTGGCCTGTTTTCATCCCAATTCTGTTAATCTATCCTTTTGCCGCTGTACTCATATTTTGAGGTTGAGAAGACTCCACCTGTATTGACACACTAAAACATGTAATTAATATCATTTTTTATTACTTTTTCTTAAGACATTCAGTCTCTAATTCCTCTGTTTTCATGTTGCAACGTCTCTCACCAGCTCACAAGCTATAATCAGACTTCCTGTTTGACGCACACACTCTCTTCTCTCAGACTTCCTCTTTTTCCCGCACTCTGCTATGAACCTATGTAGTGTTATTATTACTTATTTATTATTTTGTACAAATCACAGAATCAATCAAATTCAGCACTCACAACATTCACACACTTAGAATCACTCAAAATACGCTTTCCTAAGAGTATTTTATCAAACATGCTTTTTAGAATCAGAAAGAGGAAGTAGACAACACCCAGTAACTGCTTATTCAGCCTTAAACTAAAAGAAAAACAATTAAAACAATTAAAACCTCACACACCAAAATGGAAAAAATAAAACACACCAGCGTTTATCACTCAGAATCTTCTAAATCACTCTAGATCTTCTGACTGAAATGCCAGCCTGAAGCATGCAGTTTGTCTATTCTATATCAAAACTCAGCCACAGATCTATATATACGCATTTGGCTTGTAATGTTTTAGACCTGTTGGTGATCCTTTTCTGGAAATGTAGAATAAAGATTATTTTTTGAGCTCTGACCACACTGTGTCGGGTTTTCTCTGTTCAATACTGGGGATGAAAGAATCGGGTTTAATATTTGGTGTTTCCGCCCGGTTCCCCTTTGCAACTGAGAGAACAAATGTGGCCCATGGTGGGATCGGAAATGATGCGAACAGAGGACCGGTCTAAAAAGATTTAAAGGTAAGCACCACCTGTTCAAAAAGCAAAGTGTGCATATTGGATGAATTCTAAATTATCTGTTCGCCGAGTTGATGATTGTCATGAAATCAATATCCTCAGTATCCTTATTTTCCTATTATATTGTTTTATGTACTTTAATAATGCTGCGAAGGATCCTCGTATATCTGTGACCTCGTCTGGTGTCTGTTCCTTTCTCTGTAAGAGACAGAAAACCAAAACACCTCTCTGCCTAGCCCTAATAATCTACTGTTGTTATCTACTGACCTTCTGGTGATTCAGAATTGGTTTAGAATATTCAGAATGTCCCAGGGACTTATTCTAATCACATCCTATGTGTGTGTAAGCGTGTTCGCATTTAGCCCTCTGCACTCAAAGTCAATACCTGCAATATATCAGTCCGGACCATCACGCCGGACGAAGCTTATGACCTTCAAAAGACCAAGTGCCAACTCCTTATAAGCACATTTGCAAGGTGTGTAAGAAATTATTAAAACCACTCATGTGTTTCCTCTCCAGTGTGGTACTCAGCTTCTCGTGAACACAGGCATTTTATCTTCTAAACGCTATTCAGTTATTTCAATGATTAATGCTTAAACATGGATTAAAAATGATTTATGCTTCTCACTGGTTCTCTAAAAAAGGTCCGGAGACCTCTTGGGTCACTATTGGCTTAAGCTTTACCATACCTAAGTTATTTAAAACACAAATGAAGTCATAAAAATGTTCATATAACCCTTGTTTGATGTTAAAACCCAACTTCCCCCCCCTTTTTTGACACATTCCAATGTGTCAAATCAACGGAGCTAGAAAATTAAAAGAAAAGGTTAGTGACCCTATCTCTCAGAAAGTCTCAGACTTTCTCCTATCCAGTGTCGTAGCTCCAGTAGGCTCCGCCCGGAGCCAAGAAAAGCATGATATTTGTGTTGTGTAAGCGCGTGCGGCCTTCTATGCTCAAAGTCACTCCAGTCCATAGATCAGCCAGACATCGCGCTGACTGTAGCTTTTAACCCTTATTAACTTGAGCACAACTCTATAATGAGCAACAAACTGCAATATGTATAAAAATGATCATGGTTACACCTGCAATGAAAGATCATACGATTATCCTGACACCTGTAAATAGAAGATTAACCTGAGGTTATGACAATCACCGGAACACAAATGTTAATATAATGTCAAAAGCTTCAATAAATCATTAATGCAATGCTTGTTATATGATTCTGATGCAATAATAATGCTGATGCTAAAATAACAGTAAAACACCCCCTTTTATCCCGTTTACAAACTTCACAAATAAACATTTATCCATGCCTCTTTTGAATTTTATGTCCCCCTGTTTTTCCCTCACTGACCACAGCAGGGGAAACTTTGTTTTGCTTCAGCCATGAATCCAGCTCACCTGATTCATCACTGAGCCCCATCGTCACTGGCGTCTGACAGGGTGGTGCTGCATATTCTTCCTTTAATGTCTCCATTTTCAATCTGTTAATTAGAGTGCTTAAACATGAAGTAGACTACGTCCACAACAAGTCAATACAGCTGTAAATGTGGCCAATTATCAATCTATAACCAAGCAATAACGAAAAATAGCTTTTATTTTATGCATGTTTTTAGTCAAACACTCACCCAGAGGATCTTCAATCCCAGAAAATTCCTTCTCCTCATTTAATAAGTCAGTCCTCCTTCCATGCCCTGGTAACTGGTCCATCCAGAGCCATATCATCTCGAAATATACATACAACAAGCCAAACCACACCTTGGTCACACCAACCTTTTTCCGCCCTGAAGATGTCCAACGCCATCTTAGTCTGGATCAGGGTTCTAATAGATTTGCAATTTTCGTTAGTTTTTATTTTTATTTAGCTTCGACTTCAGATTTTCAATTTTATGTCAGTTGTAATTAGTTTTTACCAATTGTTTGCTAGTTTAGTTTAGTTTCTATTTTTTTGAAAATCCTTAGTTTCAGTTTAGTTTTGATCAGTTTCAGTTATAGTTTTAGTTGTGTTTGCAATAATTAAATGTAACAAAATCCCAGTTTCATCATATCAGTCATGCTCTTCTGCTTATCCTTGGGTATTGAGACTATTAACTCTTGCAGCACCGGGTGTTTGCAATTTTGGTTCAAGTGAATTGATAAACCTTTTGAAGGCAATTGACTCACACAGTTATGTAGATGTTCCAGTCCTGTTGTCTTGGGATGCATCACGCTGCCTTGCCTGGGGTTAGCTTCTGTTTTCTGGGGATGAGGGTTGAGTGGGGGAGCTCTCTGAGGAGGGGGAGTGTGCTCAAAGACTTTGTGACACGCAGGCAGAACAAAGAATTTGTGACACGCAGGCAGAACAAAGAATTTGTGACACGCAGGCAGAACAAAGACTTTGTGACACGCAGGCAGAACAAAGAGTTTGTGACACGCGCGCGGGAAAAAGACTTTGTGACACGCATGCGGAACAAAGACTTTGTGACACGCGCGCGGGAAAAAGACTTTGTGACACGCAGGCAGAACAAAGAATTTGTGACACGCAGGCAGAACAAAGACTTTGTGACACGCAGGCAGAACAAAGACTTTGTGACATGCAGGCAGAACAAAGAGTTTGTGACACGCGCGCGGGAAAAAGACTTTGTGACACGCAGGCAGAACAAAGACTTTGTGACACGCGCGCGGGAAAAAGACTTTGTGACACGCAGGCAGAACAAAGAATTTGTGACACGCAGGCAGAACAAAGTCTTTGTGACACGCGCGCAGGAAAAAGACTTTGTGACACGCAGGCAGAACAAAGACTTTGTGACACGCAGGCAGAACAAAGACTTTGTGACACGCAGGCAGAACAAAGACTTTGTGACACGCGCGCGGGAAAAAGACTTTGTGACACGCAGGCAGAACAAAGAATTTGTGACACGCAGGCAGAACAAAGACTTTGTGACACGGAGGCAGAACAAAGAGTTTGTGACACGCGCGCGGGAAAAAGACTTTGTGACACGCAGGCAGAACAAAGACTTTGTGACACGCAGGCAGAACAAAGACTTTGTGACACGCAGGCAGAACAAAGACTTTGTGACACGCAGGCAGAACAAAGACTTTGTGACACGCGCGCGGGAAAAAGACTTTGTGACACGCAGGCAGAACAAAGAATTTGTGACACGCAGGCAGAATAAAGAATTTGTGACACGCAGGCAGGCTATTATATTGTTTTATGTATTTTAATAATGAAGGCTTGTAGAGCAAGGCCACTTTTGACTCACAAACTAAGTGCTCAGCCAGACTAAAAAACAGGAAGTTTTAGTGCACAGGCATATTAATAGATAAGACACAGAAAAGAGGAACTTTCCATATAAGCAATGTTTGAAACTGTGTGTGACGTGTGTGACGTCTGAAGTACAGAAATAACACCATATAAGACACATGTTGAGCTAAAAATGTTAGAGCTCTTGCAACTGGCGTTTGAGCTGTGCATGGGTCTCTCTCTTCCGGAAGATGATTGAATAAAAAGAAATATAGATGTTTTAACACACTATGAGTCGGTTTTCTCTGTTCTATCATGGGGACAAAAGAATCGGGCTTAATATTTTGTGTTTCCGCCCGGTTCTTCGTGTAACAGAGAGAACAAATGTGGCCGAAGGTTGGATCTGATATGAGGCGAACAGAAGACCGGTCTGAAAAGATTTAAAGGTACAGGCACAAACCTTTTCAAAAAGCAAATTTGTGCATATTGGCTGAATTCTAAATTATCTGTTCGCTGAGTTGATGATCTTAACTATTAAATTGGCTCATTAGTGGTAAAACTAAATTCTTAAGAATAAAGTAAAGCTTTGAAGTAATGACAATGGAACTTTGAGAATGAAGTTATGAGAAGCTTTGAAGTAATGATAATGAAACGTTGAGAATGACAGTACTGAGTTAAAAGGAATATGGTATTTCATGGAAAAAGAGAAAAAGAAGTAATGTGTGTTTAGGATATTAGGTAATTGGTCATTTTTTATGGGTTTGAGTCCCTATTGATTATAAGGTTGGACCTGCATCGGTCAAATAGTTCTGGTGGACTTTTGATTGTTGTTTCAAATTATTATAAAGTATCTTAGGATGGAAGTTGGACTTCTAAGAAGTGCATAAGTCTCGAGGTGGAGACCTCCTGCTTTTTACAGACGTGGAAAAAGATCCTCCGGCGTGGGGAATTACTCCAGGTGGCGCTGCTAAGACTTGGGGCCTTGGAAATAGCTAGTGATTGGATCACTTTGCCGTTTGGAACGGTATTTGCACTTTTTTGGGCAGCAAAGGTTGGACCTTGGGTGTTGGACACTTTTAAATTGACTTAGGGATTTTAGAGATCAGGCCAGAGACAGTTTGGAACTGATACTGGTTAATTGATGACAAAAAGCTTAGAGCTTATCCGTTGGACGGTTGATTTAAATTTGTCGAAATTGTGTAGGTGTTAAAAGGTCAGGCCTGACAATCTTTGTAGTTGTAATTACTAGACGTTGTTACGGATTCAAATATTGGGGATGGATACAAGAGGAAAAACCACAATAACAACACTGGTCCGGCCGGGTTGAGTCAAACGATGATTTTAATGATCACACGTGTGGGAGATGGACACCGTACGCAGACAGCATCAGATCTCAAAATGGTGGAGCATTGATCAAACTCTTATAGCCTCTAGTGGCCCCCACCTAATCACAAAAGCCTAAACATTCACATTCTTTCTCTCACACAGTGCCTAAGCTACGACCTTGGCTCCCTGTTTATCTGCTCCTGCTGAGATGGGGCAGAAAACTCCAGTATGTTCTGTTCTCTTCTAATCAGACAAATAAGGCGATGACTTTCTGCAAACAGTATTTCTCATAACTCAGCAGTATAATGCATCATAAAACAATATCATTCATTCACAATAAATCAGCAGTCTAATGTAATGCAACTCAGCTTAACAAATGCAATAGTTATCACCTTCTTCTAATTCAGGAGAATAATGCAAACTAAAACTACATAATAATTCACCATCTTTAATTAAGGGTCTAACATGGCATAAAATAATATTATAATCTGACACTCCCCCTTTTGTGCTCTTTAGAATAAAGAGCTCACCTACACCCTGTAGTCCAATGCGGCCGGGTTCATTTCTTCTTAGGCCTGAGGCCCTTTGTCCCCCTGTTGGGCGAACCATATGTGAGATGACCTCTGTGTTTGCGCAGTCCAGGTGCAAGAAGAACTATTATTCCAACAGTAGCAGGTACAGATGACACTCCCCAGTTCTCCCACAGCTTTATTTTGGTGCTACCTTATACCCTTCAGACGTACTCAGACTAGAACCTCTGTCCGAGGAGCTTTTAGCCTTTATTTTATTGCTGCAGCCACCAGTGTCTTCCAGTTGGGTGATCCACTGCTCTTCTTTCTTTAACCTCAGGGGTTAGACAACCCTTCAGTCGTTGCACAGATCAGGGGATTATTCTGCCCCGATGTCAAACAACAATCTGTGTATCCTCGGGTCCTGTGTATCCCGTGTATTCCCCAGAAAAAGGAACAGGAACGTGTCCCCCTTTTGCCCAAGAGCCTCTCGAACCTCGTTGGTCTGGTGTTCCTGGATCTCCGCCAACCCATTCATGGTTATTGTTGTGTTTATGGGATCCATCCTTTTGAGGTGACTAATCAGAGGCCAAACGCCATGACACTTGGACCCAGTTGGTGTCTCGGCAGTCACTGTGTCTGCCTCTGCTGCGAAGGATCCTCGTATATCTGTGACCTCGTCTGGTGTCTGTTCCTTTCTCTGTAAGAGACAGAAAACCAAAACACCTCTCTGCCTAGCCCTAATAATCTACTGTTGTTATCTACTGACCTTCTGGTGATTCAGAATTCAAAGTCAATACCTGCAATATATCAGTCCGGACCATCACGCCGGACGAAGCTTATGACCTTCAAAAGACCAAGTGCCAACTCCTTATAAGCACATTTGCAAGGTGTGTAAGAAATTATTAAAACCACTCATGTGTTTCCTTCCGCCTACTGTCCCACGGTTTCCTCTCCAGTGTGGTACTCAGCTTCTCGTGAACACAGGCATTTTATCTTCTAAACGCTATTCAGTTATTTCAATGATTAATGCTTAAACATGGATTAAAAATGATTTATGCTTCTCACTGGTTCTCTAAAAAAGGTCCGGAGACCTCTTGGGTCACTATTGGCTTAAGCTTTACCATACCTAAGTTATTTAAAACACAAATGAAGTCATAAAAATGTTCATATAACCCTTGTTTGATGTTAAAACCCAACTTCCCCCCCCTTTTTTGACACATTCCAATGTGTCAAATCAACGGAGCTAGAAAATTAAAAGAAAAGGTTAGTGACCTCATCTCTCAGAAAGTATCAGACTTTCTCCTATCCAGTGTCGTAGCTCCAGTAGGCTCCGCCCGGAGCCAAGAAAAGCATGATATTTGTGTTGTGTAAGCGCGTGCGGCCTTCTATGCTCAAAGTCACTCCAGTCCATAGATCAGCCAGACATCGCGCTGACTGTAGCTTTTAACCCTTATTAACTTGAGCACAACTCTATAATGAGCAACAAACTGCAATATGTATAAAAATGATCATGGTTACACCTGCAATGACAGATCATACGATTATCCTGACACCTGTAAATAGGAGATTAACCTGAGGTTATGACAATCACCGGAACACAAATGTTAATATAATGTCAAAAGCTTCAATAAATCATTAATGCAATGCTTGTTATATGATTCTGATGCAATAATAATGCTGATGCTAAAATAACAGTAAAACACCCCCTTTTATCCCGTTTACAAACTTCACAAATAAACATTTATCCATGCCTCTTTTGAATTTTATGTCCCCCTGTTTTTCCCTCACTGACCACAGCAGGGGAAACTTTGTTTTGCTTCAGCCATGAATCCAGCTCACCTGATTCATCACTGAGCCCCATCGTCACTGGCGTCTGACAGGGTGGTGCTGCATATTCTTCCTTTAATGTCTCCATTTTCAATCTGTTAATTAGAGTGCTTAAACATGAAGTAGACTACGTCCACAACAAGTCAATACAGCTGTAAATGTGGCCAATTATCAATCTATAACCAAGCAATAAAAAATAGCTTTTATTTTATGCATGTTTTTAGTCAACCACTCACCCAGAGGATCTTCAATCCCAGAAAATTCCTTCTCCTCATTTAATAAGTCAGTCCTCCTTCCATGCCCTGGTAACTGGTCCATCCAGAGCCATATCATCTCGAAATATACATACAACAAGCCAAACCACACCTTGGTCACACCAACCTTTTTCCGCCCTGAAGATGTCCAACGCCATCTTAGTCTGGATCAGGGTTCTAATAGATTTGCAATTTTCGTTAGTTTTTATTTTTATTTAGCTTCGACTTCAGATTTTCAATTTTATGTCAGTTGTAATTAGTTTTTACCAATTGTTTGCTAGTTTAGTTTAGTTTCTATTTTTTTGAAAATCCTTAGTTTCAGTTTAGTTTTGATCAGTTTCAGTTATAGTTTTAGTTGTGTTTGCAATAATTAAATGTAACAAAATCCCAGTTTCATCATATCAGTCATGCTCTTCTGCTTATCCTTGGGTATTGAGACTATTAACTCTTGCAGCACCGGGTGTTTGCAATTTTGGTTCAAGTGAATTGATAAACCTTTTGAAGGCAATTGACTCACACAGTTATGTAGATGTCCCAGTCCTGTTGTCTTGGGATGAATCACGCTGCCTTGCCTGGGGTTAGCTTCTGTTTTCTGGGGATGAGGGTTGAGTGGGGGAGCTCTCTGAGGAGGGGGAGTGTGCTCAAAGACTTTGTGACACGCAGGCAGAACAAAGACTTTGTGACACGCAGGCAGAACAAAGAATTTGTGACACGCAGGCAGAACAAAGACTTTGTGACACGCAGGCAGAACAAAGACTTTGTGACACGCGCGCGGGAAAAAGACTTTGTGACACGCAGGCAGAAGAAAGACTTTGTGACACGCAGGCAGAAGAAAGACTTTGTGACACGCGCGCGGGAAAAAGACTTTGTGACACGCAGGCAGAACAAAGACTTTGTGACACGCAGGCAGAACAAAGACTTTGTGACATGCGCGTGGGAAAAAGACTTTCTGACAAGCGCGCGGGAACAAGACTTTGTTACACGCGCGCGGGAAAAAGACTTTGTGACACGCAGGCAGAACAAAGACTTTGTGACACGCAGGCAGAACAAAGACTTTGTGACATGCGCGTGGGAAAAAGACTTTCTGACAAGTGCGCGGGAACAAGACTTTGTTACACGCGCGCGGGAAAAAGACTTTGTGACAAGCAGGCAGAACAAAGACTTTGTGACACGCAGGTAGAACAAAGACTTTCTGACACGCGCGCGGGAAAAAGACTTTGTGACACGCAGGCAGAACAAAGACTTTGTGACATGCAGGCAGAACAAAGACTTTGTGACATGCAGGCAGAACAAAGACTTTGTGACATGCAGGCAGAACAAAGAGTTTGTGACACGCAGGCAGAACAAAGACTTTGTGACACGCAGGCAGAACAAAGACTTTGTGACACGCAGGAAGAACAAAGACTCTGTGACATGCAGGCAGAACAAAGACTTTGTGACACGCAGGCAGAAGAAAGACTTTGTGACACGGAGGCAGAACAAAGACTTTGTGACACGCGCGCGGGAAAATAACTTTGTGACACGCAGGCAGAACAAAGACTTTGTGACACGGAGGCAGAACAAAGAGTTTGTGACACGCGCGCGGGAAAAAGACTTTGTGACACGCATGCGGAACAAAGACTTTGTGACACGCAGGCAGAACAAAGACTTTGTGACACGCTCGCGGGAAAAAGACTTTGTGACACGCAGGCAGAACAAAGACTTTGTGACACGCGCGCGGGAAAAAGACTTTGTGAGATGCAGGCAGAAGAATGACTTTGTGACACGCAGGCAGAACAATGACTTTGTGACACGCAGGCAGAACAAAGACTTTGTGACACGCGCGCGGGAAAAAGACTTTCTGACATGCAGGCAGAATAAAGACTTTGTGACATGCAAGGCAGAACAAAGACTTTGTGACACGCAGGCAGAACAAAGACTTTGTGACATGCAAGGCAGAACAAAGACTTTGTGACACGCAGGCAGAACAAAGACTTTGTGACATGCAAGGCAGAACAAAGACTTTGTGACACGCAAGCAGAACAAAGACTTTGTGACACGCGTGCGGGAAAAAGACTTTGTGACACGCAGGCAGAACAAAGACTTTGTGACATGCAAGGCAGAACAAAGACTTTGTGACACGCAGGCAGAACAAAGACTTTGTGACACGCGTGCGGGAAAAAGACTTTGTGACACGCAGGCAGAACAAAGACTTTGTGACACGCAGGCAGAAGAAAGACTTTGTGACACGCGTGCGGGAAAAAGACTTTGTGACACGCAGGCAGAACAAAGACTTTGTGACACGCAGGAAGAACAAAGACTCTGTGACATGCAGGCAGAACAAAGACTTTGTGACACGCAGGCAGAACAAAGACTTTGTGACACGCAGGCAGAACAAAGACTTTGTGACACGCGCGCGGGAAAAAGACTTTGTGACACGCAGGCAGAACAAAGACTTTGTGACACGCAGGCAGAGCAAAGACTTTGTGACACGCAGGCAGAAGAAAGACTTTGTGACACGCAGGCAGAACAAAGACTTTGTGACACGCAGGCAGAACAAAGACTTTGTGACACGCGCGCGGGAAAAAGACTTTGTGAGACGCAGGCAGAACAAAGACTTTGTGACACGTAGGCAGAACAAAGACTTTGTGACACGCGCGCGGGAAAAAGACTTTGTGACACGCAGGCAGAACAAAGACTTTGTGACACGCGCCCTGGAAAAAGACTTTGTGACACGCAGGCAGAACAAAGACTTTGTGACACGCTCGCGGGAAAAAGGCTTTGTGACATGCAGGCAGAACAAAGACTTTGTGACACGCGCGCGGGAAAAAGACTTTGTGACATGCAGGGAGAACAAAGACTTTGTGACACGCAGGAAGAAACAACACTTTGTGACACGCGGGCGGGAAAAAGACTTTGTGACACGCGGGCGGGAAAAAGACTTTGTGACACGCAGGCAGAACAAAGACTTTGTGACACGCGCGCGGGAAAAAGACTTTGTGACATGCAGGCAGAACAAAGACTTTGTGACACGCAGGCAGAACAAAGACTTTGTGACACGCAGGCAGAACAAAGACTTTGTGACACGCAGGCAGAAGCAAGACTTTGTGACACGCGGGCAGGAAAAAGACTTTGGGACACGCGCGCGGGAAAAAGACTTTGTGACACGCAGGCAGAACAAAGACTTTGTGACACACAGGCAGAACAAAGACTTTGTGACACGCAGGCAGAACAAAGACTTTGTGACACGCAGGCAGAACAAAGACTTTGTGACACGCTCGCGGGAAAAAGACTTTGTGACACGCAGGCAGAACAAAGACTTTGTGACACGCGCGCGGGAAAAAGACTTTGTGAGATGCAGGCAGAACAATGACTTTGTGACACGCAGGCAGAACAATGACTTTGTGACACGCAGGCAGAACAAAGACTTTGTGACACGCAGGCAGAACAAAGACTTTGTGACACGCAGGCAGAACAAAGACTTTGTGACACGCAGGCAGAACAAAGACTTTGTGACACGCAGGCAGAACAAAGACTTTGTGACACGCTCGCGGGAAAAAGACTTTGTGACACGCAGGCAGAACAAAGACTTTGTGACACGCGCGCGGGAAAAAGACTTTGTGACACGCAGGCAGAACAAAGACTTTGTGACACGCAGGCAGAACAAAGACTTTGTGACACGCAGGCAGAACAAAGACTTTGTGACACGCAGGCAGAACAAAGACTTTGTGACACGCAGGCAGAACAAAGACTTTGTGACACGCTCGCGGGAAAAAGACTTTGTGACACGCAGGCAGAACAAAGACTTTGTGACACGCGCGCGGGAAAAAGACTTTGTGACACGCAGGAAGAACAAAGACTTTGTGACACGCAGGCAGAACAATGACTTTGTGACACGCAGGCAGAACAAAGACTTTGTGACACACAGGCAGAACAAAGACTTTGTGACACGCAGGCAGAACAAAGACTTTGTGACACGCAGGCAGAACAAAGACTTTGTGACACGCTCGCGGGAAAAAGACTTTGTGACACGCAGGCAGAACAAAGACTTTGTGACACGCGCGCGGGAAAAAGACTTTGTGAGATGCAGGCAGAACAATGACTTTGTGACACGCAGGCAGAACAAAGACTTTGTGACATGCAGGCAGAACAATGACTTTGTGACACGCAGGCAGAACAAAGACTTTGTGACACGCAGGCAGAACAAAGACTTTGTGACACGCGCGCGGGAAAAAGACTTTCTGACATGCAGGCAGAATAAAGACTTTGTGACATGCAAGGCAGAACAAAGACTTTGTGACACGCAGGCAGAACAAAGACTTTGTTACATGCAAGGCAGAACAAAGACTTTGTGACACGCAGGCAGAACAAAGACTTTGTGACATGCAAGGCAGAACAAAGACTTTGTGACACGCAAGCAGAACAAAGACTTTGTGACACGCGTGCGGGAAAAAGACTTTGTGACACGCAGGCAGAACAAAGACTTTGTGACATGCAAGGCAGAACAAAGACTTTGTGACACGCAGGCAGAACAAAGACTTTGTGACACGCGTGCGGGAAAAAGACTTTGTGACACGCAGGCAGAACAAAGACTTTGTGACACGCAGGCAGAAGAAAGACTTTGTGACACGCGTGCGGGAAAAAGACTTTGTGACACGCAGGCAGAACAAAGACTTTGTGACACGCAGGCAGAAGAAAGACTTTGTGACACGCAGGCAGAACAAAGACTCTGTGACACGCAGGCAGAACAAAGACTTTGTGACACGCAGGCAGAACAAAGACTTTGTGACACGCAGGCAGAACAAAGACTTTGTGACACGCAGGCAGAAGAAAGACTTTGTGACACGCGCGCGGGAAAAAGACTTTGTGACACGCAGGCAGAACAAAGACTTTGTGACACGCAGGCAGAACAAAGACTTTGTGACACGCAGGCAGAAGAAAGACTTTGTGACACGCAGGCAGAACAAAGACTTTGTGACACGCAGGCAGAACAAAGACTTTGTGACACGCGCGCGGGAAAAAGACTTTGTGAGACGCAGGCAGAACAAAGACTTTGTGACACGTAGGCAGAACAAAGACTTTGTGACACGCGCGCGGGAAAAAGACTTTGTGACACGCAGGCAGAACAAAGACTTTGTGACACGCGCCCTGGAAAAAGACTTTGTGACACGCAGGCAGAACAAAGACTTTGTGACACGCGCGCGGGAAAAAGACTTTGTGACACGCAGGCAGAACAAAGACTTTGTGACACGCGCCCTGGAAAAAGACTTTGTGACACGCAGGCAGAACAAAGACTTTGTGACACGCAGGCAGAACAAAGAGTTTGTGACACGCAGGCAGAACAAAGACTTTGTGATACGCAGGCAGAACAAAGACTTTGTGACACGCAGTCAGAAAAAAGACTTTATGACACGCAGGCAGAACAAAGACTTTGTGACACGCAGGCAGAACAAAGACTTTGTGACACGCGTGCGGGAAAAAGACTTTGTGACACGCAGGCAGAAGAAAGACTTTGTGACACCCGTGCGGGAAAAAGACTTTGTGACACGCAGGCAGAACAAAGACTTTGTGACACGCAGGAAGAACAAAGACTCTGTGACATGCAGGCAGAACAAAGACTTTGTGACACGCAGGCAGAAGAAAGACTTTGTGACACGCGCGCGGGAAAAAGACTTTGTGACACGCAGGCAGAACAAAGACTTTGTGACACGCAGGCAGAACAAAGACTTTGTGACACGCAGGCAGAAGAAAGACTTTGTGACACGCAGGCAGAAGAAAGACTTTGTGACACGCAGGCAGAACAAAGACTTTGTGACACGCAGGCAGAACAAAGACTTTGTGAAACGTAGGCAGAACAAAGACTTTGTGACACGCGCGCGGGAAAAAGACTTTGTGACACGCAGGCAGAACAAAGACTTTGTGACACGCGCCCTGGAAAAAGACTTTGTGACACGCAGGCAGAAGAAAGACTTTGTGACACGCAGGCAGAAGAAAGACTTTGTGACACGCAGGCAGAACAAAGACTTTGTGACACGTAGGCAGAACAAAGACTTTGTGACACGCAGGCAGAAACAAGACTTTGTGACACGCGGGCAGGAAAAAGACTTTGGGACACGCGCACGGGAAAAAGACTTTGTGACACGCAGGCAGAACAAAGACTTTGTGACACACAGGCAGAACAAAGACTTTGTGACACGCAGGCAGAACAAAGACTTTGTGACACGCGCGCGGGAAAAAGACTTTGTGAGATGCAGGCAGAACAATGACTTTGTGACACGCAGGCAGAACAAAGACTTTGTGACACGCAGGCAGAACAAAGACTTTGTGACACGCGCGCGGGAAAAAGACTTTGTGAGATGCAGGCAGAACAATGACTTTGTGACACGCAGGCAGAACAAAGACTTTGTGACACGCAGGCAGAACAAAGACTTTGTGACACGCGCGCGGGAAAAAGACTTTGTGACACGCAGGCAGAACAAAGACTTTGTGACACGCAGGCAGAACAATGACTTTGTGACACGCAGGCAGAACAAAGACTTTGTGACACACAGGCAGAACAAAGACTTTGTGACACGCAGGCAGAACAAAGACTTTGTGACACGCAGGCAGAACAAAGACTTTGTGACACGCTCGCGGGAAAAAGACTTTGTGACACGCAGGCAGAACAAAGACTTTGTGACACGCGCGCGGGAAAAAGACTTTGTGACACGCAGGCAGAACAATGACTTTGTGACACGCAGGCAGAACAAAGACTTTGTGACATGCAGGCAGAACAATGACTTTGTGACACGCAGGAAGAACAAAGACTTTGTGACACGCAGGCAGAACAAAGACTTTGTGACACGCGCGCGGGAAAAAGACTTTCTGACATGCAGGCAGAATAAAGACTTTGTGACATGCAAGGCAGAACAAAGACTTTGTGACACGCAGGCAGAACAAAGACTTTGTGACACGTAGGCAGAACAAAGAGTTTGTGACACGCGCGCGGGAAAAAGACTTTGTGACACGCAGGCAGAACAAAGACTTTGTGACACGCGCCCTGGAAAAAGACTTTGTGACACGCAGGCAGAAGAAAGACTTTGTGACACGCAGGCAGAACAAAGACTTTGTGACACGCAGGCAGAACAAAGACTTTGTGACACGTAGGCAGAACAAAGACTTTGTGACACGCAGGCAGAAACAAGACTTTGTGACACGCGGGTAGGAAAAAGACTTTGGGACACGCGCGCGGGAAAAAGACTTTGTGACACGCAGGCAGAACAAAGACTTTGTGACACACAGGCAGAACAAAGACTTTGTGACACGCAGGCAGAACAAAGACTTTGTGACACGCAGGCAGAACAAAGACTTTGTGACACGCTCGCGGGAAAAAGACTTTGTGACACGCAGGCAGAACAAAGACTTTGTGACACGCGCGCGGGAAAAAGACTTTGTGAGATGCAGGCAGAACAATGACTTTGTGACACGCAGGCAGAACAAAGACTTTGTGACACGCAGGCAGAACAAAGACTTTGTGACACGCAGGCAGAACAATGACTTTGTGACACGCAGGCAGAACAAAGACTTTGTGACACGCTCGCGGGAAAAAGACTTTGTGACACGCAGGCAGAACAAAGACTTTGTGACACGCGCGCGGGAAAAAGACTTTGTGAGATGCAGGCAGAACAATGACTTTGTGACACGCAGGCAGAACAAAGACTTTGTGACATGCAGGCAGAACAATGACTTTGTGACACGCAGGCAGAACAAAGACTTTGTGACACGCAGGCAGAACAAAGACTTTGTGACATGCAGGCAGAATAAAGACTTTGTGACATGCAAGGCAGAACAAAGACTTTGTGACACGCAGGCAGAACAAAGACTTTGTGACATGCAAGGCAGAACAAAGACTTTGTGACAAGCAGGCAGAACAAAGACTTTGTGACATGCAAGGCAGAACAAAGACTTTGTGACACGCAGGCAGAACAAAGACTTTGTGACACGCGTGCGGGAAAAAGACTTTGTGACACGCAGGCAGAACAAAGACTTTGTGACATGCAAGGCAGAACAAAGACTTTGTGACACGCAGGCAGAACAAAGACTTTGTGACACGCGTGCGGGAAAAAGACTTTGTGACACGCAGGCAGAACAAAGACTTTGTGACACGCAGGAAGAACAAAGACTCTGTGACATGCAGGCAGAACAAAGACTTTGTGACACGCAGGCAGAACAAAGACTTTGTGACACGCAGGCAGAAGAAAGACTTTGTGACACGCGCGCGGGAAAAAGACTTTGTGACACGCAGGCAGAACAAAGACTTTGTGACACGCAGGCAGAACAAAGACTTTGTGACACGCAGGCAGAAGAAAGACTTTGTGACACGCAGGCAGAACAAAGACTTTGTGACACGCAGGCAGAACAAAGACTTTGTGACACGCGCCCTGGAAAAAGACTTTGTGACACGCAGGCAGAACAAAGACTTTGTGACACGCGCGCGGGAAAAAGACTTTGTGACACGCAGGCAGAACAAAGACTTTGTGACACGCGCCCTGGAAAAAGACTTTGTGACACGCAGGCAGAACAAAGACTTTGTGACACGCGCCCTGGAAAAAGACTTTGTGACACGCAGGCAGAACAAAGACTTTGTGACACGCGCGCGGGAAAAAGACTTTGTGACACGCAGGCAGAACAAAGACTTTGTGACACGCGCCCTGGAAAAAGACTTTGTGACACGCAGGCAGAACAAAGACTTTGTGACACGCAGGCAGAACAAAGACTTTGTGACACGCAGGCAGAACAAAGACTTTGTGATACGCAGGCAGAACAAAGACTTTGTGACACGCAGTCAGATTTAAAGGTAAGCACCACCTGTTCAAAAAGCAAAGTGTGCATATTGGATGAATTCTAAATTATCTGTTCGCCGAGTTGATGATTGTCATGAAATCAATATCCTCAGTATCCTTATTTTCCTATTATATTGTTTTATGTACTTTAATAATGCTGCGAAGGATCCTCGTATATCTGTGACCTCGTCTGGTGTCTGTTCCTTTCTCTGTAAGAGACAGAAAACCAAAACACCTCTCTGCCTAGCCCTAATAATCTACTGTTGTTATCTACTGACCTTCTGGTGATTCAGAATTGGTTTAGAATATTCAGAATGTCCCAGGGACTTATTCTAATCACATCCTATGTGTGTGTAAGCGTGTTCGCATTTAGCCCTCTGCACTCAAAGTCAATACCTGCAATATATCAGTCCGGACCATCACGCCGGACGAAGCTTATGACCTTCAAAAGACCAAGTGCCAACTCCTTATAAGCACATTTGCAAGGTGTGTAAGAAATTATTAAAACCACTCATGTGTTTCCTCTCCAGTGTGGTACTCAGCTTCTCGTGAACACAGGCATTTTATCTTCTAAACGCTATTCAGTTATTTCAATGATTAATGCTTAAACATGGATTAAAAATGATTTATGCTTCTCACTGGTTCTCTAAAAAAGGTCCGGAGACCTCTTGGGTCACTATTGGCTTAAGCTTTACCATACCTAAGTTATTTAAAACACAAATGAAGTCATAAAAATGTTCATATAACCCTTGTTTGATGTTAAAACCCAACTTCCCCCCCCTTTTTTGACACATTCCAATGTGTCAAATCAACGGAGCTAGAAAATTAAAAGAAAAGGTTAGTGACCCTATCTCTCAGAAAGTCTCAGACTTTCTCCTATCCAGTGTCGTAGCTCCAGTAGGCTCCGCCCGGAGCCAAGAAAAGCATGATATTTGTGTTGTGTAAGCGCGTGCGGCCTTCTATGCTCAAAGTCACTCCAGTCCATAGATCAGCCAGACATCGCGCTGACTGTAGCTTTTAACCCTTATTAACTTGAGCACAACTCTATAATGAGCAACAAACTGCAATATGTATAAAAATGATCATGGTTACACCTGCAATGAAAGATCATACGATTATCCTGACACCTGTAAATAGAAGATTAACCTGAGGTTATGACAATCACCGGAACACAAATGTTAATATAATGTCAAAAGCTTCAATAAATCATTAATGCAATGCTTGTTATATGATTCTGATGCAATAATAATGCTGATGCTAAAATAACAGTAAAACACCCCCTTTTATCCCGTTTACAAACTTCACAAATAAACATTTATCCATGCCTCTTTTGAATTTTATGTCCCCCTGTTTTTCCCTCACTGACCACAGCAGGGGAAACTTTGTTTTGCTTCAGCCATGAATCCAGCTCACCTGATTCATCACTGAGCCCCATCGTCACTGGCGTCTGACAGGGTGGTGCTGCATATTCTTCCTTTAATGTCTCCATTTTCAATCTGTTAATTAGAGTGCTTAAACATGAAGTAGACTACGTCCACAACAAGTCAATACAGCTGTAAATGTGGCCAATTATCAATCTATAACCAAGCAATAACGAAAAATAGCTTTTATTTTATGCATGTTTTTAGTCAAACACTCACCCAGAGGATCTTCAATCCCAGAAAATTCCTTCTCCTCATTTAATAAGTCAGTCCTCCTTCCATGCCCTGGTAACTGGTCCATCCAGAGCCATATCATCTCGAAATATACATACAACAAGCCAAACCACACCTTGGTCACACCAACCTTTTTCCGCCCTGAAGATGTCCAACGCCATCTTAGTCTGGATCAGGGTTCTAATAGATTTGCAATTTTCGTTAGTTTTTATTTTTATTTAGCTTCGACTTCAGATTTTCAATTTTATGTCAGTTGTAATTAGTTTTTACCAATTGTTTGCTAGTTTAGTTTAGTTTCTATTTTTTTGAAAATCCTTAGTTTCAGTTTAGTTTTGATCAGTTTCAGTTATAGTTTTAGTTGTGTTTGCAATAATTAAATGTAACAAAATCCCAGTTTCATCATATCAGTCATGCTCTTCTGCTTATCCTTGGGTATTGAGACTATTAACTCTTGCAGCACCGGGTGTTTGCAATTTTGGTTCAAGTGAATTGATAAACCTTTTGAAGGCAATTGACTCACACAGTTATGTAGATGTTCCAGTCCTGTTGTCTTGGGATGCATCACGCTGCCTTGCCTGGGGTTAGCTTCTGTTTTCTGGGGATGAGGGTTGAGTGGGGGAGCTCTCTGAGGAGGGGGAGTGTGCTCAAAGACTTTGTGACACGCAGGCAGAACAAAGAATTTGTGACACGCAGGCAGAACAAAGAATTTGTGACACGCAGGCAGAACAAAGACTTTGTGACACGCAGGCAGAACAAAGAGTTTGTGACACGCGCGCGGGAAAAAGACTTTGTGACACGCATGCGGAACAAAGACTTTGTGACACGCGCGCGGGAAAAAGACTTTGTGACACGCAGGCAGAACAAAGAATTTGTGACACGCAGGCAGAACAAAGACTTTGTGACACGCAGGCAGAACAAAGACTTTGTGACATGCAGGCAGAACAAAGAGTTTGTGACACGCGCGCGGGAAAAAGACTTTGTGACACGCAGGCAGAACAAAGACTTTGTGACACGCGCGCGGGAAAAAGACTTTGTGACACGCAGGCAGAACAAAGAATTTGTGACACGCAGGCAGAACAAAGTCTTTGTGACACGCGCGCAGGAAAAAGACTTTGTGACACGCAGGCAGAACAAAGACTTTGTGACACGCAGGCAGAACAAAGACTTTGTGACACGCAGGCAGAACAAAGACTTTGTGACACGCGCGCGGGAAAAAGACTTTGTGACACGCAGGCAGAACAAAGAATTTGTGACACGCAGGCAGAACAAAGACTTTGTGACACGGAGGCAGAACAAAGAGTTTGTGACACGCGCGCGGGAAAAAGACTTTGTGACACGCAGGCAGAACAAAGACTTTGTGACACGCAGGCAGAACAAAGACTTTGTGACACGCAGGCAGAACAAAGACTTTGTGACACGCAGGCAGAACAAAGACTTTGTGACACGCGCGCGGGAAAAAGACTTTGTGACACGCAGGCAGAACAAAGAATTTGTGACACGCAGGCAGAATAAAGAATTTGTGACACGCAGGCAGGCTATTATATTGTTTTATGTATTTTAATAATGAAGGCTTGTAGAGCAAGGCCACTTTTGACTCACAAACTAAGTGCTCAGCCAGACTAAAAAACAGGAAGTTTTAGTGCACAGGCATATTAATAGATAAGACACAGAAAAGAGGAACTTTCCATATAAGCAATGTTTGAAACTGTGTGTGACGTGTGTGACGTCTGAAGTACAGAAATAACACCATATAAGACACATGTTGAGCTAAAAATGTTAGAGCTCTTGCAACTGGCGTTTGAGCTGTGCATGGGTCTCTCTCTTCCGGAAGATGATTGAATAAAAAGAAATATAGATGTTTTAACACACTATGAGTCGGTTTTCTCTGTTCTATCATGGGGACAAAAGAATCGGGCTTAATATTTTGTGTTTCCGCCCGGTTCTTCGTGTAACAGAGAGAACAAATGTGGCCGAAGGTTGGATCTGATATGAGGCGAACAGAAGACCGGTCTGAAAAGATTTAAAGGTACAGGCACAAACCTTTTCAAAAAGCAAATTTGTGCATATTGGCTGAATTCTAAATTATCTGTTCGCTGAGTTGATGATCTTAACTATTAAATTGGCTCATTAGTGGTAAAACTAAATTCTTAAGAATAAAGTAAAGCTTTGAAGTAATGACAATGGAACTTTGAGAATGAAGTTATGAGAAGCTTTGAAGTAATGATAATGAAACGTTGAGAATGACAGTACTGAGTTAAAAGGAATATGGTATTTCATGGAAAAAGAGAAAAAGAAGTAATGTGTGTTTAGGATATTAGGTAATTGGTCATTTTTTATGGGTTTGAGTCCCTATTGATTATAAGGTTGGACCTGCATCGGTCAAATAGTTCTGGTGGACTTTTGATTGTTGTTTCAAATTATTATAAAGTATCTTAGGATGGAAGTTGGACTTCTAAGAAGTGCATAAGTCTCGAGGTGGAGACCTCCTGCTTTTTACAGACGTGGAAAAAGATCCTCCGGCGTGGGGAATTACTCCAGGTGGCGCTGCTAAGACTTGGGGCCTTGGAAATAGCTAGTGATTGGATCACTTTGCCGTTTGGAACGGTATTTGCACTTTTTTGGGCAGCAAAGGTTGGACCTTGGGTGTTGGACACTTTTAAATTGACTTAGGGATTTTAGAGATCAGGCCAGAGACAGTTTGGAACTGATACTGGTTAATTGATGACAAAAAGCTTAGAGCTTATCCGTTGGACGGTTGATTTAAATTTGTCGAAATTGTGTAGGTGTTAAAAGGTCAGGCCTGACAATCTTTGTAGTTGTAATTACTAGACGTTGTTACGGATTCAAATATTGGGGATGGATACAAGAGGAAAAACCACAATAACAACACTGGTCCGGCCGGGTTGAGTCAAACGATGATTTTAATGATCACACGTGTGGGAGATGGACACCGTACGCAGACAGCATCAGATCTCAAAATGGTGGAGCATTGATCAAACTCTTATAGCCTCTAGTGGCCCCCACCTAATCACAAAAGCCTAAACATTCACATTCTTTCTCTCACACAGTGCCTAAGCTACGACCTTGGCTCCCTGTTTATCTGCTCCTGCTGAGATGGGGCAGAAAACTCCAGTATGTTCTGTTCTCTTCTAATCAGACAAATAAGGCGATGACTTTCTGCAAACAGTATTTCTCATAACTCAGCAGTATAATGCATCATAAAACAATATCATTCATTCACAATAAATCAGCAGTCTAATGTAATGCAACTCAGCTTAACAAATGCAATAGTTATCACCTTCTTCTAATTCAGGAGAATAATGCAAACTAAAACTACATAATAATTCACCATCTTTAATTAAGGGTCTAACATGGCATAAAATAATATTATAATCTGACACTCCCCCTTTTGTGCTCTTTAGAATAAAGAGCTCACCTACACCCTGTAGTCCAATGCGGCCGGGTTCATTTCTTCTTAGGCCTGAGGCCCTTTGTCCCCCTGTTGGGCGAACCATATGTGAGATGACCTCTGTGTTTGCGCAGTCCAGGTGCAAGAAGAACTATTATTCCAACAGTAGCAGGTACAGATGACACTCCCCAGTTCTCCCACAGCTTTATTTTGGTGCTACCTTATACCCTTCAGACGTACTCAGACTAGAACCTCTGTCCGAGGAGCTTTTAGCCTTTATTTTATTGCTGCAGCCACCAGTGTCTTCCAGTTGGGTGATCCACTGCTCTTCTTTCTTTAACCTCAGGGGTTAGACAACCCTTCAGTCGTTGCACAGATCAGGGGATTATTCTGCCCCGATGTCAAACAACAATCTGTGTATCCTCGGGTCCTGTGTATCCCGTGTATTCCCCAGAAAAAGGAACAGGAACGTGTCCCCCTTTTGCCCAAGAGCCTCTCGAACCTCGTTGGTCTGGTGTTCCTGGATCTCCGCCAACCCATTCATGGTTATTGTTGTGTTTATGGGATCCATCCTTTTGAGGTGACTAATCAGAGGCCAAACGCCATGACACTTGGACCCAGTTGGTGTCTCGGCAGTCACTGTGTCTGCCTCTGCTGCGAAGGATCCTCGTATATCTGTGACCTCGTCTGGTGTCTGTTCCTTTCTCTGTAAGAGACAGAAAACCAAAACACCTCTCTGCCTAGCCCTAATAATCTACTGTTGTTATCTACTGACCTTCTGGTGATTCAGAATTCAAAGTCAATACCTGCAATATATCAGTCCGGACCATCACGCCGGACGAAGCTTATGACCTTCAAAAGACCAAGTGCCAACTCCTTATAAGCACATTTGCAAGGTGTGTAAGAAATTATTAAAACCACTCATGTGTTTCCTTCCGCCTACTGTCCCACGGTTTCCTCTCCAGTGTGGTACTCAGCTTCTCGTGAACACAGGCATTTTATCTTCTAAACGCTATTCAGTTATTTCAATGATTAATGCTTAAACATGGATTAAAAATGATTTATGCTTCTCACTGGTTCTCTAAAAAAGGTCCGGAGACCTCTTGGGTCACTATTGGCTTAAGCTTTACCATACCTAAGTTATTTAAAACACAAATGAAGTCATAAAAATGTTCATATAACCCTTGTTTGATGTTAAAACCCAACTTCCCCCCCCTTTTTTGACACATTCCAATGTGTCAAATCAACGGAGCTAGAAAATTAAAAGAAAAGGTTAGTGACCTCATCTCTCAGAAAGTATCAGACTTTCTCCTATCCAGTGTCGTAGCTCCAGTAGGCTCCGCCCGGAGCCAAGAAAAGCATGATATTTGTGTTGTGTAAGCGCGTGCGGCCTTCTATGCTCAAAGTCACTCCAGTCCATAGATCAGCCAGACATCGCGCTGACTGTAGCTTTTAACCCTTATTAACTTGAGCACAACTCTATAATGAGCAACAAACTGCAATATGTATAAAAATGATCATGGTTACACCTGCAATGACAGATCATACGATTATCCTGACACCTGTAAATAGGAGATTAACCTGAGGTTATGACAATCACCGGAACACAAATGTTAATATAATGTCAAAAGCTTCAATAAATCATTAATGCAATGCTTGTTATATGATTCTGATGCAATAATAATGCTGATGCTAAAATAACAGTAAAACACCCCCTTTTATCCCGTTTACAAACTTCACAAATAAACATTTATCCATGCCTCTTTTGAATTTTATGTCCCCCTGTTTTTCCCTCACTGACCACAGCAGGGGAAACTTTGTTTTGCTTCAGCCATGAATCCAGCTCACCTGATTCATCACTGAGCCCCATCGTCACTGGCGTCTGACAGGGTGGTGCTGCATATTCTTCCTTTAATGTCTCCATTTTCAATCTGTTAATTAGAGTGCTTAAACATGAAGTAGACTACGTCCACAACAAGTCAATACAGCTGTAAATGTGGCCAATTATCAATCTATAACCAAGCAATAAAAAATAGCTTTTATTTTATGCATGTTTTTAGTCAACCACTCACCCAGAGGATCTTCAATCCCAGAAAATTCCTTCTCCTCATTTAATAAGTCAGTCCTCCTTCCATGCCCTGGTAACTGGTCCATCCAGAGCCATATCATCTCGAAATATACATACAACAAGCCAAACCACACCTTGGTCACACCAACCTTTTTCCGCCCTGAAGATGTCCAACGCCATCTTAGTCTGGATCAGGGTTCTAATAGATTTGCAATTTTCGTTAGTTTTTATTTTTATTTAGCTTCGACTTCAGATTTTCAATTTTATGTCAGTTGTAATTAGTTTTTACCAATTGTTTGCTAGTTTAGTTTAGTTTCTATTTTTTTGAAAATCCTTAGTTTCAGTTTAGTTTTGATCAGTTTCAGTTATAGTTTTAGTTGTGTTTGCAATAATTAAATGTAACAAAATCCCAGTTTCATCATATCAGTCATGCTCTTCTGCTTATCCTTGGGTATTGAGACTATTAACTCTTGCAGCACCGGGTGTTTGCAATTTTGGTTCAAGTGAATTGATAAACCTTTTGAAGGCAATTGACTCACACAGTTATGTAGATGTCCCAGTCCTGTTGTCTTGGGATGAATCACGCTGCCTTGCCTGGGGTTAGCTTCTGTTTTCTGGGGATGAGGGTTGAGTGGGGGAGCTCTCTGAGGAGGGGGAGTGTGCTCAAAGACTTTGTGACACGCAGGCAGAACAAAGACTTTGTGACACGCAGGCAGAACAAAGAATTTGTGACACGCAGGCAGAACAAAGACTTTGTGACACGCAGGCAGAACAAAGACTTTGTGACACGCGCGCGGGAAAAAGACTTTGTGACACGCAGGCAGAAGAAAGACTTTGTGACACGCAGGCAGAAGAAAGACTTTGTGACACGCGCGCGGGAAAAAGACTTTGTGACACGCAGGCAGAACAAAGACTTTGTGACACGCAGGCAGAACAAAGACTTTGTGACATGCGCGTGGGAAAAAGACTTTCTGACAAGCGCGCGGGAACAAGACTTTGTTACACGCGCGCGGGAAAAAGACTTTGTGACACGCAGGCAGAACAAAGACTTTGTGACACGCAGGCAGAACAAAGACTTTGTGACATGCGCGTGGGAAAAAGACTTTCTGACAAGTGCGCGGGAACAAGACTTTGTTACACGCGCGCGGGAAAAAGACTTTGTGACAAGCAGGCAGAACAAAGACTTTGTGACACGCAGGTAGAACAAAGACTTTCTGACACGCGCGCGGGAAAAAGACTTTGTGACACGCAGGCAGAACAAAGACTTTGTGACATGCAGGCAGAACAAAGACTTTGTGACATGCAGGCAGAACAAAGACTTTGTGACATGCAGGCAGAACAAAGAGTTTGTGACACGCAGGCAGAACAAAGACTTTGTGACACGCAGGCAGAACAAAGACTTTGTGACACGCAGGAAGAACAAAGACTCTGTGACATGCAGGCAGAACAAAGACTTTGTGACACGCAGGCAGAAGAAAGACTTTGTGACACGGAGGCAGAACAAAGACTTTGTGACACGCGCGCGGGAAAATAACTTTGTGACACGCAGGCAGAACAAAGACTTTGTGACACGGAGGCAGAACAAAGAGTTTGTGACACGCGCGCGGGAAAAAGACTTTGTGACACGCATGCGGAACAAAGACTTTGTGACACGCAGGCAGAACAAAGTCTTTGTGACACGCGCGCAGGAAAAAGACTTTGTGACACGCAGGCAGAACAAAGACTTTTGCGACACGCGCGCGAGAAAAAGACTTTGTGACACGCAGGCAGAACAAAGACTTTGTGACACGCTCGCGGGAAAAAGGCTTTGTGACATGCAGGCAGAACAAAGACTTTGTGACACGCGCGCGGGAAAAAGACTTTGTGACATGCAGGGAGAACAAAGACTTTGTGACACGCAGGCAGAAACAACACTTTGTGACACGCGGGCGGGAAAAAGACTTTGTGACACGCGGGCGGGAAAAAGACTTTGTGACACGCAGGCAGAACAAAGACTTTGTGACACGCAGGCAGAACAAAGACTTTGTGACACGCGCGCGGGAAAAAGACTTTGTGACACGCAGGCAGAACAAAGACTTTGTGACACGCAGGCAGAACAATGACTTTGTGACACGCAGGCAGAACAAAGACTTTGTGACACACAGGCAGAACAAAGACTTTGTGACACGCAGGCAGAACAAAGACTTTGTGACACGCAGGCAGAACAAAGACTTTGTGACACGCTCGCGGGAAAAAGACTTTGTGACACGCAGGCAGAACAAAGACTTTGTGACACGCGCGCGGGAAAAAGACTTTGTGAGATGCAGGCAGAAGAATGACTTTGTGACACGCAGGCAGAACAATGACTTTGTGACACGCAGGCAGAACAAAGACTTTGTGACACGCGCGCGGGAAAAAGACTTTCTGACATGCAGGCAGAATAAAGACTTTGTGACATGCAAGGCAGAACAAAGACTTTGTGACACGCAGGCAGAACAAAGACTTTGTGACATGCAAGGCAGAACAAAGACTTTGTGACACGCAGGCAGAACAAAGACTTTGTGACATGCAAGGCAGAACAAAGACTTTGTGACACGCAAGCAGAACAAAGACTTTGTGACACGCGTGCGGGAAAAAGACTTTGTGACACGCAGGCAGAACAAAGACTTTGTGACATGCAAGGCAGAACAAAGACTTTGTGACACGCAGGCAGAACAAAGACTTTGTGACACGCGTGCGGGAAAAAGACTTTGTGACACGCAGGCAGAACAAAGACTTTGTGACACGCAGGCAGAAGAAAGACTTTGTGACACGCGTGCGGGAAAAAGACTTTGTGACACGCAGGCAGAACAAAGACTTTGTGACACGCAGGAAGAACAAAGACTCTGTGACATGCAGGCAGAACAAAGACTTTGTGACACGCAGGCAGAACAAAGACTTTGTGACACGCAGGCAGAACAAAGACTTTGTGACACGCGCGCGGGAAAAAGACTTTGTGACACGCAGGCAGAACAAAGACTTTGTGACACGCAGGCAGAGCAAAGACTTTGTGACACGCAGGCAGAAGAAAGACTTTGTGACACGCAGGCAGAACAAAGACTTTGTGACACGCAGGCAGAACAAAGACTTTGTGACACGCGCGCGGGAAAAAGACTTTGTGAGACGCAGGCAGAACAAAGACTTTGTGACACGTAGGCAGAACAAAGACTTTGTGACACGCGCGCGGGAAAAAGACTTTGTGACACGCAGGCAGAACAAAGACTTTGTGACACGCGCCCTGGAAAAAGACTTTGTGACACGCAGGCAGAACAAAGACTTTGTGACACGCTCGCGGGAAAAAGGCTTTGTGACATGCAGGCAGAACAAAGACTTTGTGACACGCGCGCGGGAAAAAGACTTTGTGACATGCAGGGAGAACAAAGACTTTGTGACACGCAGGAAGAAACAACACTTTGTGACACGCGGGCGGGAAAAAGACTTTGTGACACGCGGGCGGGAAAAAGACTTTGTGACACGCAGGCAGAACAAAGACTTTGTGACACGCGCGCGGGAAAAAGACTTTGTGACATGCAGGCAGAACAAAGACTTTGTGACACGCAGGCAGAACAAAGACTTTGTGACACGCAGGCAGAACAAAGACTTTGTGACACGCAGGCAGAAGCAAGACTTTGTGACACGCGGGCAGGAAAAAGACTTTGGGACACGCGCGCGGGAAAAAGACTTTGTGACACGCAGGCAGAACAAAGACTTTGTGACACACAGGCAGAACAAAGACTTTGTGACACGCAGGCAGAACAAAGACTTTGTGACACGCAGGCAGAACAAAGACTTTGTGACACGCTCGCGGGAAAAAGACTTTGTGACACGCAGGCAGAACAAAGACTTTGTGACACGCGCGCGGGAAAAAGACTTTGTGAGATGCAGGCAGAACAATGACTTTGTGACACGCAGGCAGAACAATGACTTTGTGACACGCAGGCAGAACAAAGACTTTGTGACACGCAGGCAGAACAAAGACTTTGTGACACGCAGGCAGAACAAAGACTTTGTGACACGCAGGCAGAACAAAGACTTTGTGACACGCAGGCAGAACAAAGACTTTGTGACACGCTCGCGGGAAAAAGACTTTGTGACACGCAGGCAGAACAAAGACTTTGTGACACGCGCGCGGGAAAAAGACTTTGTGACACGCAGGCAGAACAAAGACTTTGTGACACGCAGGCAGAACAAAGACTTTGTGACACGCAGGCAGAACAAAGACTTTGTGACACGCAGGCAGAACAAAGACTTTGTGACACGCAGGCAGAACAAAGACTTTGTGACACGCTCGCGGGAAAAAGACTTTGTGACACGCAGGCAGAACAAAGACTTTGTGACACGCGCGCGGGAAAAAGACTTTGTGACACGCAGGAAGAACAAAGACTTTGTGACACGCAGGCAGAACAATGACTTTGTGACACGCAGGCAGAACAAAGACTTTGTGACACACAGGCAGAACAAAGACTTTGTGACACGCAGGCAGAACAAAGACTTTGTGACACGCAGGCAGAACAAAGACTTTGTGACACGCTCGCGGGAAAAAGACTTTGTGACACGCAGGCAGAACAAAGACTTTGTGACACGCGCGCGGGAAAAAGACTTTGTGAGATGCAGGCAGAACAATGACTTTGTGACACGCAGGCAGAACAAAGACTTTGTGACATGCAGGCAGAACAATGACTTTGTGACACGCAGGCAGAACAAAGACTTTGTGACACGCAGGCAGAACAAAGACTTTGTGACACGCGCGCGGGAAAAAGACTTTCTGACATGCAGGCAGAATAAAGACTTTGTGACATGCAAGGCAGAACAAAGACTTTGTGACACGCAGGCAGAACAAAGACTTTGTTACATGCAAGGCAGAACAAAGACTTTGTGACACGCAGGCAGAACAAAGACTTTGTGACATGCAAGGCAGAACAAAGACTTTGTGACACGCAAGCAGAACAAAGACTTTGTGACACGCGTGCGGGAAAAAGACTTTGTGACACGCAGGCAGAACAAAGACTTTGTGACATGCAAGGCAGAACAAAGACTTTGTGACACGCAGGCAGAACAAAGACTTTGTGACACGCGTGCGGGAAAAAGACTTTGTGACACGCAGGCAGAACAAAGACTTTGTGACACGCAGGCAGAAGAAAGACTTTGTGACACGCGTGCGGGAAAAAGACTTTGTGACACGCAGGCAGAACAAAGACTTTGTGACACGCAGGCAGAAGAAAGACTTTGTGACACGCAGGCAGAACAAAGACTCTGTGACACGCAGGCAGAACAAAGACTTTGTGACACGCAGGCAGAACAAAGACTTTGTGACACGCAGGCAGAACAAAGACTTTGTGACACGCAGGCAGAAGAAAGACTTTGTGACACGCGCGCGGGAAAAAGACTTTGTGACACGCAGGCAGAACAAAGACTTTGTGACACGCAGGCAGAACAAAGACTTTGTGACACGCAGGCAGAAGAAAGACTTTGTGACACGCAGGCAGAACAAAGACTTTGTGACACGCAGGCAGAACAAAGACTTTGTGACACGCGCGCGGGAAAAAGACTTTGTGAGACGCAGGCAGAACAAAGACTTTGTGACACGTAGGCAGAACAAAGACTTTGTGACACGCGCGCGGGAAAAAGACTTTGTGACACGCAGGCAGAACAAAGACTTTGTGACACGCGCCCTGGAAAAAGACTTTGTGACACGCAGGCAGAACAAAGACTTTGTGACACGCGCGCGGGAAAAAGACTTTGTGACACGCAGGCAGAACAAAGACTTTGTGACACGCGCCCTGGAAAAAGACTTTGTGACACGCAGGCAGAACAAAGACTTTGTGACACGCAGGCAGAACAAAGAGTTTGTGACACGCAGGCAGAACAAAGACTTTGTGATACGCAGGCAGAACAAAGACTTTGTGACACGCAGTCAGAAAAAAGACTTTATGACACGCAGGCAGAACAAAGACTTTGTGACACGCAGGCAGAACAAAGACTTTGTGACACGCGTGCGGGAAAAAGACTTTGTGACACGCAGGCAGAAGAAAGACTTTGTGACACCCGTGCGGGAAAAAGACTTTGTGACACGCAGGCAGAACAAAGACTTTGTGACACGCAGGAAGAACAAAGACTCTGTGACATGCAGGCAGAACAAAGACTTTGTGACACGCAGGCAGAAGAAAGACTTTGTGACACGCGCGCGGGAAAAAGACTTTGTGACACGCAGGCAGAACAAAGACTTTGTGACACGCAGGCAGAACAAAGACTTTGTGACACGCAGGCAGAAGAAAGACTTTGTGACACGCAGGCAGAAGAAAGACTTTGTGACACGCAGGCAGAACAAAGACTTTGTGACACGCAGGCAGAACAAAGACTTTGTGAAACGTAGGCAGAACAAAGACTTTGTGACACGCGCGCGGGAAAAAGACTTTGTGACACGCAGGCAGAACAAAGACTTTGTGACACGCGCCCTGGAAAAAGACTTTGTGACACGCAGGCAGAAGAAAGACTTTGTGACACGCAGGCAGAAGAAAGACTTTGTGACACGCAGGCAGAACAAAGACTTTGTGACACGTAGGCAGAACAAAGACTTTGTGACACGCAGGCAGAAACAAGACTTTGTGACACGCGGGCAGGAAAAAGACTTTGGGACACGCGCGCGGGAAAAAGACTTTGTGACACGCAGGCAGAACAAAGACTTTGTGACACACAGGCAGAACAAAGACTTTGTGACACGCAGGCAGAACAAAGACTTTGTGACACGCGCGCGGGAAAAAGACTTTGTGAGATGCAGGCAGAACAATGACTTTGTGACACGCAGGCAGAACAAAGACTTTGTGACACGCAGGCAGAACAAAGACTTTGTGACACGCGCGCGGGAAAAAGACTTTGTGAGATGCAGGCAGAACAATGACTTTGTGACACGCAGGCAGAACAAAGACTTTGTGACACGCAGGCAGAACAAAGACTTTGTGACACGCGCGCGGGAAAAAGACTTTGTGACACGCAGGCAGAACAAAGACTTTGTGACACGCAGGCAGAACAATGACTTTGTGACACGCAGGCAGAACAAAGACTTTGTGACACACAGGCAGAACAAAGACTTTGTGACACGCAGGCAGAACAAAGACTTTGTGACACGCAGGCAGAACAAAGACTTTGTGACACGCTCGCGGGAAAAAGACTTTGTGACACGCAGGCAGAACAAAGACTTTGTGACACGCGCGCGGGAAAAAGACTTTGTGACACGCAGGCAGAACAATGACTTTGTGACACGCAGGCAGAACAAAGACTTTGTGACATGCAGGCAGAACAATGACTTTGTGACACGCAGGAAGAACAAAGACTTTGTGACACGCAGGCAGAACAAAGACTTTGTGACACGCGCGCGGGAAAAAGACTTTCTGACATGCAGGCAGAATAAAGACTTTGTGACATGCAAGGCAGAACAAAGACTTTGTGACACGCAGGCAGAACAAAGACTTTGTGACACGTAGGCAGAACAAAGAGTTTGTGACACGCGCGCGGGAAAAAGACTTTGTGACACGCAGGCAGAACAAAGACTTTGTGACACGCGCCCTGGAAAAAGACTTTGTGACACGCAGGCAGAAGAAAGACTTTGTGACACGCAGGCAGAACAAAGACTTTGTGACACGCAGGCAGAACAAAGACTTTGTGACACGTAGGCAGAACAAAGACTTTGTGACACGCAGGCAGAAACAAGACTTTGTGACACGCGGGTAGGAAAAAGACTTTGGGACACGCGCGCGGGAAAAAGACTTTGTGACACGCAGGCAGAACAAAGACTTTGTGACACACAGGCAGAACAAAGACTTTGTGACACGCAGGCAGAACAAAGACTTTGTGACACGCAGGCAGAACAAAGACTTTGTGACACGCTCGCGGGAAAAAGACTTTGTGACACGCAGGCAGAACAAAGACTTTGTGACACGCGCGCGGGAAAAAGACTTTGTGAGATGCAGGCAGAACAATGACTTTGTGACACGCAGGCAGAACAAAGACTTTGTGACACGCAGGCAGAACAAAGACTTTGTGACACGCAGGCAGAACAATGACTTTGTGACACGCAGGCAGAACAAAGACTTTGTGACACGCTCGCGGGAAAAAGACTTTGTGACACGCAGGCAGAACAAAGACTTTGTGACACGCGCGCGGGAAAAAGACTTTGTGAGATGCATGCAGAACAATGACTTTGTGACACGCAGGCAGAACAAAGACTTTGTGACATGCAGGCAGAACAATGACTTTGTGACACGCAGGCAGAACAAAGACTTTGTGACACGCAGGCAGAACAAAGACTTTGTGACATGCAGGCAGAATAAAGACTTTGTGACATGCAAGGCAGAACAAAGACTTTGTGACACGCAGGCAGAACAAAGACTTTGTGACATGCAAGGCAGAACAAAGACTTTGTGACAAGCAGGCAGAACAAAGACTTTGTGACATGCAAGGCAGAACAAAGACTTTGTGACACGCAGGCAGAACAAAGACTTTGTGACACGCGTGCGGGAAAAAGACTTTGTGACACGCAGGCAGAACAAAGACTTTGTGACATGCAAGGCAGAACAAAGACTTTGTGACACGCAGGCAGAACAAAGACTTTGTGACACGCGTGCGGGAAAAAGACTTTGTGACACGCAGGCAGAACAAAGACTTTGTGACACGCAGGAAGAACAAAGACTCTGTGACATGCAGGCAGAACAAAGACTTTGTGACACGCAGGCAGAACAAAGACTTTGTGACACGCAGGCAGAAGAAAGACTTTGTGACACGCGCGCGGGAAAAAGACTTTGTGACACGCAGGCAGAACAAAGACTTTGTGACACGCAGGCAGAACAAAGACTTTGTGACACGCAGGCAGAAGAAAGACTTTGTGACACGCAGGCAGAACAAAGACTTTGTGACACGCAGGCAGAACAAAGACTTTGTGACACGCGCCCTGGAAAAAGACTTTGTGACACGCAGGCAGAACAAAGACTTTGTGACACGCGCGCGGGAAAAAGACTTTGTGACACGCAGGCAGAACAAAGACTTTGTGACACGCGCCCTGGAAAAAGACTTTGTGACACGCAGGCAGAACAAAGACTTTGTGACACGCGCCCTGGAAAAAGACTTTGTGACACGCAGGCAGAACAAAGACTTTGTGACACGCGCGCGGGAAAAAGACTTTGTGACACGCAGGCAGAACAAAGACTTTGTGACACGCGCCCTGGAAAAAGACTTTGTGACACGCAGGCAGAACAAAGACTTTGTGACACGCAGGCAGAACAAAGACTTTGTGACACGCAGGCAGAACAAAGACTTTGTGATACGCAGGCAGAACAAAGACTTTGTGACACGCAGTCAGAACAAAGACTTTATGACACGCAGGCAGAACAAAGACTTTGTGACACGCAGGCAGAACAAAGACTTTGTGACACGCAGGCAGAACAAAGACTTTGTGACACGCGTGCGGGAAAAAGACTTTGTGACACGCAGGCAGAACAAAGACTTTGTGACACGCAGGAAGAACAAAGACTCTGTGACATGCAGGCAGAACAAAGACTTTGTGACACGCAGGCAGAACAAGGACTTTGTGACACGCAGGCAGAACAAAGACTTTGTGACATGCAGTCAGAACAAAGACTTTGTGACACGCAGGCAGAACAAAGACTTTGTGACACGCAGGCAGAACAAAGACTTTGTGACACGCAGGCAGAACAAAGACTTTGTGACACGCAGTCAGAACAAAGACTTTATGACACGCAGGCAGAACAAAGACTTTGTGACACGCAGGCAGAAGAAAGACTTTGTGACACGCAGGCAGAAGAAAGACTTTGTGACACGCAGGCAGAACAAAGACTTTGTGACACGTAGGCAGAACAAAGACTTTGTGACACGCTCGCGGGAAAAAGACTTTGTGACACGCAGGCAGAACAAAGACTTTGTGACACGCGCCCTGGAAAAAGACTTTGTGACACGCAGGCAGAACAAAGACTTTGTGACACGCAGGCAGAACAAAGACTTTGTGACACGCAGGAAGAACAAAGACTCTGTGACATGCAGGCAGAACAAAGACTTTGTGACACGCAGGCAGAAGAAAGACTTTGTGACACGCGCGTGGGAAAAAGACTTTGTGACACGCAGGCAGAACAAAGACTTTGTGACACGCAGGCAGAACAAAGACTTTGTGACACGCAGGCAGAACAATGACTTTGTGACACGCAGGCAGAACAAAGACTTTGTGACACGCAGGCAGAACAAAGACTTTGTGACACGCTCGCGGGAAAAAGACTTTGTGACACGCAGGCAGAACAAAGACTTTGTGACACGCAGGCAGAACAAAGACTTTGTGACACGCAGGCAGAACAAAGACTTTGTGACACGCAGTCAGAACAAAGACTTTATGACATGCAGGCAGAACAAAGACTTTGTGACACGCAGGCAGAACAAAGACTTTGTGACACGCAGGCAGAAGAAAGACTTTGTGACACGCAGGCAGAACAAAGACTTTGTGACACGCAGGCAGAACAAAGACTTTGTGACACGCGCGCGGGAAAAAGACTTTGTGAGACGCAGGCAGAACAAAGACTTTGTGACACGTAGGCAGAACAAAGACTTTGTGACACGCGCGCGGGAAAAAGACTTTGTGACACGCAGGCAGAACAAAGACTTTGTGACACGCGCCCTGGAAAAAGACTTTGTGACACGCAGGCAGAACAAAGACTTTGTGACACGCGCGCGGGAAAAAGACTTTGTGACACGCAGGCAGAACAAAGACTTTGTGACACGCGCCCTGGAAAAAGACTTTGTGACACGCAGGCAGAACAAAGACTTTGTGACACGCAGGCAGAACAAAGAGTTTGTGACACGCAGGCAGAACAAAGACTTTGTGATACGCAGGCAGAACAAAGACTTTGTGACACGCAGTCAGAAAAAAGACTTTATGACACGCAGGCAGAACAAAGACTTTGTGACACGCAGGCAGAACAAAGACTTTGTGACACGCGTGCGGGAAAAAGACTTTGTGACACGCAGGCAGAAGAAAGACTTTGTGACACCCGTGCGGGAAAAAGACTTTGTGACACGCAGGCAGAACAAAGACTTTGTGACACGCAGGAAGAACAAAGACTCTGTGACATGCAGGCAGAACAAAGACTTTGTGACACGCAGGCAGAAGAAAGACTTTGTGACACGCGCGCGGGAAAAAGACTTTGTGACACGCAGGCAGAACAAAGACTTTGTGACACGCAGGCAGAACAAAGACTTTGTGACACGCAGGCAGAAGAAAGACTTTGTGACACGCAGGCAGAAGAAAGACTTTGTGACACGCAGGCAGAACAAAGACTTTGTGACACGCAGGCAGAACAAAGACTTTGTGAAACGTAGGCAGAACAAAGACTTTGTGACACGCGCGCGGGAAAAAGACTTTGTGACACGCAGGCAGAACAAAGACTTTGTGACACGCGCCCTGGAAAAAGACTTTGTGACACGCAGGCAGAAGAAAGACTTTGTGACACGCAGGCAGAAGAAAGACTTTGTGACACGCAGGCAGAACAAAGACTTTGTGACACGTAGGCAGAACAAAGACTTTGTGACACGCAGGCAGAAACAAGACTTTGTGACACGCGGGCAGGAAAAAGACTTTGGGACACGCGCGCGGGAAAAAGACTTTGTGACACGCAGGCAGAACAAAGACTTTGTGACACACAGGCAGAACAAAGACTTTGTGACACGCAGGCAGAACAAAGACTTTGTGACACGCGCGCGGGAAAAAGACTTTGTGAGATGCAGGCAGAACAATGACTTTGTGACACGCAGGCAGAACAAAGACTTTGTGACACGCAGGCAGAACAAAGACTTTGTGACACGCGCGCGGGAAAAAGACTTTGTGAGATGCAGGCAGAACAATGACTTTGTGACACGCAGGCAGAACAAAGACTTTGTGACACGCAGGCAGAACAAAGACTTTGTGACACGCGCGCGGGAAAAAGACTTTGTGACACGCAGGCAGAACAAAGACTTTGTGACACGCAGGCAGAACAATGACTTTGTGACACGCAGGCAGAACAAAGACTTTGTGACACACAGGCAGAACAAAGACTTTGTGACACGCAGGCAGAACAAAGACTTTGTGACACGCAGGCAGAACAAAGACTTTGTGACACGCTCGCGGGAAAAAGACTTTGTGACACGCAGGCAGAACAAAGACTTTGTGACACGCGCGCGGGAAAAAGACTTTGTGACACGCAGGCAGAACAATGACTTTGTGACACGCAGGCAGAACAAAGACTTTGTGACATGCAGGCAGAACAATGACTTTGTGACACGCAGGAAGAACAAAGACTTTGTGACACGCAGGCAGAACAAAGACTTTGTGACACGCGCGCGGGAAAAAGACTTTCTGACATGCAGGCAGAATAAAGACTTTGTGACATGCAAGGCAGAACAAAGACTTTGTGACACGCAGGCAGAACAATGACTTTGTGACACGCAGGCAGAACAAAGACTTTGTGACATGCAGGCAGAACAATGACTTTGTGACACGCAGGCAGAACAAAGACTTTGTGACACGCAGGCAGAACAAAGACTTTGTGACATGCAGGCAGAATAAAGACTTTGTGACATGCAAGGCAGAACAAAGACTTTGTGACACGCAGGCAGAACAAAGACTTTGTGACATGCAAGGCAGAACAAAGACTTTGTGACAAGCAGGCAGAACAAAGACTTTGTGACATGCAAGGCAGAACAAAGACTTTGTGACACGCAGGCAGAACAAAGACTTTGTGACACGCGTGCGGGAAAAAGACTTTGTGACACGCAGGCAGAACAAAGACTTTGTGACATGCAAGGCAGAACAAAGACTTTGTGACACGCAGGCAGAACAAAGACTTTGTGACACGCGTGCGGGAAAAAGACTTTGTGACACGCAGGCAGAACAAAGACTTTGTGACACGCAGGAAGAACAAAGACTCTGTGACATGCAGGCAGAACAAAGACTTTGTGACACGCAGGCAGAACAAAGACTTTGTGACACGCAGGCAGAAGAAAGACTTTGTGACACGCGCGCGGGAAAAAGACTTTGTGACACGCAGGCAGAACAAAGACTTTGTGACACGCAGGCAGAACAAAGACTTTGTGACACGCAGGCAGAAGAAAGACTTTGTGACACGCAGGCAGAACAAAGACTTTGTGACACGCAGGCAGAACAAAGACTTTGTGACACGCGCCCTGGAAAAAGACTTTGTGACACGCAGGCAGAACAAAGACTTTGTGACACGCGCGCGGGAAAAAGACTTTGTGACACGCAGGCAGAACAAAGACTTTGTGACACGCGCCCTGGAAAAAGACTTTGTGACACGCAGGCAGAACAAAGACTTTGTGACACGCGCCCTGGAAAAAGACTTTGTGACACGCAGGCAGAACAAAGACTTTGTGACACGCGCGCGGGAAAAAGACTTTGTGACACGCAGGCAGAACAAAGACTTTGTGACACGCGCCCTGGAAAAAGACTTTGTGACACGCAGGCAGAACAAAGACTTTGTGACACGCAGGCAGAACAAAGACTTTGTGACACGCAGGCAGAACAAAGACTTTGTGATACGCAGGCAGAACAAAGACTTTGTGACACGCAGTCAGAACAAAGACTTTATGACACGTAGGCAGAACAAAGACTTTGTGACACGCAGGCAGAACAAAGACTTTGTGACACGCAGGCAGAACAAAGACTTTGTGACACGCGTGCGGGAAAAAGACTTTGTGACACGCAGGCAGAACAAAGACTTTGTGACACGCAGGAAGAACAAAGACTCTGTGACATGCAGGCAGAACAAAGACTTTGTGACACGCAGGCAGAACAAGGACTTTGTGACACGCAGGCAGAACAAAGACTTTGTGACATGCAGTCAGAACAAAGACTTTGTGACACGCAGGCAGAACAAAGACTTTGTGACACGCAGGCAGAACAAAGACTTTGTGACACGCAGGCAGAACAAAGACTTTGTGACACGCAGTCAGAACAAAGACTTTATGACACGCAGGCAGAACAAAGACTTTGTGACACGCAGGCAGAAGAAAGACTTTGTGACACGCAGGCAGAAGAAAGACTTTGTGACACGCAGGCAGAACAAAGACTTTGTGACACGTAGGCAGAACAAAGACTTTGTGACACGCTCGCGGGAAAAAGACTTTGTGACACGCAGGCAGAACAAAGACTTTGTGACACGCGCCCTGGAAAAAGACTTTGTGACACGCAGGCAGAACAAAGACTTTGTGACACGCAGGCAGAACAAAGACTTTGTGACACGCAGGAAGAACAAAGACTCTGTGACATGCAGGCAGAACAAAGACTTTGTGACACGCAGGCAGAAGAAAGACTTTGTGACACGCGCGTGGGAAAAAAGACTTTGTGACACGCAGGCAGAACAAAGACTTTGTGACACGCAGGCAGAACAAAGACTTTGTGACACGCAGGCAGAACAATGACTTTGTGACACGCAGGCAGAACAAAGACTTTGTGACACGCAGGCAGAACAAAGACTTTGTGACACGCTCGCGGGAAAAAGACTTTGTGACACGCAGGCAGAACAAAGACTTTGTGACACGCAGGCAGAACAAAGACTTTGTGACACGCAGGCAGAACAAAGACTTTGTGACATGCAGGCAGAACAATGACTTTGTGACACGCAGGCAGAACAAAGACTTTGTGACACGCAGGCAGAACAAAGACTTTGTGACACGCGCGCGGGAAAAAGACTTTCTGACATGCAGGCAGAATAAAGACTTTGTGACATGCAAGGCAGAACAAAGACTTTGTGACACGCAGGCAGAACAAAGACTTTGTGACACGTAGGCAGAACAAAGACTTTGTGACACGCGCGCGGGAAAAAGACTTTGTGACACGCAGGCAGAACAAAGACTTTGTGACACGCGCCCTGGAAAAAGACTTTGTGACACGCAGGCAGAAGAAAGACTTTGTGACACGCAGGCAGAACAAAGACTTTGTGACACGCAGGCAGAACAAAGACTTTGTGACACGTAGGCAGAACAAAGACTTTGTGACACGCAGGCAGAAACAAGACTTTGTGACACGCGGGCAGGAAAAAGACTTTGGGACACGCGCGCGGGAAAAAGACTTTGTGACACGCAGGCAGAACAAAGACTTTGTGACACGCGCCCTGGAAAAAGACTTTGTGACACGCAGGCAGAACAAAGACTTTGTGACACGCAGGCAGAACAAAGACTTTGTGACACGCAGGCAGAACAAAGACTTTGTGATACGCAGGCAGAACAAAGACTTTGTGACACGCAGTCAGAACAAAGACTTTATGACACGTAGGCAGAACAAAGACTTTGTGACACGCAGGCAGAACAAAGACTTTGTGACACGCAGGCAGAACAAAGACTTTGTGACACGCGTGCGGGAAAAAGACTTTGTGACACGCAGGCAGAACAAAGACTTTGTGACACGCAGGAAGAACAAAGACTCTGTGACATGCAGGCAGAACAAAGACTTTGTGACACGCAGGCAGAACAAGGACTTTGTGACACGCAGGCAGAACAAAGACTTTGTGACATGCAGTCAGAACAAAGACTTTGTGACACGCAGGCAGAACAAAGACTTTGTGACACGCAGGCAGAACAAAGACTTTGTGACACGCAGGCAGAACAAAGACTTTGTGACACGCAGTCAGAACAAAGACTTTATGACACGCAGGCAGAACAAAGACTTTGTGACACGCAGGCAGAAGAAAGACTTTGTGACACGCAGGCAGAAGAAAGACTTTGTGACACGCAGGCAGAACAAAGACTTTGTGACACGTAGGCAGAACAAAGACTTTGTGACACGCTCGCGGGAAAAAGACTTTGTGACACGCAGGCAGAACAAAGACTTTGTGACACGTAGGCAGAACAAAGACTTTGTGACACGCAGGCAGAAACAAGACTTTGTGACACGCGGGCAGGAAAAAGACTTTGGGACACGCGCGCGGGAAAAAGACTTTGTGACACGCAGGCAGAACAAAGACTTTGTGACACGCGCCCTGGAAAAAGACTTTGTGACACGCAGGCAGAACAAAGACTTTGTGACACGCAGGCAGAACAAAGACTTTGTGACACGCAGGCAGAACAAAGACTTTGTGATACGCAGGCAGAACAAAGACTTTGTGACACGCAGTCAGAACAAAGACTTTATGACACGTAGGCAGAACAAAGACTTTGTGACACGCAGGCAGAACAAAGACTTTGTGACACGCAGGCAGAACAAAGACTTTGTGACACGCGTGCGGGAAAAAGACTTTGTGACACGCAGGCAGAACAAAGACTTTGTGACACGCAGGAAGAACAAAGACTCTGTGACATGCAGGCAGAACAAAGACTTTGTGACACGCAGGCAGAACAAGGACTTTGTGACACGCAGGCAGAACAAAGACTTTGTGACATGCAGTCAGAACAAAGACTTTGTGACACGCAGGCAGAACAAAGACTTTGTGACACGCAGGCAGAACAAAGACTTTGTGACACGCAGGCAGAACAAAGACTTTGTGACACGCAGTCAGAACAAAGACTTTATGACACGCAGGCAGAACAAAGACTTTGTGACACGCAGGCAGAAGAAAGACTTTGTGACACGCAGGCAGAAGAAAGACTTTGTGACACGCAGGCAGAACAAAGACTTTGTGACACGTAGGCAGAACAAAGACTTTGTGACACGCTCGCGGGAAAAAGACTTTGTGACACGCAGGCAGAACAAAGACTTTGTGACACGCGCCCTGGAAAAAGACTTTGTGACACGCAGGCAGAACAAAGACTTTGTGACACGCAGGCAGAACAAAGACTTTGTGACACGCAGGAAGAACAAAGACTCTGTGACATGCAGGCAGAACAAAGACTTTGTGACACGCAGGCAGAAGAAAGACTTTGTGACACGCGCGTGGGAAAAAGACTTTGTGACACGCAGGCAGAACAAAGACTTTGTGACACGCAGGCAGAACAAAGACTTTGTGACACGCAGGCAGAACAATGACTTTGTGACACGCAGGCAGAACAAAGACTTTGTGACACGCAGGCAGAACAAAGACTTTGTGACACGCTCGCGGGAAAAAGACTTTGTGACACGCAGGCAGAACAAAGACTTTGTGACACGCAGGCAGAACAAAGACTTTGTGACACGCAGGCAGAACAAAGACTTTGTGACATGCAGGCAGAACAATGACTTTGTGACACGCAGGCAGAACAAAGACTTTGTGACACGCAGGCAGAACAAAGACTTTGTGACACGCGCGCGGGAAAAAGACTTTCTGACATGCAGGCAGAATAAAGACTTTGTGACATGCAAGGCAGAACAAAGACTTTGTGACACGCAGGCAGAACAAAGACTTTGTGACACGTAGGCAGAACAAAGACTTTGTGACACGCGCGCGGGAAAAAGACTTTGTGACACGCAGGCAGAACAAAGACTTTGTGACACGCGCCCTGGAAAAAGACTTTGTGACACGCAGGCAGAAGAAAGACTTTGTGACACGCAGGCAGAACAAAGACTTTGTGACACGCAGGCAGAACAAAGACTTTGTGACACGTAGGCAGAACAAAGACTTTGTGACACGCAGGCAGAAACAAGACTTTGTGACACGCGGGCAGGAAAAAGACTTTGGGACACGCGCGCGGGAAAAAGACTTTGTGACACGCAGGCAGAACAAAGACTTTGTGACACACAGGCAGAACAAAGACTTTGTGACACGCAGGCAGAACAAAGACTTTGTGACACGCAGGCAGAACAAAGACTTTGTGACACGCTCGCGGGAAAAAGACTTTGTGACACGCAGGCAGAACAAAGACTTTGTGACATGCAAGGCAGAACAAAGACTTTGTGACACGCAGGCAGAACAATGACTTTGTGACACGCAGGCAGAACAAAGACTTTGTGACACGCAGGCAGAACAAAGACTTTGTGACACGCGCGCGGGAAAAAGACTTTGTGACACGCAGGCAGAAGAAAGACTTTGTGACACGCAGGCAGAACAAAGACTTTGTGACACGCAGGCAGAACAAAGACTTTGTGACACACAGGCAGAACAAAGACTTTGTGACATGCAGGCAGAACAAAGACTTTGTGACACGCAGGCAGAACAAAGACTTTGTGACACGCTCGCGGGAAAAAGACTTTGTGACACGCAGGCAGAACAAAGACTTTGTGACACACAGGCAGAACAAAGACTTTGTGACACGCAGGCAGAACAAAGACTTTGTGACACGCAGGCAGAACAAAGACTTTGTGACACGCTCGCGGGAAAAAGACTTTGTGACACGCAGGCAGAACAAAGACTTTGTGACACGCGCGCGGGAAAAAGACTTTGTGAGATGCAGGCAGAACAATGACTTTGTGACACGCAGGCAGAACAAAGACTTTGTGACATGCAGGCAGAACAATGACTTTGTGACACGCAGGCAGAACAAAGACTTTGTGACACGCAGGCAGAACAAAGACTTTGTGACACGCGCGCGGGAAAAAGACTTTCTGACATGCAGGCAGAATAAAGACTTTGTGACATGCAAGGCAGAACAAAGACTTTGTGACACGCAGGCAGAACAAAGACTTTGTTACATGCAAGGCAGAACAAAGACTTTGTGACAAGCAGGCAGAACAAAGACTTTGTGACATGCAAGGCAGAACAAAGACTTTGTGACACGCAGGCAGAACAAAGACTTTGTGACACGCGTGCGGGAAAAAGACTTTGTGACACGCAGGCAGAACAAAGACTTTGTGACATGCAAGGCAGAACAAAGACTTTGTGACACGCAGGCAGAACAAAGACTTTGTGACACGCGTGCGGGAAAAAGACTTTGTGACACGCAGGCAGAACAAAGACTTTGTGACACGCAGGCAAAAGAAAGACTTTGCGACACGCGTGCGGGAAAAAGACTTTGTGACACGCAGGCAGAACAAAGACTTTGTGACACGCAGGCAGAACAAAGACTTTGTGACACGCAGGCAGAACAAAGACTTTGTGACACGCAGGCAGAAGAAAGACTTTGTGACAGGCGCGCGGGAAAAAGACTTTGTGACACGCAGGCAGAACAAAGACTTTGTGACACGCAGGCAGAACAAAGACTTTGTGACACGCAGGCAGAACAAAGACTTTGTGACACGCAGGCAGAAGAAAGACTTTGTGACACGCAGGCAGAACAAAGACTTTGTGACACGCAGGCAGAACAAAGACTTTGTGACACGCGCGCGGGAAAAAGACTTTGTGAGACGCAGGCAGAACAAAGACTTTGTGACACGTAGGCAGAACAAAGACTTTGTGACACGCGCGCGGGAAAAAGACTTTGTGACACGCAGGCAGAACAAAGACTTTGTGACACGCGCCCTGGAAAAAGACTTTGTGACACGCAGGCAGAACAAAGACTTTGTGACACGCGCGCGGGAAAAAGACTTTGTGACACGCAGGCAGAACAAAGACTTTGTGACACGCGCCCTGGAAAAAGACTTTGTGACACGCAGGCAGAACAAAGACTTTGTGACACGCAGGCAGAACAAAGAGTTTGTGACACGCAGGCAGAACAAAGACTTTGTGATACGCAGGCAGAACAAAGACTTTGTGACACGCAGTCAGAACAAAGACTTTATGACACGCAGGCAGAACAAAGACTTTGTGACACGCAGGCAGAACAAAGACTTTGTGACACGCAGGCAGAACAAAGACTTTGTGACACGCGTGCGGGAAAAAGACTTTGTGACACGCAGGCAGAACAAAGACTTTGTGACACGCTCGCGGGAAAAAGACTTTGTGACACGCAGGCAGAACAAAGACTTTGTGACACGCGCCCTGGAAAAAGACTTTGTGACACGCAGGCAGAACAAAGACTTTGTGACACGCAGGCAGAACAAAGACTTTGTGACACGCAGGAAGAACAAAGACTCTGTGACATGCAGGCAGAACAAAGACTTTGTGACACGCAGGCAGAAGAAAGACTTTGTGACACGCGCGTGGGAAAAAGACTTTGTGACACGCAGGCAGAACAAAGAATTTGTGACACGCAGGCAGAACAAAGACTTTGTGACACGGAGGCAGAACAAAGAGTTTGTGACACGCGCGCGGGAAAAAGACTTTGTGACACGCATGCGGAACAAAGACTTTGTGACACGCAGGCAGAACAAAGTCTTTGTGACACGCGCGCAGGAAAAAGACTTTGTGACACGCAGGCAGAACAAAGACTTTTGCGACACGCGCGCGAGAAAAAGACTTTGTGACACGCAGGCAGAACAAAGACTTTGTGACACGCAGGCAGAACAAAGACTTTGTGACACGCTCGCGGGAAAAAGACTTTGTGACACGCAGGCAGAACAAAGACTTTGTGACACGCTCGCGGGAAAAAGACTTTGTGACACGCAGGCAGAACAAAGACTTTGTGACACGCGCGCGGGAAAAAGACTTTGTGACACGCAGGGAGAACAAAGACTTTGTGACACGCAGGCAGAAACAACACTTTGTGACACGCAGGAAGAACAAAGACTCTGTGACATGCAGGCAGAACAAAGACTTTGTGACACGCAGGCAGAAGAAAGACTTTGTGACACGCGCGTGGGAAAAAGACTTTGTGACACGCAGGCAGAACAAAGAATTTGTGACACGCAGGCAGAACAAAGACTTTGTGACACGGAGGCAGAACAAAGAGTTTGTGACACGCGCGCGGGAAAAAGACTTTGTGACACGCATGCGGAACAAAGACTTTGTGACACGCAGGCAGAACAAAGTCTTTGTGACACGCGCGCAGGAAAAAGACTTTGTGACACGCAGGCAGAACAAAGACTTTTGCGACACGCGCGCGAGAAAAAGACTTTGTGACACGCAGGCAGAACAAAGACTTTGTGACACGCAGGCAGAACAAAGACTTTGTGACACGCTCGCGGGAAAAAGACTTTGTGACACGCAGGCAGAACAAAGACTTTGTGACACGCTCGCGGGAAAAAGACTTTGTGACACGCAGGCAGAACAAAGACTTTGTGACACGCGCGCGGGAAAAAGACTTTGTGACATGCAGGGAGAACAAAGACTTTGTGACACGCAGGCAGAAACAACACTTTGTGACACGCGGGCGGGAAAAAGACTTTTTGACACGCGGGCGGGAAAAAGACTTTGTGACACGCAGGCAGAACAACGACTTTGTGACACGCGCGCGGGAAAAAGACTTTGTGACATGCAGGCAGAACAAAGACTTTGTGACACGCAGGCAGAACAAAGACTTTGTGACACGCAGGCAGAACAAAGACTTTGTGACACGCAGGCAGAAACAACACTTTGTGACACGCGGGCAGGAAAAAGACTTTGGGACACGCGCGCGGGAAAAAGACTTTGTGACACGCAGGCAGAACAAAGACTTTGTGACACACAGGCAGAACAAAGACTTTGTGACACGCAGGCAGAACAAAGACTTTGTGACACGCAGGCAGAACAAAGACTTTGTGACACGCAGGCAGAAGAAAGACTTTGTGACACGCGTGCGGGAAAAAGACTTTGTGACACGCAGGCAGAACAAAGACTTTGTGACACGCAGGAAGAACAAAGACTCTGTGACATGCAGGCAGAAGAAAGACTTTGTGACACGCAGGCAGAAGAAAGACTTTGTGACACGCAGGCAGAAGAAAGACTTTGTGACACGCGTGCGGGAAAAAGACTTTGTGACACGCAGGCAGAACAAAGACTTTGTGACACGCAGGAAGAACAAAGACTCTGTGACATGCAGGCAGAACAAAGACTTTGTGACACGCAGGCAGAACAAAGACTTTGTGACACGCAGGCAGAAGAAAGACTTTGTGACACGCGCGCGGGAAAAAGACTTTGTGACACGCAGGCAGAACAAAGACTTTGTGACACGCAGGCAGAACAAAGACTTTGTGACACGCAGGCAGAAGAAAGACTTTGTGACACGCAGGCAGAAGAAAGACTTTGTGACACGCAGGCAGAACAAAGACTTTGTGACACGCAGGCAGAACAAAGACTTTGTGACACGCGCGCGGGAAAAAGACTTTGTGAGACGCAGGCAGAACAAAGACTTTGTGACACGTAGGCAGAACAAAGACTTTGTGACACGCGCGCGGGAAAAAGACTTTGTGACACGCAGGCAGAACAAAGACTTTGTGACACGCGCGCGGGAAAAAGACTTTGTGACACGCAGGCAGAACAAAGACTTTGTGACACGCAGGAAGAACAAAGACTTTGTGACACGCGCGCGGGAAAAAGACTTTGTGACACGCAGGCAGAACAAAGACTTTGTGACACGCGCGCGGGAAAAAGACTTTGTGACACGCAGGCAGAACAAAGACTTTGTGACACGCGCCCTGGAAAAAGACTTTGTGACACGCAGGCAGAACAAAGACTTTGTGACACGCAGGCAGAACAAAGACTTTGTGACACGCAGGCAGAACAAAGACTTTGTGACACGCGCGCGGGAAAAAGACTTTGTGACACGCAGGCAGAACAAAGACTTTGTGACACGCAGGCAGAACAAAGACTTTGTGACACGCGCGCGGGAAAAAGACTTTGTGACACGCAGGCAGAACAAAGACTTTGTGACACGCGCCCTGGAAAAAGACTTTGTGACACGCAGGCAGAACAAAGACTTTGTGACACGCAGGCAGAACAAAGAGTTTGTGACACGCAGGCAGAACAAAGACTTTGTGATACGCAGGCAGAACAAAGACTTTGTGACACGCAGTCAGAACAAAGACTTTATGACACGCAGGCAGAACAAAGACTTTGTGACACGCAGGCAGAACAAAGACTTTGTGACACGCAGGCAGAACAAAGACTTTGTGACACGCGTGCGGGAAAAAGACTTTGTGACACGCAGGCAGAACAAAGACTTTGTGACACGCGTGCTGGAAAAAGACTTTGTGACACGCAGGCAGAACAAAGACTTTGTGACACGCAGGAAGAACAAAGACTCTGTGACATGCAGGCAGAACAAAGACTTTGTGACACGCAGGCAGAAGAAAGACTTTGTGACACGCGCGCGGGAAAAAGACTTTGTGACACGCAGGCAGAACAAAGACTCTGTGACATGCAGGCAGAACAAAGACTTTGTGACACGCAGGCAGAACAAAGACTTTGTGACACGCAGGCAGAACAATGACTTTGTGACACGCGCGCGGGAAAAAGACTTTGTGACACGCAGGCAGAACAAAGACTTTGTGACACGTAGGCAGAACAAAGACTTTGTGACACGCTCGCGGGAAAAAGACTTTGTGACACGCAGGCAGAACAAAGACTTTGTGACACGCGCCCTGGAAAAAGACTTTGTGACACGCAGGCAGAACAAAGACTTTGTGACACGCAGGCAGAACAAAGACTTTGTGACACGCAGGAAGAACAAAGACTCTGTGACATGCAGGCAGAACAAAGACTTTGTGACACGCAGGCAGAAGAAAGACTTTGTGACACGCGCGTGGGAAAAAGACTTTGTGACACGCAGGCAGAACAAAGAATTTGTGACACGCAGGCAGAACAAAGACTTTGTGACACGGAGGCAGAACAAAGAGTTTGTGACACGCGCGCGGGAAAAAGACTTTGTGACACGCATGCGGAACAAAGACTTTGTGACACGCAGGCAGAACAAAGTCTTTGTGACACGCGCGCAGGAAAAAGACTTTGTGACACGCAGGCAGAACAAAGACTTTGTGACACACAGGCAGAACAAAGACTTTGTGACACGCAGGCAGAACAAAGACTTTGTGACACGCAGGCAGAACAAAGACTTTGTGACACGCTCGCGGGAAAAAGACTTTGTGACACGCAGGCAGAACAAAGACTTTGTGACACGCTCGCGGGAAAAAGACTTTGTGACACGCAGGCAGAACAAAGACTTTGTGACACGCTCGCGGGAAAAAGACTTTGTGACATGCAGGCAGAACAAAGACTTTGTGACACGCGCGCGGGAAAAAGACTTTGTGACATGCAGGGAGAACAAAGACTTTGTGACACGCAAGCAGAAACAACACTTTGTGACACGCGGGCGGGAAAAAGACTTTGTGACACGCGGGCGGGAAAAAGACTTTGTGACACGCAGGCAGAACAAAGACTTTGTGACACGCGCGTGGGAAAAAGACTTTGTGACATGCAGGCAGAACAAAGACTTTGTGACACGCAGGCAGAACAAAGACTTTGTGACACGCAGGCAGAACAAAGACTTTGTGACACGCAGGCAGAAACAACACTTTGTGACACGCGGGCAGGAAAAAGACTTTGTGACACGCAGGCAGAACAAAGACTTTGTGACACGCAGGCAGAACAAAGACTTTGTGACACACAGGCAGAACAAAGACTTTGTGACACGCAGGCAGAACAAAGACTTTGTGACACGCAGGCAGAACAAAGACTTTGTGACACGCTCGCGGGAAAAAGACTTTGTGACACGCAGGCAGAACAAAGACTTTGTGACACGCAGGCAGAACAAAGACTTTGTGACACGCGCGCGGGAAAAAGACTTTGTGAGATGCAGGCAGAACAAAGACTTTGTGACACGCTCGCGGGAAAAAGACTTTGTGACACGCAGGCAGAACAAAGACTTTGTGACACGCTCGCGGGAAAAAGACTTTGTGACACGCAGGCAGAACAAAGAGTTTGTGACACGCAGGCAGAACAAAGACTTTGTGACACGCGTGCGGGAAAAAGACTTTGTGACACGCAGGCAGAACAAAGACTTTGTGACACGCAAGCAGAACAAAGACTTTGTGACACGCTCGCGGGAAAAAGACTTTGTGACACGCAGGCAGAACAAAGACTTTGTGACACGCTCGCGGGAAAAAGACTTTGTGACACGCAGGCAGAACAAAGACTTTGTGACACGCTCGCGGGAAAAAGACTTTGTGACATGCAGGCAGAACAAAGACTTTGTGACACGCGCGCGGGAAAAAGACTTTGTGACATGCAGGGAGAACAAAGACTTTGTGACACGCAGGCAGAAACAACACTTTGTGACACGCGGGCGGGAAAAAGACTTTGTGACACGCGGGCGGGAAAAAGACTTTGTGACACGCAGGCAGAACAAAGACTTTGTGACACGCGCGTGGGAAAAAGACTTTGTGACATGCAGGCAGAACAAAGACTTTGTGACACGCAGGCAGAACAAAGACTTTGTGACACGCAGGCAGAACAAAGACTTTGTGACACGCAGGCAGAAACAACACTTTGTGACACGCGGGCAGGAAAAAGACTTTGGGACACGCGCGCGGGAAAAAGACTTTGTGACACGCAGGCAGAACAAAGACTTTGTGACACACAGGCAGAACAAAGACTTTGTGACACGCAGGCAGAACAAAGACTTTGTGACACGCAGGCAGAACAAAGACTTTGTGACACGCTCGCGGGAAAAAGACTTTTTGACACGCAGGCAGAACAAAGACTTTGTGACACGCAGGCAGAACAAAAACTTTGTGACACGCAGGCAGAACAAAGACTTTGTGACACGCGCGCGGGAAAAAGACTTTGTGACACGCAGGCAGAACAAAGACTTTGTGACACGCAGTCAGAACAAAGACTTTGTGACACGCAGGCAGAAGAAAGACATTGTTACACGCAGGCAGAACAAAGACTTTGTGACACGCAGGCAGAACAAAGACTTTGTGACACGCAGGCAGAACAAAGACTTTGTGACACGCGTGCGGGAAAAAGACTTTGTGACACGCAGGCAGAACCAAAGACTTTGTGAAACGCAGGCAGAACAAAGACTTTGTGACACGCAGGCAGAACAAAGACTTTTTGACACGCAGGCAGAACAAAGACTTTGTGACACGCGCGCGGGAAAAAGACTTTGTGCCACGCAGGCAGAACAAAGACTTTGTGACACGCAGGCAGAACAATGACTTTGTGACATGCAGGCAGAACAAAGACTTTGTGACATACAGGCAGAAAAAAGACTTTGTGACACGCAGGCAGAACAAAGACTTTGTGAAACGCAGGAAGAACAAAGACTCTGTGACATGCAGGCAGAACAAAGACTTTGTGACACGCAGGCAGAACAAAGACGTTGTGACACGCGTGCGGGAAAAAGACTTTGTGACACGCAGGCAGAACAAAGACTTTGTGACACGCAGGCAGAATAAAGACTTTGTGACACGCGCGTGGGAAAAAGACTTTGTGACACGCAGGCAGAACAAAGACTTTGTGACACGCAGGCAGAACAAAGACTTTGTGACACGCGCGCGGGAAAAAGACTTTGTGACACGCAGGCAGAACAAAGACTTTGTGACACGTAGGCAGAACAAAGACTTTGTGACACGCAGGCAGAACAAAGACTTTGTGACACGCGGGCGGGAAAAAGACTTTGTGACACGCGGGCGGGAAAAAGACTTTGTGACATGCAGGCAGAACAAAGACTTTATGACACGCAGGCAGAACAAAGACTTTGTGACACGCTCGCGGGAAAAAGACTTTGTGACACGCAGGCAGAACAAAGACTTTGTGACACGCGGGCGGGAAAAAGACTTTGTGACACGCGGGCGGGAAAAAGACTTTGTGACACGCAGGCAGAACAAAGACTTTGTGACACGCGCGTGGGAAAAAGACTTTGTGACATGCAGGCAGAACAAAGACTTTGTGACACGCAGGCAGAACAAAGACTTTGTGACACGCAGGCAGAACAAAGACTTTGTGACACGCAGGCAGAAACAACACTTTGTGACACGCGGGCAGGAAAAAGACTTTGGGACACGCGCGCGGGAAAAAGACTTTGTGACACGCAGGCAGAACAAAGACTTTGTGACACGCAGGCAGAACAAAGACTTTGTGACACGCAGGCAGAACAAAGACTTTGTGACACGCTCGCGGGAAAAAGACTTTGTGACACGCAGGCAGAACAAAGACTTTGTGACACACAGGCAGAACAAAGACTTTGTGACACGCTCGCGGGAAAAAGACTTTGTGACACGCAGGCAGAACAAAGACTTTGTGACACGCTCGCGGGAAAAAGACTTTGTGACATGCAGGCAGAACAAAGACTTTGTGACACGCGCGCGGGAAAAAGACTTTGTGACATGCAGGGAGAACAAAGACTTTGTGACACGCAGGCAGAAACAACACTTTGTGACACGCGGGCGGGAAAAAGACTTTGTGACACGCGGGCGGGAAAAAGACTTTGTGACACGCAGGCAGAACAAAGACTTTGTGACACGCTCGCGGGAAAAAGACTTTGTGACACGCAGGCAGAACAAAGACTTTGTGACACGCTCGCGGGAAAAAGACTTTGTGACATGCAGGCAGAACAAAGACTTTGTGACACGCGCGCGGGAAAAAGACTTTGTGACATGCAGGGAGAACAAAGACTTTGTGACACGCAGGCAGAAACAACACTTTGTGACACGCGGGCGGGAAAAAGACTTTGTGACACGCGGGCGGGAAAAAGACTTTGTGACACGCAGGCAGAACAAAGACTTTGTGACACGCGCGTGGGAAAAAGACTTTGTGACATGCAGGCAGAACAAAGACTTTGTGACACGCAGGCAGAACAAAGACTTTGTGACACGCAGGCAGAACAAAGACTTTGTGACACGCAGGCAGAAACAACACTTTGTGACACGCGGGCAGGAAAAAGACTTTGGGACACGCGCGCGGGAAAAAGACTTTGTGACACGCAGGCAGAACAAAGACTTTGTGACACACAGGCAGAACAAAGACTTTGTGACACGCAGGCAGAACAAAGACTTTGTGACACGCAGGCAGAACAAAGACTTTGTGACACGCTCGCGGGAAAAAGACTTTTTGACACGCAGGCAGAACAAAGACTTTGTGACACGCAGGCAGAACAAAAACTTTGTGACACGCAGGCAGAACAAAGACTTTGTGACACGCGCGCGGGAAAAAGACTTTGTGACACGCGGGCGGGAAAAAGACTTTGTGACACGCAGGCAGAACAAAGACTTTGTGACACGCGCGTGGGAAAAAGACTTTGTGACATGCAGGCAGAACAAAGACTTTGTGACACGCAGGCAGAAGAAAGACTTTGTGACACGCAGGCAGAACAAAGACTTTGTGACACGCGTGCGGGAAAAAGACTTTGTGACACGCAGGCAGAACAAAGACTTTGTGACACGCAAGCAGAACAAAGACTTTGTGACACGCTCGCGGGAAAAAGACTTTGTGACACGCTCGCGGGAAAAAGACTTTGTGACACGCAGGCAGAACAAAGACTTTGTGACACGCTCGCGGGAAAAAGACTTTGTGACATGCAGGCAGAACAAAGACTTTGTGACACGCGCGCGGGAAAAAGACTTTGTGACATGCAGGGAGAACAAAGACTTTGTGACACGCAGGCAGAAACAACACTTTGTGACACGCGGGCGGGAAAAAGACTTTGTGACACGCGGGCGGGAAAAAGACTTTGTGACACGCAGGCAGAACAAAGACTTTGTGACACGCGCGTGGGAAAAAGACTTTGTGACATGCAGGCAGAACAAAGACTTTGTGACACGCAGGCAGAACAAAGACTTTGTGACACGCAGGCAGAACAAAGACTTTGTGACACGCAGGCAGAAACAACACTTTGTGACACGCGGGCAGGAAAAAGACTTTGGGACACGCGCGCGGGAAAAAGACTTTGTGACACGCAGGCAGAACAAAGACTTTGTGACACACAGGCAGAACAAAGACTTTGTGACACGCAGGCAGAACAAAGACTTTGTGACACGCAGGCAGAACAAAGACTTTGTGACACGCTCGCGGGAAAAAGACTTTTTGACACGCAGGCAGAACAAAGACTTTGTGACACGCAGGCAGAACAAAAACTTTGTGACACGCAGGCAGAACAAAGACTTTGTGACACGCGCGCGGGAAAAAGACTTTGTGACACGCAGGCAGAACAAAGACTTTGTGACACGCAGTCAGAACAAAGACTTTGTGACACGCAGGCAGAAGAAAGACATTGTTACACGCAGGCAGAACAAAGACTTTGTGACACGCAGGCAGAACAAAGACTTTGTGACACGCAGGCAGAACAAAGACTTTGTGACACGCAGGCAGAACAAAGACTTTGTGACACGCGCGCGGGAAAAAGACTTTGTGAGATGCAGGCAGAACAAAGACTTTGTGACACGCTCGCGGGAAAAAGACTTTGTGACACGCAGGCAGAACAAAGACTTTGTGACACGCGGGCGGGAAAAAGACTTTGTGACACGCGGGCGGGAAAAAGACTTTGTGACACGCAGGCAGAACAAAGACTTTGTGACACGCGCGTGGGAAAAAGACTTTGTGACATGCAGGCAGAACAAAGACTTTGTGACACGCAGGCAGAACAAAGACTTTGTGACACGCAGGCAGAACAAAGACTTTGTGACACGCAGGCAGAAACAACACTTTGTGACACGCGGGCAGGAAAAAGACTTTGGGACACGCGCGCGGGAAAAAGACTTTGTGACACGCATGCGGAACAAAGACTTTGTGACACGCAGGCAGAACAAAGTCTTTGTGACACGCGCGCAGGAAAAAGACTTTGTGACACGCAGGCAGAACAAAGACTTTGTGACACACAGGCAGAACAAAGACTTTGTGACACGCAGGCAGAACAAAGACTTTGTGACACGCAGGCAGAACAAAGACTTTGTGACACGCTCGCGGGAAAAAGACTTTGTGACACGCAGGCAGAACAAAGACTTTGTGACACGCTCGCGGGAAAAAGACTTTGTGACACGCAGGCAGAACAAAGACTTTGTGACACGCTCGCGGGAAAAAGACTTTGTGACATGCAGGCAGAACAAAGACTTTGTGACACGCGCGCGGGAAAAAGACTTTGTGACATGCAGGGAGAACAAAGACTTTGTGACACGCAAGCAGAAACAACACTTTGTGACACGCGGGCGGGAAAAAGACTTTGTGACACGCGGGCGGGAAAAAGACTTTGTGACACGCAGGCAGAACAAAGACTTTGTGACACGCGCGTGGGAAAAAGACTTTGTGACATGCAGGCAGAACAAAGACTTTGTGACACGCAGGCAGAACAAAGACTTTGTGACACGCAGGCAGAACAAAGACTTTGTGACACGCAGGCAGAAACAACACTTTGTGACACGCGGGCAGGAAAAAGACTTTGGGACACGCGCGCGGGAAAAAGACTTTGTGACACGCAGGCAGAACAAAGACTTTGTGACACACAGGCAGAACAAAGACTTTGTGACACGCAGGCAGAACAAAGACTTTGTGACACGCAGGCAGAACAAAGACTTTGTGACACGCTCGCGGGAAAAAGACTTTGTGACACGCAGGCAGAACAAAGACTTTGTGACACGCAGGCAGAACAAAGACTTTGTGACACGCGCGCGGGAAAAAGACTTTGTGAGATGCAGGCAGAACAAAGACTTTGTGACACGCTCGCGGGAAAAAGACTTTGTGACACGCAGGCAGAACAAAGACTTTGTGACACGCTCGCGGGAAAAAGACTTTGTGACACGCAGGCAGAACAAAGAGTTTGTGACACGCAGGCAGAACAAAGACTTTGTGACACGCGTGCGGGAAAAAGACTTTGTGACAAGCAGGCAGAACAAAGACTTTGTGACACGCAAGCAGAACAAAGACTTTGTGACACGCTCGCGGGAAAAAGACTTTGTGACACGCAGGCAGAACAAAGACTTTGTGACACGCTCGCGGGAAAAAGACTTTGTGACACGCAGGCAGAACAAAGACTTTGTGACACGCTCGCGGGAAAAAGACTTTGTGACATGCAGGCAGAACAAAGACTTTGTGACACGCGCGCGGGAAAAAGACTTTGTGACATGCAGGGAGAACAAAGACTTTGTGACACGCAGGCAGAAACAACACTTTGTGACACGCGGGCGGGAAAAAGACTTTGTGACACGCGGGCGGGAAAAAGACTTTGTGACACGCAGGCAGAACAAAGACTTTGTGACACGCGCGTGGGAAAAAGACTTTGTGACATGCAGGCAGAACAAAGACTTTGTGACACGCAGGCAGAACAAAGACTTTGTGACACGCAGGCAGAACAAAGACTTTGTGACACGCAGGCAGAAACAACACTTTGTGACACGCGGGCAGGAAAAAGACTTTGGGACACGCGCGCGGGAAAAAGACTTTGTGACACGCAGGCAGAACAAAGACTTTGTGACACACAGGCAGAACAAAGACTTTGTGACACGCAGGCAGAACAAAGACTTTGTGACACGCAGGCAGAACAAAGACTTTGTGACACGCTCGCGGGAAAAAGACTTTTTGACACGCAGGCAGAACAAAGACTTTGTGACACGCAGGCAGAACAAAAACTTTGTGACACGCAGGCAGAACAAAGACTTTGTGACACGCGCGCGGGAAAAAGACTTTGTGACACGCAGGCAGAACAAAGACTTTGTGACACGCAGTCAGAACAAAGACTTTGTGACACGCAGGCAGAAGAAAGACATTGTTACACGCAGGCAGAACAAAGACTTTGTGACACGCAGGCAGAACAAAGACTTTGTGACACGCAGGCAGAACAAAGACTTTGTGACACGCGTGCGGGAAAAAGACTTTGTGACACGCAGGCAGAACCAAAGACTTTGTGAAACGCAGGCAGAACAAAGACTTTGTGACACGCAGGCAGAACAAAGACTTTTTGACACGCAGGCAGAACAAAGACTTTGTGACACGCGCGCGGGAAAAAGACTTTGTGCCACGCAGGCAGAACAAAGACTTTGTGACACGCAGGCAGAACAATGACTTTGTGACATGCAGGCAGAACAAAGACTTTGTGACATACAGGCAGAAAAAAGACTTTGTGACACGCAGGCAGAACAAAGACTTTGTGAAACGCAGGAAGAACAAAGACTCTGTGACATGCAGGCAGAACAAAGACTTTGTGACACGCAGGCAGAACAAAGACGTTGTGACACGCGTGCGGGAAAAAGACTTTGTGACACGCAGGCAGAACAAAGACTTTGTGACACGCAGGCAGAATAAAGACTTTGTGACACGCGCGTGGGAAAAAGACTTTGTGACACGCAGGCAGAACAAAGACTTTGTGACACGCAGGCAGAACAAAGACTTTGTGACACGCGCGCGGGAAAAAGACTTTGTGACACGCAGGCAGAACAAAGACTTTGTGACACGTAGGCAGAACAAAGACTTTGTGACACGCAGGCAGAACAAAGACTTTGTGACACGCGGGCGGGAAAAAGACTTTGTGACACGCGGGCGGGAAAAAGACTTTGTGACATGCAGGCAGAACAAAGACTTTATGACACGCAGGCAGAACAAAGACTTTGTGACACGCTCGCGGGAAAAAGACTTTGTGACACGCAGGTAGAACAAAGACTTTGTGACACGCGGGCGGGAAAAAGACTTTGTGACACGCGGGCGGGAAAAAGACTTTGTGACACGCAGGCAGAACAAAGACTTTGTGACACGCGCGTGGGAAAAAGACTTTGTGACATGCAGGCAGAACAAAGACTTTGTGACACGCAGGCAGAACAAAGACTTTGTGACACGCAGGCAGAACAAAGACTTTGTGACACGCAGGCAGAAACAACACTTTGTGACACGCGGGCAGGAAAAAGACTTTGGGACACGCGCGCGGGAAAAAGACTTTGTGACACGCAGGCAGAACAAAGACTTTGTGACACGCAGGCAGAACAAAGACTTTGTGACACGCAGGCAGAACAAAGACTTTGTGACACGCTCGCGGGAAAAAGACTTTGTGACACGCAGGCAGAACAAAGACTTTGTGACACACAGGCAGAACAAAGACTTTGTGACACGCTCGCGGGAAAAAGACTTTGTGACACGCAGGCAGAACAAAGACTTTGTGACACGCTCGCGGGAAAAAGACTTTGTGACATGCAGGCAGAACAAAGACTTTGTGACACGCGCGCGGGAAAAAGACTTTGTGACATGCAGGGAGAACAAAGACTTTGTGACACGCAGGCAGAAACAACACTTTGTGACACGCGGGCGGGAAAAAGACTTTGTGACACGCGGGCGGGAAAAAGACTTTGTGACACGCAGGCAGAACAAAGACTTTGTGACACGCTCGCGGGAAAAAGACTTTGTGACACGCAGGCAGAACAAAGACTTTGTGACACGCTCGCGGGAAAAAGACTTTGTGACATGCAGGCAGAACAAAGACTTTGTGACACGCGCGCGGGAAAAAGACTTTGTGACATGCAGGGAGAACAAAGACTTTGTGACACGCAGGCAGAAACAACACTTTGTGACACGCGGGCGGGAAAAAGACTTTGTGACACGCGGGCGGGAAAAAGACTTTGTGACACGCAGGCAGAACAAAGACTTTGTGACACGCGCGTGGGAAAAAGACTTTGTGACATGCAGGCAGAACAAAGACTTTGTGACACGCAGGCAGAACAAAGACTTTGTGACACGCAGGCAGAACAAAGACTTTGTGACACGCAGGCAGAAACAACACTTTGTGACACGCGGGCAGGAAAAAGACTTTGGGACACGCGCGCGGGAAAAAGACTTTGTGACACGCAGGCAGAACAAAGACTTTGTGACACACAGGCAGAACAAAGACTTTGTGACACGCAGGCAGAACAAAGACTTTGTGACACGCAGGCAGAACAAAGACTTTGTGACACGCTCGCGGGAAAAAGACTTTTTGACACGCAGGCAGAACAAAGACTTTGTGACACGCAGGCAGAACAAAAACTTTGTGACACGCAGGCAGAACAAAGACTTTGTGACACGCGCGCGGGAAAAAGACTTTGTGACACGCGGGCGGGAAAAAGACTTTGTGACACGCAGGCAGAACAAAGACTTTGTGACACGCGCGTGGGAAAAAGACTTTGTGACATGCAGGCAGAACAAAGACTTTGTGACACGCAGGCAGAAGAAAGACTTTGTGACACGCAGGCAGAACAAAGACTTTGTGACACGCGTGCGGGAAAAAGACTTTGTGACACGCAGGCAGAACAAAGACTTTGTGACACGCAAGCAGAACAAAGACTTTGTGACACGCTCGCGGGAAAAAGACTTTGTGACACGCTCGCGGGAAAAAGACTTTGTGACACGCAGGCAGAACAAAGACTTTGTGACACGCTCGCGGGAAAAAGACTTTGTGACATGCAGGCAGAACAAAGACTTTGTGACACGCGCGCGGGAAAAAGACTTTGTGACATGCAGGGAGAACAAAGACTTTGTGACACGCAGGCAGAAACAACACTTTGTGACACGCGGGCGGGAAAAAGACTTTGTGACACGCGGGCGGGAAAAAGACTTTGTGACACGCAGGCAGAACAAAGACTTTGTGACACGCGCGTGGGAAAAAGACTTTGTGACATGCAGGCAGAACAAAGACTTTGTGACACGCAGGCAGAACAAAGACTTTGTGACACGCAGGCAGAACAAAGACTTTGTGACACGCAGGCAGAAACAACACTTTGTGACACGCGGGCAGGAAAAAGACTTTGGGACACGCGCGCGGGAAAAAGACTTTGTGACACGCAGGCAGAACAAAGACTTTGTGACACACAGGCAGAACAAAGACTTTGTGACACGCAGGCAGAACAAAGACTTTGTGACACGCAGGCAGAACAAAGACTTTGTGACACGCTCGCGGGAAAAAGACTTTTTGACACGCAGGCAGAACAAAGACTTTGTGACACGCAGGCAGAACAAAAACTTTGTGACACGCAGGCAGAACAAAGACTTTGTGACACGCGCGCGGGAAAAAGACTTTGTGACACGCAGGCAGAACAAAGACTTTGTGACACGCAGTCAGAACAAAGACTTTGTGACACGCAGGCAGAAGAAAGACATTGTTACACGCAGGCAGAACAAAGACTTTGTGACACGCAGGCAGAACAAAGACTTTGTGACACGCAGGCAGAACAAAGACTTTGTGACACGCAGGCAGAACAAAGACTTTGTGACACGCGCGCGGGAAAAAGACTTTGTGAGATGCAGGCAGAACAAAGACTTTGTGACACGCAGGCAGAACAAAGACTTTGTGACACGCTCGCGGGAAAAAGACTTTGTGACACGCAGGCAGAACAAAGACTTTGTGACACACAGGCAGAACAAAGACTTTGTGACACGCTCGCGGGAAAAAGACTTTGTGACACGCAGGCAGAACAAAGACTTTGTGACACGCTCGCGGGAAAAAGACTTTGTGACATGCAGGCAGAACAAAGACTTTGTGACACGCGCGCGGGAAAAAGACTTTGTGACATGCAGGGAGAACAAAGACTTTGTGACACGCAGGCAGAAACAACACTTTGTGACACGCGGGCGGGAAAAAGACTTTGTGACACGCGGGCGGGAAAAAGACTTTGTGACACGCAGGCAGAACAAAGACTTTGTGACACGCTCGCGGGAAAAAGACTTTGTGACACGCAGGCAGAACAAAGACTTTGTGACACGCTCGCGGGAAAAAGACTTTGTGACATGCAGGCAGAACAAAGACTTTGTGACACGCGCGCGGGAAAAAGACTTTGTGACATGCAGGGAGAACAAAGACTTTGTGACACGCAGGCAGAAACAACACTTTGTGACACGCGGGCGGGAAAAAGACTTTGTGACACGCGGGCGGGAAAAAGACTTTGTGACACGCAGGCAGAACAAAGACTTTGTGACACGCGCGTGGGAAAAAGACTTTGTGACATGCAGGCAGAACAAAGACTTTGTGACACGCAGGCAGAACAAAGACTTTGTGACACGCAGGCAGAACAAAGACTTTGTGACACGCAGGCAGAAACAACACTTTGTGACACGCGGGCAGGAAAAAGACTTTGGGACACGCGCGCGGGAAAAAGACTTTGTGACACGCAGGCAGAACAAAGACTTTGTGACACACAGGCAGAACAAAGACTTTGTGACACGCAGGCAGAACAAAGACTTTGTGACACGCAGGCAGAACAAAGACTTTGTGACACGCTCGCGGGAAAAAGACTTTTTGACACGCAGGCAGAACAAAGACTTTGTGACACGCAGGCAGAACAAAAACTTTGTGACACGCAGGCAGAACAAAGACTTTGTGACACGCGCGCGGGAAAAAGACTTTGTGACACGCGGGCGGGAAAAAGACTTTGTGACACGCAGGCAGAACAAAGACTTTGTGACACGCGCGTGGGAAAAAGACTTTGTGACATGCAGGCAGAACAAAGACTTTGTGACACGCAGGCAGAAGAAAGACTTTGTGACACGCAGGCAGAACAAAGACTTTGTGACACGCGTGCGGGAAAAAGACTTTGTGACACGCAGGCAGAACAAAGACTTTGTGACACGCAAGCAGAACAAAGACTTTGTGACACGCTCGCGGGAAAAAGACTTTGTGACACGCTCGCGGGAAAAAGACTTTGTGACACGCAGGCAGAACAAAGACTTTGTGACACGCTCGCGGGAAAAAGACTTTGTGACATGCAGGCAGAACAAAGACTTTGTGACACGCGCGCGGGAAAAAGACTTTGTGACATGCAGGGAGAACAAAGACTTTGTGACACGCAGGCAGAAACAACACTTTGTGACACGCGGGCGGGAAAAAGACTTTGTGACACGCGGGCGGGAAAAAGACTTTGTGACACGCAGGCAGAACAAAGACTTTGTGACACGCGCGTGGGAAAAAGACTTTGTGACATGCAGGCAGAACAAAGACTTTGTGACACGCAGGCAGAACAAAGACTTTGTGACACGCAGGCAGAACAAAGACTTTGTGACACGCAGGCAGAAACAACACTTTGTGACACGCGGGCAGGAAAAAGACTTTGGGACACGCGCGCGGGAAAAAGACTTTGTGACACGCAGGCAGAACAAAGACTTTGTGACACACAGGCAGAACAAAGACTTTGTGACACGCAGGCAGAACAAAGACTTTGTGACACGCAGGCAGAACAAAGACTTTGTGACACGCTCGCGGGAAAAAGACTTTTTGACACGCAGGCAGAACAAAGACTTTGTGACACGCAGGCAGAACAAAGACTTTGTGACACACAGGCAGAACAAAGACTTTGTGACACGCTCGCGGGAAAAAGACTTTGTGACACGCAGGCAGAACAAAGACTTTGTGACACGCTCGCGGGAAAAAGACTTTGTGACATGCAGGCAGAACAAAGACTTTGTGACACGCGCGCGGGAAAAAGACTTTGTGACATGCAGGGAGAACAAAGACTTTGTGACACGCAGGCAGAAACAACACTTTGTGACACGCGGGCGGGAAAAAGACTTTGTGACACGCGGGCGGGAAAAAGACTTTGTGACACGCAGGCAGAACAAAGACTTTGTGACACGCTCGCGGGAAAAAGACTTTGTGACACGCAGGCAGAACAAAGACTTTGTGACACGCTCGCGGGAAAAAGACTTTGTGACATGCAGGCAGAACAAAGACTTTGTGACACGCGCGCGGGAAAAAGACTTTGTGACATGCAGGGAGAACAAAGACTTTGTGACACGCAGGCAGAAACAACACTTTGTGACACGCGGGCGGGAAAAAGACTTTGTGACACGCGGGCGGGAAAAAGACTTTGTGACACGCAGGCAGAACAAAGACTTTGTGACACGCGCGTGGGAAAAAGACTTTGTGACATGCAGGCAGAACAAAGACTTTGTGACACGCAGGCAGAACAAAGACTTTGTGACACGCAGGCAGAACAAAGACTTTGTGACACGCAGGCAGAAACAACACTTTGTGACACGCGGGCAGGAAAAAGACTTTGGGACACGCGCGCGGGAAAAAGACTTTGTGACACGCAGGCAGAACAAAGACTTTGTGACACACAGGCAGAACAAAGACTTTGTGACACGCAGGCAGAACAAAGACTTTGTGACACGCAGGCAGAACAAAGACTTTGTGACACGCTCGCGGGAAAAAGACTTTTTGACACGCAGGCAGAACAAAGACTTTGTGACACGCAGGCAGAACAAAAACTTTGTGACACGCAGGCAGAACAAAGACTTTGTGACACGCGCGCGGGAAAAAGACTTTGTGACACGCGGGCGGGAAAAAGACTTTGTGACACGCAGGCAGAACAAAGACTTTGTGACACGCGCGTGGGAAAAAGACTTTGTGACATGCAGGCAGAACAAAGACTTTGTGACACGCAGGCAGAAGAAAGACTTTGTGACACGCAGGCAGAACAAAGACTTTGTGACACGCGTGCGGGAAAAAGACTTTGTGACACGCAGGCAGAACAAAGACTTTGTGACACGCAAGCAGAACAAAGACTTTGTGACACGCTCGCGGGAAAAAGACTTTGTGACACGCTCGCGGGAAAAAGACTTTGTGACACGCAGGCAGAACAAAGACTTTGTGACACGCTCGCGGGAAAAAGACTTTGTGACATGCAGGCAGAACAAAGACTTTGTGACACGCGCGCGGGAAAAAGACTTTGTGACATGCAGGGAGAACAAAGACTTTGTGACACGCAGGCAGAAACAACACTTTGTGACACGCGGGCGGGAAAAAGACTTTGTGACACGCGGGCGGGAAAAAGACTTTGTGACACGCAGGCAGAACAAAGACTTTGTGACACGCGCGTGGGAAAAAGACTTTGTGACATGCAGGCAGAACAAAGACTTTGTGACACGCAGGCAGAACAAAGACTTTGTGACACGCAGGCAGAACAAAGACTTTGTGACACGCAGGCAGAAACAACACTTTGTGACACGCGGGCAGGAAAAAGACTTTGGGACACGCGCGCGGGAAAAAGACTTTGTGAGATGCAGGCAGAACAAAGACTTTGTGACACGCTCGCGGGAAAAAGACTTTGTGACACGCAGGCAGAACAAAGACTTTGTGACACGCGGGCGGGAAAAAGACTTTGTGACACGCGGGCGGGAAAAAGACTTTGTGACACGCAGGCAGAACAAAGACTTTGTGACACGCGCGTGGGAAAAAGACTTTGTGACATGCAGGCAGAACAAAGACTTTGTGACACGCAGGCAGAACAAAGACTTTGTGACACGCAGGCAGAACAAAGACTTTGTGACACGCAGGCAGAAACAACACTTTGTGACACGCGGGCAGGAAAAAGACTTTGGGACACGCGCGCGGGAAAAAGACTTTGTGACACGCATGCGGAACAAAGACTTTGTGACACGCAGGCAGAACAAAGTCTTTGTGACACGCGCGCAGGAAAAAGACTTTGTGACACGCAGGCAGAACAAAGACTTTGTGACACACAGGCAGAACAAAGACTTTGTGACACGCAGGCAGAACAAAGACTTTGTGACACGCAGGCAGAACAAAGACTTTGTGACACGCTCGCGGGAAAAAGACTTTGTGACACGCAGGCAGAACAAAGACTTTGTGACACGCTCGCGGGAAAAAGACTTTGTGACACGCAGGCAGAACAAAGACTTTGTGACACGCTCGCGGGAAAAAGACTTTGTGACATGCAGGCAGAACAAAGACTTTGTGACACGCGCGCGGGAAAAAGACTTTGTGACATGCAGGGAGAACAAAGACTTTGTGACACGCAAGCAGAAACAACACTTTGTGACACGCGGGCGGGAAAAAGACTTTGTGACACGCGGGCGGGAAAAAGACTTTGTGACACGCAGGCAGAACAAAGACTTTGTGACACGCGCGTGGGAAAAAGACTTTGTGACATGCAGGCAGAACAAAGACTTTGTGACACGCAGGCAGAACAAAGACTTTGTGACACGCAGGCAGAACAAAGACTTTGTGACACGCAGGCAGAAACAACACTTTGTGACACGCGGGCAGGAAAAAGACTTTGGGACACGCGCGCGGGAAAAAGACTTTGTGACACGCAGGCAGAACAAAGACTTTGTGACACACAGGCAGAACAAAGACTTTGTGACACGCAGGCAGAACAAAGACTTTGTGACACGCAGGCAGAACAAAGACTTTGTGACACGCTCGCGGGAAAAAGACTTTGTGACACGCAGGCAGAACAAAGACTTTGTGACACGCAGGCAGAACAAAGACTTTGTGACACGCGCGCGGGAAAAAGACTTTGTGAGATGCAGGCAGAACAAAGACTTTGTGACACGCTCGCGGGAAAAAGACTTTGTGACACGCAGGCAGAACAAAGACTTTGTGACACGCTCGCGGGAAAAAGACTTTGTGACACGCAGGCAGAACAAAGAGTTTGTGACACGCAGGCAGAACAAAGACTTTGTGACACGCGTGCGGGAAAAAGACTTTGTGACACGCAGGCAGAACAAAGACTTTGTGACACGCAAGCAGAACAAAGACTTTGTGACACGCTCGCGGGAAAAAGACTTTGTGACACGCAGGCAGAACAAAGACTTTGTGACACGCTCGCGGGAAAAAGACTTTGTGACACGCAGGCAGAACAAAGACTTTGTGACACGCTCGCGGGAAAAAGACTTTGTGACATGCAGGCAGAACAAAGACTTTGTGACACGCGCGCGGGAAAAAGACTTTGTGACATGCAGGGAGAACAAAGACTTTGTGACACGCAGGCAGAAACAACACTTTGTGACACGCGGGCGGGAAAAAGACTTTGTGACACGCGGGCGGGAAAAAGACTTTGTGACACGCAGGCAGAACAAAGACTTTGTGACACGCGCGTGGGAAAAAGACTTTGTGACATGCAGGCAGAACAAAGACTTTGTGACACGCAGGCAGAACAAAGACTTTGTGACACGCAGGCAGAACAAAGACTTTGTGACACGCAGGCAGAAACAACACTTTGTGACACGCGGGCAGGAAAAAGACTTTGGGACACGCGCGCGGGAAAAAGACTTTGTGACACGCAGGCAGAACAAAGACTTTGTGACACACAGGCAGAACAAAGACTTTGTGACACGCAGGCAGAACAAAGACTTTGTGACACGCAGGCAGAACAAAGACTTTGTGACACGCTCGCGGGAAAAAGACTTTTTGACACGCAGGCAGAACAAAGACTTTGTGACACGCAGGCAGAACAAAAACTTTGTGACACGCAGGCAGAACAAAGACTTTGTGACACGCGCGCGGGAAAAAGACTTTGTGACACGCAGGCAGAACAAAGACTTTGTGACACGCAGTCAGAACAAAGACTTTGTGACACGCAGGCAGAAGAAAGACATTGTTACACGCAGGCAGAACAAAGACTTTGTGACACGCAGGCAGAACAAAGACTTTGTGACACGCAGGCAGAACAAAGACTTTGTGACACGCGTGC